>NC_043704.1:109589127-109706298 GCF_006229205.1 Suricata suricatta
TTTTATCCATTCTGCTACCCTGTGTCGTTTGGTTGGAGCATTCAGTCCATTTACATTCAGTGTTATTATTGAGAAATGTGGGTTTAGAGTCATTGTGTTCCCCCTAGAATTCATGTTTATAGTGGTGTCTCTGGCACTTTGTATTCTTTGCAACATTTCTCTTATACAGTCCCTCTTAGGATTTCCTGTAGGGCTGGTTTGGTGGTCATGAATTCTCTCAGTTTTTGTTTATTTGGGAACACTTTTATCTCTCCTTCTATTTTGAATGACAGGCATGCTGGATAAAGGATTCTTGGCTGAATGTGTTTTCTGTTCATCACATTGAAGATTTCCTGCCATTCCTTCCTGGCCTGCCAGGTTTCATTAGATAGGTCTGTAATCACTCTGATAGGTTTCCCTTTGTATGTGAGGGCCCTTTTCTCCCTAGGTGCTTTCAGAATTCTCTCTTTATCTTTATATTTTGCCAGTTTCACTATGACATGTCATGCCGAAGGCCGATTCAAGTTATGTCTTAAGGGGGTTCTTTGTGCCTCTTGAATTTGACTGTCTATTTCTTTTCCCAGATTTGGGAAATTCTCAGTTATAATTTGGTCTAGTATCCCTTCAGGCCCTTTCTCTCTCTCTTCCTCTTCAGGAATTCCTATGATATGGATGTTGTTCCGCCTGATTGTGTCACTCAGGTCTCGAATTCTCTTTTCCTGCTCCTGGATTAATTTCTCTCTCATTTTTTCAGCTTCCTCTTTGCTATAACTATATCTTCTAATTCACCTATTCTTCTCTATGCCTCATCAATCCTTGAGGTGGCTGCCTCCTGTTTGTTATTCTCCTCACCTATAGCCTTTTTTAATTCATTATATTGCCTAGTCATTTTCTCAGTTGATTCTTTGATGCTTTTCTCAACCCCAGTGATTAATTTTATGACAAGTTTTTTAAATTCTTGATCCAGTATGTTGTCTAGATCTGTCTTGAGCCGTTCTGTGGCTGTGATTTCCTCTTGGAAGTTCTTCAGGGGAGAGTTCCTTCGTTTTGTCATTTTTGCTAGTTTTCTGTCTCTTGTCACCTTAAGAAAGCTCATTGTGCACTGTGCACCTATTAATATTTCTCTGTTAAAGGAGGCTTATTGACTGTCCAGGGCCTGTCATTTCAGAAAATATTCTTTTAATGGTGTCTCTCAGTTTCTCTTGTTGTGCCTTTGAATATTTTATTTCCCTACTCAGCAATATTTGGGACTCGCTGTCATGCACACTTTGGCTTGTTTCTTGGTGTAGCCCTAAGAAGGAAAACAGACAGACACACACAGAGGGAACAGTAACACACAAACGCACAGACAAATCAAACAAAGAAACACATTAACAGGGGGAAAGAAAATAAAGAGAATGGAGAGGAAAGAGATGAAAAGAGGAGAAGGAGAAAAGAAAAAGAAAAAGAAAGAAAAAAAGAAAAAATAAATAAAGGGGGTCAGAGACAACAAAGGACAGTGGAGAGTCTAAAAGTGTATGACCAGTTGAGGGGAGACGTAGGGATGAGATACAGGAGAATATATCTGGATTGCAAGAAGGTAAAGAAGAAAGAAAGAAAAAACAAGGGAGAAAGGAGAAAGAAAAATGAGGAGTAAAAATTTTAAAAAGTTTAAGTAAAAAAAGTAATAATAAAAAATATATACAGAAAAAGGCGAAAAGCAAAAAAATGAAGAAAAAAGAAAGAAATTATAAAAAAGCAAAAAACAACAACAAAACAACAACAACAACACAAAACAAAACAGCAGCTCCCCCTCGTGGATAGGCGTGATTTGATGTGATAGGTCTCGGAGGCTGCTCTCAGAGGCTCCACCTTGGTGTCTGCAGAGATTAGATAGGCGTCAGCCAAGCTCTGCTGAACTATGAACTGTAGGCCACTCTAATGAGTCTGATCTCCTTTTGCCGCAGTTGAGTGGGGTTGAGTTGTATTTTCCAGGCCTGCGTCGGTTCAAAGTTCCAGTCCATGCACTTTTCATGCTACCACAGATGAGATGTTTTTGTTTTGGTTGCTGGCTTCTTAGGGGTAGGAATCGGTTTGTCTTGGCTCAGGCTGGGATTTCGGCTGCCCCTGCCTGAGGTGAGATGCGCAGCAGGAGGTGAAGTATGTGTGCACTATCACAGACCCAACCCCCAGTGGGGATCGCGTTAGAGTTGGGGGAGGAATGAGGGCATAGCTGTTGCTGGAGGTGGTGCCAGGAGCTGCTGGAAATGAGCTGGGAGCTCCTGCAGCCTGCGCACGCACCCAGGTCTCCACCGCCACCAACTCTCTGCTGGGATCATGCAGAGGTGGGGGCTATTTTTTTCCTGTTGGCACCCGGGATTCAGGGTTCACGTGGCCAATGCTGGGGGCGAGATGCACCGTGGAAATGAGGTGCGTGCTCCCACTCCCAAAACCGAGGTCGAAGTGAGCACCCCTGACACCGCCACAGCAGCGGTCACCAACTCCTTGCCAAGATGGCACTGGGCTGGAAGCTGTTCCTTCCCTTGCACCACCTGGGTTCGGGATTTAGGCTACCCAGCAGTTACCTATGGAGTGAGCTTCTCTCTCCAAGCGCGGTTAAGCGTTCTTTACCACTTCCCCAGAGACAGTACTATGAGCATGTTCAGTCTCTCTGTCTCTTCCCTTTGTCTCTTGGGCTCCGTGCGCTTGCCCTGCATTGGGCTGGGGCTGCCACCTCCCCTGCCCATCTCAGGCTGGCCCGTTTTCCAATCCCCCCAGTTTGCACTCACTCACTCAGGTATCCTTGAGGTTCTCTTCCTTCTGGAGTCCGTATTTTCTCCTTCCGCTCTTCCAGATGAGAGTAATATCCTTCTCAGTTAGATCAATGGGGCAGACGAAGTTTACAGAGCTCCCTTCCTCTCCGCCATCTTGGCTCCTCCCTCTGTTTTATTTATTTTTGAGAGAGAGAGAGAGACAGAGTGAGCAGGGGAGGGTCCGAGAGAGAGATGGGAACACAGAATCTGAAGACAGGCTCCAGGCTCTGAGCTAGCTGACAGCACAGAGCCTGACATGGGGCTTGAACCCACAAATACGACATCATGACCTGAGCCAAAGCCAGAAGCTCAACCGACTGAGCCACCCAGGTGCTCCTAAAATATCAAACTTGTAATCAAAGCTTTAGTTGAGAAACTGTCACTTATTACTATGACATACTCCTAAGGCTGCACTCAGAGGAAATTTCATAGTTTTAAATACATATATAGACCAAGATGAAAGAGTAAAAGTAAACTTGTAGAAATCCAAGAGATGCCTGGGTGGCTCGGTCAGGTAAGCGTCCGACTTCAGCTCAGGTCATGATCTCGCAGTTTTTGAGTTCGAGCCCCACATTGGACTCTGTGCTGACAGCTCAGAGCCTGGGGCCTGCTTCAGATTCTGCGTCTCTCTTTTTCTCTGCCTCTCCCCTGCTCATGCTCTGCGTCTCTCCCTCTCTGCACCTCCTCCACTCACACTCTCTTTTCCTCTCAAAAATAAACCTAAAATTAAAAAAAAAAATAATTTAGTAAGTGGAGTGGGTTTGTGTAAGTAAAACCATTCTGTGACATGGACCATCCTGGAAAGGAAATGCGGACCAGTCACAGTAGGTAACCCTGGGTGGGAGTGGGGTCCGGCAAACTGCCTTACTGTTTCATTGATCTTCCTGACTCTAGCCTGGCCAAATGACACAGTGACTCCTACTGGTAGTTTAGCTTTCCTCTGAGACTCTGCTCAATTTCTTTACTGTAGGTCTTCAGTTTTTCACAGGGGTAAACCTCACTATGCACCTCAGGATTCCAATTGTCCAGCTAGCTTCTGCTCTCTGTGATTTCTCACCCTCTTTCCGATGTGTACAAATAAACTAAAATTTCTCATAAATGATGACTTCTCCCTACTCTAACCTTCACAATTCCTTTCTCTCTTTTTTTCTTTTAGGGAGAGAGAGGGTGCACACAAGCAGGGGGTGGGGGGTGGGGGGAGAATCCCAAGCACACTCCGTGCTCAGCATGGAGCCCAAGACTGGGCTAAATCCTGAGAGCCTGGGAACTAAGCTGAAATTAAGAGTTGGACTCTCACCGACTGAGTAACTCAGGCAACCCTCACAGTTCTTTTGTCTAGTATGAGTTTATTTTTGTTCATACATCTTTCTTTCTTTCTTTCTTTCTTTCTTTCTTTCTTTCTTTCTTTCTTTCTTTTTCCTTTCTTTCTTTCTTTCAGCAAAATCTTACAGGCAGAGGAGGCAATTACACATGCTTAATCTTTCACCTTCAACAGAAAGAATTTTTATCCTTGTTCAGAAGAGGTCAGAATATAAGTATTGAAAGTACAGCATGTATTTTTGAAATAAACAATTTCATGCAAGCATTTTACTGAGAGTTTTATACTTACTGAGGCAGTGCAATAGCCGCAAGCAGTAATAATACAGTTACCATATCTATTTAATGTCAACATAATGGGTATCAATATACTTCAGCTCACTATTTGTTATTGGCAAGAGTAAAGATTAAAAATGTAAAAGGTGACTTGACTGAAATATATACACTATGTAAATGTAGACTACATACCAATTATATGTTTTAAAAAATGGCTACACTTTCTTACTAAAAAATACATCTCTTTTCCTCATTTTCCACTTTGTTATTTTGAAATTCTTATCTCTCTTTTTTTAACCCCACCACACACAAAAAAGGATTGGATGATAAGAACCTTTGAAAGATAGTCTTGAATTCTGCTTAGTTTTCAGCTTAATACTCCCAGCTATCAAATAGGTAAGTCATCCTTTAAAAAAATTCTACCATTCTTGGGGCACCTGGGTGGCTCCCTCAGTTAAGTGTCCGATTTTGGCTCAGGTCATGATCTCATGGTTCGTGAGTTCAAGCCCCACGTCAGGCTCTCTGCTGTCAGCACAGACTCTGCTTTGCATCCTCTGAGCCTCTCCACAGCTATTCTCTTTCTCTCTCAAAATAAATCAATCAACTTATATACATAAATAAACTCTAACATTCTCATATTTCATATTAAATCAAAGTACAATACCTACTTATTATATCTGAGGATTTAAGTAATTGCTATAATTTTTATATGAGACTTAGTATTTATTTTGTTTTTAAATTGAGCTTCAGAAATATGGCATCTCCAAAAATCAAACTGTCCTAGAACAAGTACTAACAGGAAACCAACTTATAAAATTATTTCCAACAAGCTAAATTGAAAGACATCAATTACTTTATGAGGCAGAGTGATCTTTCTAAATAAATGTCCTCAATTCTTTAATAAGCTGATCATAGACTCACACACAGTGTAACTGCATATGTGTAAACTTCATATATATTAATTCCAATGTCTATAACAAATAAACTCAGGCGAGCAAGTCTTAAGAGATTCGGGATGTCAATTTTATATTAATTAGGTTAATATATTCTGGTTGTGTTTTTCATAAATGAAAAGACAATGCATTATGTTGTTGGTTTCCTGATAACACAACATTGAAGCCGTTGGTTTCTTCACATATGGGGGCAAGGTTCAACCTCTTGTCCAAACTGTCACAGTGAGAAGTATTTCTTTCATAATGTAATAGGCTCAAAACAATTTCATTAGGAATGATTTGGTTAATTCAGTGGGAAAAATAGAAAAAAATCACTTGACATTCTCTGAGCTTTCCTCTCTGGATTTGTCTCCCACACTGCCACCTTCAAAAGATGTTGACACTTGAGTTACCTCATTCTGCTCTCTGTGCGGTAGCTTACCCAGCCTGAATCTGATGGTCACTGTCAACTGTAAGTACAGCTTTTCATCATTGTATGGCTTTTGGTGGCAACAATGAGTAGGGGAGGCTCTTTTGCTCCCCTTTCTATGGTATATGGTAGTCATTTAAAAAATATTTGATAAATAAGTAACTGAATGAAAATATAATGAACGTAGTAAGCACAGCAGACTTAATGAGATAAATAAAAATAAAAGGTAAATAAAGATAACAAAATCTATTATTTGTAGGAGACCTTTTGTGGCAGAACGCTTCCTATTTGTTCACCTTGTTATTTGCAGTCTCTTGCTAACGTCTGACATTTTGTTGACATGTTTCTTATTTTGTTGACTTTGTCATTCAGAAGAGAAAATACAGCTCAGCATTCATCTTTTGAATTGCAGAGACTGAAAATACTCTGAGCCAAGACAACAATGCAACTGGATATAAAAATCCTGGGGAGAAATTGGAAGTTAGACTTGAGTGACAGCAGATATACTAAGAAAGGGAGAAAATGCAAATGAGAGGAAGAAAACAAAGAATACTATGGTTGGGAAATTAGAAAATATTGCAAAATTTGCTGTAAGAGTAATGCCTATGGAATATTTTGGTATTGAAATTGAAACAGGACTTAGAAAGCCACAGAGACAATAGATAAAATGTTTCATTTAACTCTCCAGAACATTCCAGTTGATGAGTGGCTTATTTACTGGGAAAATGTAGACAGAAGGAAAATAGTTTACACAATCACTATGCCTATAAATTAGTAGAAGTCTTGTTTACTTTTTGATCATAGAAGGGAAATGGAACTTTACTGGCAGAAGTACTGCATATCCCATTCAATTCCTTAAGTGTCCAAAGAAAAAACAATGACGCATAGCAGAGTCAAGCCACCTGCCCAAGTTAAGTGAAACCAAAACCTGTACCTACTGACTTCTAGCAAGATGGTCTTTTCAAGGCTTATTTGATGGTAGAATTTTTTAAAAATGATTGAACTTCCAGCTTCAATACCATTATGGTAGAGAAATGTAAGGGTGGCTATGGAAACCTGCCCAGGAAATGCAGATCAATGGCCTGGGATGGGTGCGGACAGATTTCTGATTCCCAAAGATAAAAACTATAAAGCTTAGAAACATTTTTAAAAAATGCTACTTGTGTTGCCTGAGTGGGTTAAATGTCTG
Source organism: Suricata suricatta (assembly GCF_006229205.1). Lineage (NCBI taxonomy): Eukaryota > Metazoa > Chordata > Mammalia > Carnivora > Herpestidae > Suricata > Suricata suricatta. The sequence continues at coordinate 109,596,043 of NC_043704.1, forward strand.
GCTTCAGCTCAGGTCATGATGTCACAGTTCATGAGTTTGAACCCCAGGTCAGGTTCTGTGCTGACAGCCTGGAGCCTGCTTTGGATTCTCTGTCTCCCTCTCTCTCTCTCTTGTCATTGCAGGTTAAGAAATGCCTGAATATGCTCCAAAGACCATCTAGAGAGAAAACATTCAGTCTAACCAGCTCAAAAACGCAGAGAAAAGTGCCCGGCATTCGAGTCACAGCTAAGAAGGTAAAAGGCAAACCTGTGAGAGAACTGTAGAATTTCCAAGACCCAATATTTGCACATTAAATTCTGCAGAGGTCCCAGACTGCCCACTAAACTATAAATGGGCAAAGCAGAGCCCTGGGTATCTGGCAAATAAAGCAGGGAAAGGCCAATAGAAATAGAATGTTGAAAGACAGACTTATCAGGTGAAGTTTGTGAGTTTGCTGCTTTTTTAATCAACTGCATTCCCAGACTCACCTGCCAATCAGCCTTACTGCCTTGAAATATCAAAGAAAAGACTTTGATGCTGGCAAAATATCCGGAGTCTTCAGAAGCAGAGTAGCCATGATATGTGAGTCTAAAAATGAGAAATATGTTTTGTCTGAGTCGGCATCTTATCACTACGCCATCCCAGTGAACACCTTCCAGGAATTAGGCTTAAAAAAAAAGCAGCAGCTGTTTGCTGTGAGGAATAAGCAGGGTTATCAGCTGCTTCTTTCCAAGTGAAAGAGTGAAGTTACAGTTTGAATCCAAGAAAATTAACCGACTGCTATAACAACAGATTTCCAGAGGAACACAACAGACTCCAGAGTTGCTACAGCTTATTCTCTACAATGTCCACATTTTACAAAATATTATTACTTGCACAAAGAAAGAGGAAAGTGTAATCTATAATCTGAAAAATATGACTAACACAAGTCAAGTGGGACCTAACTTCCAGTTGGCCAGATGACGGCTCTCTCAGGCAACTACTTCAGAACAGTTATTATGTGTTCAAAAACTAAGGGATAATATTTTAAAAGAATTAAAGGAAAAAAATGGTCTAAAGGAGTGAATGGACATATCTCAACTGAGAGTGGAAAATACATAAAATTTGAAATTCTAGACTATAAACGTTGAAATGAAAAATTCACTAGATGGAATTGGGGAGCCTAGATGACTCAGTCAGTTGAGCCTCTGACTCTTGATTTCGGCTCAGGTCATGATTTCACAGTTTGTGGGATCAAGCCCCCCATCAGGCTCTGTGCTGACAGCAGAGCCTGCTCAGGATTCTCTCTCCCCCTCCCTCTCTGCCCCTCCCCTGCTCTCTCTTTCTCAAAATAAATAAATAAATAAGCATAAAACAATCACTAGATGGAAAGTGGTAGATTAAATAGTGGTAGAACTAAATTTAATCACTAGATTTTTTAATCACTAGATTAAAAGTGGTAGAACAAATAACTGATGAAACATATATGAAAATAAAAAGACATTTCTCAGTCCCAAGAACAGAGAGAGAGAGAGAGAGAGAGAGGAGGTATCTCCCTCCCTCTCTCTCTGCCCCTTCCCAATATGTGTGCATGTGTGTGCTCTCTCTCTCTTAAAACAAATAAACTTAAAAAAATACTATTTTAAAAACTGTATCCATATTTATTTTCTTTTTTTTAAAATAATTTTCTTAGTGGGAATTTTCAGAAGTAGAATTGATATTTTAAAATTAAAAATTATTTTATATATATATTGTGTGTGTTCAATTACTTTACTAACACTACATTTATCATGTTATCACCATGGAATGTAAATTCAGGTTAGACAAAAAAAATTTTACAAGTGAAGTAAAGTATTCTAGAGTATACCAAAGTTTGTGTATAATGTCTGATCAAACCACCTAGCTGATAAATCATGAATCACTTCAATTACGGGTGATTTGTTAACATTTATGATTCTTACAAGGAAAAATAAACAAATTTCACACATTTAAAAAGTGTTTTTCATTTACCTTTGCATTAGTACTTAAAATACACATTTCTATTTCCAGCAGACATTTAAAAATTAATCTAAGACAAGAGAAGCATACATATAATTCTGTAATTATAAAAAAAAGCTAAACTTGGACCCATACTTAAGTTATTCTCATGTTTACAAATGATTCTGAAATACTGCTTCTAAGCAGCTGTTACCAGCTTTTTAGGTTTGGTTTAAACACACACACATTTTCAGTTGTGGGGAAGCTCATAATGTTGTATTCCATGCCTTGCTCTGAAAGGGGTCTAAGAGCCAACCAGCCCTAAAAACTGAAGTCCACAATCGTCTGCCAAACAGGCAGAAAAAAGTTAAACAGATTCGTCCATAACATCAGAAGCATGTGGTAATCTGCAGAAACTGCTAGAACCTCGGGATTGCCAAGTTGGTCTCTTTCTAACTCATGTCATCAGAAGACTTTAAGAAGATGCTTGTTTTACCACTAACAAGCACATGGAAAAGTGACATGTTTCTTTTGTGCTAGTTTGGCTCCCCTGACTGACCAAGCTAACTAGTCACTAGTAATTTGGTTACCAGGCAAATCGAGTCTACAAGAAAGGAAACCAATATGTAAATTATCATGTTATTGTATGACCCATTCAAACCATTTATTTTCAACATAAACATATAAACTCATGTCTAGAAGCAAGCGCCACCAACAAAACGAAGACAGCTTCTCTTCTTCTAAGAAGAAGGTTTTACCCAGAATTCCTTATACATGGAAGAGCCCATCCTAAGAGTCATCACTCCCACAACAAAGCCTTGGGCTGCCACACCCTGTGGAGCAGATGAACAGACATTTTAGTATTTCCCCTGCTCTTCAATTTATACAGTCCATAGGCAATGATTGCTGCAAACCCGCCATTCTGAGGGGAACTAATGGTGCCTTCCTAGCTTTTCGGATAAGCTTGGATCTCTGATCTTCATCATATGAAGAAACAGAAACATCTGTGCCAGTTGACATAGTGACTGAAGAATCTGAAATGACAGTGACTCTCAAGCTCCAATCAGTTCTCAAGCTCCAACGCTTATATTTTTGAAAATTATTATTTAATGACTATTCCAAAATGTTGCCTTTTATCAGCAATGTATAAAACTACTTTCTTTTTTCTTTAAATTTTTTAATGTCTAATTATGTCTGAGAGAGAGGGAGAGAGAGAGAGTAACAGAGTATTCCTGGGAGAAGGGCAGAGAGAGAGGGGAGAGGGAGACACAGAATTGGAAGCAGGCTACAAGCTCTGAGTTGTCAGCACAGAGTCGGACACTGAGCTCGAACTCACGGAGTGCAAGTTCATGACCTGAGCTGAAGTTGGATGCTTAACTGACTGAGCCACTCAGGCACCCCTAAAACTACTTTCTTTACTGTACTTTTTAAATCATTTAGTGGTACCTTTCCTTTCTTTTTTTAAAATTTATTCATTTTGAGAGAGAGAGAGAGAGAGAGAGAGAGAGCATGTGAGCATGAGCAGGGGAAGGACATAGAGAGGGAGAGAGAGAGAATCCTAACCAGGTTCTGCACTGTCAGCCTGCAGCCCAATACAGGGCTTGAACTCACAGACTGCAAGATCCTGACCTGAGGAGAAACCAAGAGTCAAACACTTAACTGACTGGGCAACCTAGGTGCCCCAGGTGGTGTCTTTTTGAGGGTAACTAATTTAACAAATAATAATGGCATGTTGTTGTTACTGTGCATTTCTTTGATTACTAATTAGGTTTAAATATTTTCATGTTTTTACTGTATTATCTTTTGTTTTTATGCCCTTTGTTCTTAGGAATGGGCTTCTTACAGAACTCTCTGATGCTAAGCAATGAAGAAATGTTTGTAATCATTTTTAATAATCAAGGGAACAACTTTTTAAATCCCTTGTAATCTTATTTTCAGCAATCCTACTTTTTGATCATGGAAACCAGTTTTTTATGGGTCTAGTTGCTGAACATGAACTGAGCATATAATACAGACTAGACTCTTGGTACTTACTATCTCATTTAAATATTTTAGCCAGTCCTGTGAAGTGGGTACTATTATTTACCGTCAGTTTAGAAGTGACTGGAGAGATGTTTAAAGAGGGTAAATTACCAATGGTCATGCAGCTGGTGACTGTTGAAGTCAAAACTGAACCCATACCCCACATACTTTAACCACCACAAGCCACCAAATACAGGATGTGTTTATGAAGATGACCCGTCACACAGATGCTATCAGAGAATGACCCAATTCATACTGTGGCATTTCCGAGCTTTCGCTTTAGTCTTGTGACCAGAAAATATGCAAGGAATGGCCTATAGTTTTCCTCTCCATATGACCAAAGACCTGGAACTATAGAGATACTGTCATCATTTTCTGTGTGAGGTGACAAGGGGACCATGATGGAATACGACCTGGACCTTCCATTAACGAACCCTCAGTCTTCCATTAACCCATTGAGTGACCTCAGGAGGTGATTTAAATTCTCAGAGTCACAGTGTTCTCATCTTTAAAAACAGCAGTTACAAAGCTTTCCTTGGACTAAATGAGATCATATATGTAATGGATCTGACAGGATGCTTGGTATATGATAGGTGCTCAATAGATAGATTTTTGTGCTTAGTTTGCAAGACTTAATTTGGGTGTGCAGTTTTCAAATGGCTCCAAGTGATTTTCAGACTCTACCCTTCCTGAGAGTTGCTAAACTACTTAGTTATTGCCAAGACATTAATTGGAAGAAACAAATCCATTTTAGAACTTCTAACAAATACTTACACATTGAAAACTTTCCAGTGTAGACTAACTTAGCTCATTGCTGGACAATTTTATGTCCTCCAAAATCTCTGTACCTTGACTGTTCATTGTGTAAATTCCTGAAATAGGCTTAAATAATTGATTGAGGGAAAGAATAAAGAGCCTCATACCGTTAACAAGATTTAATTCTTACTCCCACAAGCCTAATTACCTCCCTGAAAAGTACTCCTCTGTACTCTGGCTCCTGTCTCTCAGAACAATTAGCCACATTCTTGATTTTTGTTTCTGCTCATTACCCATAGGTTTTATCTTCCAAGTAGGTATGGATAGTGGATTACTACTTTTTAATCCAACACTGATATAAGCACCATTCTAAGGTATCAATATTTCTCTGGAAGCAATTTGTTATATAGAGCCCTTTATAATTTAATTGTTCCTGATTTATGATTTAGTTTAAGGAGATTCTCAGGAAATATACCTCTACTCTTCTTTCCTGTTTGCTCATATCGTACTGCTTTCTGCAGGTGGATTGTAAGCGATTTGGCCTTTTTCATGCAATCACAATCTTTCTCTTGGAATCACTAGAGTCATTGGCTTTATTACCTTCAAGAACAGAATAATTTCCAAAATATGCCACCCTAAGGAGTTGGGGAGACTACCTAATTTCCTTCCCTCACCAAATATGGTGGAAAGAATATTTGGGGTCTGCAGAGAATAAATAGGCTAGATATTTAAACCTTACTGTGAATGACACAAAGATTTCATTATTTTCAACTGCTTTGCAGAATCTCCTATATAATAATCATTCTCTGTTTGGGCTTTAACAATCCAATGCTCACCTAATTAAAATGGCACTCCTACTTCTTATTCAGGCTGTGTGGTATTTCTATTCCTACTGTGATGGATAAGTCACTTGGAGGACATAACTCTTCATAACCTTTAACAAGACCTCACACTGTAATCTGTCAGAACTATTCTCTAAATCCAATTCTTCCTTTTTCTGCTGCTGAACATTTATATAGCAATGAAATGTTAATAACTCCTAAGAGAGTTGGCTGGGTTTTACTATATTTTAGAAGGAACAATTATTTCTCAAAGAGCCCAAGATTTAAGCTGGGTAGTCTATCCAAGGACTTCAACCTCAGAGACTTCTCTAGAAGTAGAATGATCCAGAAAAGCCATTTTGGATAGGCTGTGAAAATTTCATCTTTTCTAAAGAAACCACATGGATGCCGATAACATAAATATGTTTAGAATATTCCTTTCTTGACTGCCATATATTAAACGTTTGAATTCCCTGAATTTCCTCACTTAACACCTCACAAAACACACACGAGTCTTCTCTTGGTCGTGGTGTGATTAAATGCCATCCGGCACATCTGATCGTAATATCTCACACATAAAAATCTAGCTACTCTGCATAGGGTTGACAGGGGTAATCCTTGCAATTTTGTGTAATGGTGCCAAGTTCACTTTTCTGTGTATGGTTCACGTTTGGTTTTATCTCATCTATTTCTCTTCTTTATTTGATTCTGATCAGAGCCATGCAAGTGTAAGAACTTATGTTAATCTACATCTATGCCTGCCATGGTCATCTAAGATTTCACTTTATCCTCTGTAACTGTGGGTTGGGTTTTCAAATCTCACTGCCATTTAGAAGAAATTTTAATTTTTTTAAATTTTTTATTTTTTGTGTTTTATTTATTTTTGAGAGACAGAGAGAGACAGTGTGAGCAGGGGAGGATCAGAGAGAGAGGGAGACACCGAATCTGAAGCAGGCTCCAGGCTCTGAACTGTCAGCGCAGAGCCTGACGCAGGGATCGAACCCATGAGCCGTGAGATCATGACCCGAGCCACTGTCAGCACAGAGCCTGATGCAGGGCTTGATTCCACAAACTGTGAGATCATGACCTGAGCTGAAATCAAGAGTTTGATGCTTAACCAACTGAGCCACCCAGGCATCCTCCTTATTGTTGGGTTTTAAGAGTTCTTGTATATTTTAGACAAAAGGTCCTTACCAAAAGTGTCTTTTGCAAATATTTTTTCACAGGCTGTGGCCTGTTTTCCATCTCTTGGCATTGTCTTCCACTGAGCAGAAGTTTTTAATGCTAGAGAAGTCCAATCTATCAATTATTTCTTTCATGGATCCTGTCTTTGATGCTGTATCTGAAAAGTCATAACCACACCCAAGGTCATCTAGGTTTTCTTGTACATTATCTTTCAGGTATTTTATTTTTATTTTTTATTATTATTAATTTTTTAATGTTAATTTATTTTTGAGAGACAGAGAGAGGCAGAGTGTGAACCGGGGTGGGGGGGAAGATAGAGAGAGAGAGAGAGACAGAGAGAGAGGGAGGGAGACACAGAATCTGAAGCAGGCTCCAGGCTCCAAGCTGTCAGCAAAGAGCCTGATGCAGGGCTCGAACTCCTGGAGTGTGAGATTATGACCTGAGCCAAAGTTGGATGCTCAACCAACTGAGCTACCCAAGTGACCCTGGGAGTTTTATAATTTCATATTTATGTTTATGATCCATCTTTAGTTAATTTTTGTGATGGGTATAAGCTCTGTGCCTAGCTTTTTTTCCCCTTTCATTGGTCTATTTAACTGTCTTGATTACTGTCACTTTATGGTAAGTCTTGAAGTTGAATAGCACCAGTTTTCCACCTCATTCTTCAACTTCAATATCACGTCAGCAATTCTGGGACATTTGTTTCTCCATAAAGCTTTAAATCAGGTTGTCAGTAAATATTTCTCTTCTCTTTTTTTTTAAAATTTTTTAAATGTCTTTTATTTATTTTTGAGAGACAGAGAGAGACAGCGTGAGTAGGGGAGGGTCAGAGAGAGAGGGAAGCACAGAATCTGAAGCAGGCTCCAGGCTCTGAGCTAGCTGTCATCACAGAGCCCGATGCGGGGCTTGAACCCATGAACTGTGAGATCATGACCTGAGCCGAAGCCGATTAGAGACCATTAACCGACTGAGCCACCCAGGCACCCCAATGTTTCTCTTTTCATGTGAGCACTTCAACTCAGTCAATCTTTTTACTTTGGCTCCCTGGGAAATCAATGTGAGATGTATCTGCCCAGTCACTGGAATTCTGTTGTTTATAGTTGGAAATTTTGATTTTCTTTTTTTTAAGTGTATTTATTTATTTTGAGAGAGAGAAAGAGAGAGAGAGCAAGTGAGGGAGAGGTGAGAGAAAGGGAGAGAGAATCAGGCTCAGACTCATGAACCATGACATCATGACCTGAGCCAAAGCCAGATGCTTAACCAACTGAGCAACCCAAGTGCCCCAAATTTGATTTTATTTTTTAAGTCTTGTTTTCTCCCCTTTTATTTAATTTCACTTTCTGAATCATATCACTTGGATAAAGTAAATCTAAACATGAGCCAGCCATGAACAGTCAATCCAAATTGAATGAGCCCACCATTCAACTGCCTCATAGAGATGGAGATCTGGTCAATAAACCTGGAAGATCAGGATATGATTCCTATTCTCTCTTTCAACTAATACATTTCATTCTTAGTTGTGACTTATGGAAGGAGTCACTATCCTTCACAAGACAAGTGGCAAAGCAGACTGTTGGGGAATTAGACTTTCACAGAGAAAGTTGGCTTTCAGGCTCCTATTGACAAAGTCCTCAGTAACCCTGCTTTTCTCTGCTTGAACACAATTGTTGCACTGAAGAAATTTCTCACATTCTGCTCCTTAAGCCTGCCTTTGTGTGGGTGTGCTCTTGAACCTGAGTAGGTCTTTCACTGACAGCATGGGAATATGATCCAAAACCACACAGTAAGACATGCAGAACAAACAAATACTTAAAGTGCCTGTCTTGATATGTTCTCTTTCCTAAAGGACAGAGAAAATTTGGCATACATATCAAACATTGCTGAACTATCAGTTAAAAAAATGGTTGATTCACTAATTTTCCCTGTTAAAATCTGAGTATCTCTACTCAGTGTCAACCTTCTTGAGTGTTTCTTCATGATTCCTAATGAGATAAAAATAACTACAAGTAATAGCTAACATTTTGAGTACTTACTATGCACCACACACTATACTAAGTACTCTATACTTATTTCTCTTAGTCTTCTGAACAAGCCTATAAAGTCTTGATGTCATTTCTCTCTTCTTTTCAGATAAAGACACTGATGCACAAGAAAATTTCTTTTCTTCTAGTATCATAACCTAATCATTGGAAAGCAAGCATTTGAATCTAGGTAGACTGTAAACTCTGTGTTTTTAAACACTTTTTAAATGGTCTCTAATCCCAAACGATTAAATACTTGAATGTACTTCAAGTAGTCTCCAAAAAGTCAGGACTATGACCTAAAATCACTTGTATGGAAGTTATAATGACCAATGTTCATCAGAATTTTGCCTGTCGTTTCATTTCTTCATTTCTGAAGCACATATTCATTCTTCAAGGCTCAAATCATTTCCTCAGGGAAGCCTACCTCTCTCCTCCAGACAGTATTTGCTACCCTGTCTTCTGTACTCTCTTAATAACTTGTTCATATCTTGTGATAGAACTTACTTCCATAATTAAAAGGCTTCCTTTAAGCCAGCTAAAATGTTCTATTTCCTGGGTACCTGGGAGGTGCTAAATATATTTTTCTGAGACAAACACATTGAAATTCTTCAAGCCAAAAAATCATCATTCTGGGAAGAAATTCAGAGAGAGAAATAGATAGCAAATATCTTTTGGAGCAAGAGGAAGAATAAATGCATACAATTTATGTACAACTAGAACAAGCTAAATCTCAAAGAGATGGATGAATATGTCAAAGCTATATCTATTTCCTAACTCACAGCAATAGACCTCTGAAGAAAATTTCCTGCAAAAGAACAGAATTCTTTATCTTCCCACACTTCACAAGAAGTGAGAATCTGCACAGAGTCCTGTTTCTCTTCAAGGTAGGGCCCCTGGTTTGAGGCCTTCCTAGATCACATCAAACGCCAACACTGACATCTGCTGGAAATGCACACGGGCCACATCTTCTGCACTTGGTTAAAAAGAAAAAAAAATGTGCAAGATGATAAAAAACTACCTAAAAACTATTTCCTAACCCAAACTGAGAACTAATATATCAAGAGAAGGTAAGGTTAAGCCACCTGAGGCACTTCCTTTATTGAGAATATAATCTTGGCAAACAACTTTTTGGTGATAAACATGGCCATAGATTCATGATTCTGAATTACTAATTCTTTTGTAAGTAAGTCATAGCATGGGCCCCAAATATATTTGATATTTTTAATGGCAAAATAAGATACATATCTCTGTATATGAGGAATTCAGTTAAACTCCACCACACATTTCATCAATAGTATGGTTCATGCTCTCTGGTTTTAGAAAGCACTAACCCATCCGGAGGCCGCAGTTTTCACGGGTCTGAACGATAGAGTCTTGACAAATGGCATGTTTCTGTGGTTTGTCCTATTCTCCTAAGTTTACTTTCTGCTGTCTCACTTGTGATACTAATTACATATCTGGGAAATAGTCAAACTAAAGAATATACTTTCCTCCGCTTGTTAATTTATAAATATTATGTATAATCCCACATGAAATATTTCATTCTACATTTATTTTTCCTATTTACTGAAGCTTTTTGATAAAGGAAAAAATTCTGTGACTCAAGGAAATTATTTTGTTTTCTTTTTCAAAACAAATTCCCCCAAACCTGTGTATTTAAAATTGTTACCTGTAGGGGCACCTGGGTGACTCCGTTGAACGGCTGACTTCGGCTCAGGTCACGATCTCACGGTTAGTGAGTTTGAGCATCAGGGTCTTCACTGACAATGCAGAACCTGCTTCAGATCCTCTGTCTCCCCCTCTCTCTGCCCCTCCTCTGCTTGCGTTCTGTCTCTCTCTCTCAAAAATAAACATTAAAAACATTAAAATAAAATAAAAATAATAAAATAAAATTGTTACCTGTCAAAATCAGGTCTTAGCTTCCTAAGTCTTCATTGGTTAAGAGATGTTCGTATTTTTTTCTAAACTTACCTCATGGTTTGTTTTTTTTTTTTGAGGAAATAGGTATTTATTTTTTCCCTTTTTGCTTTTCAGTTTTTATCTCTTTTTTGTAAAACACAACAATGTGTAAACAGAAAAACTGTACTTCGGAGATTTTGTGGGTTTGGTTCCAGAACACTGAAATAAAGTAATTATCACAAGAAAGTGAGTCAAATGAATTCTCTGCTTTCCCAGTGCATATAAAAATTATGTTTACACTATATTGTAGGTTGTGGAGTGTGCATAGCATTATGTCTAAAAAAGCAATGTGTATACCTTAATTTAAAAATATTGCTACAAAATACTAACCATCATCTGAGTTTTCAATGAGTCATAGTCACTGACCAGAGATCGCAGTAACAAATGCAATAATCGTGAAAATGTTTGACATGTTATGAGGATTACCAAAAGGTGACATAAAGACACCAAGTGGGCAATGCTTTGGGGAAAACGGCATCGACAGATCTGTTCCATGCAGGCTTGTTACAAAAACGTCAGTTTGTAAAACAAAAACAAAAACAAAAGCAAAAAAAAACCAAAACAAAACACCAACAACACAGTATTTGTGAAGTACAATAAAATGCGGTTTGCCTGTATCTAAAACACAAATGCACAGCTTCATGTATTTTAATAACATGAGCACCGTGTTTTAAGCATCACTGAGTAACCATCCCTCAGCTCAAGAAAGAAAACATTGCCAGCATGCTCGTAAAAGCCATCGCCCACTTCCAATGACAATCCACACTCTAGCTTTTCCTTGCATTTACACCACTAACTACTGTAGTGCTGCTGGAATTTTACTTTTATATCAGTGGGATCATAGTGCATGTTTTCTTTTAGATTTGGCTTCATTCCGTAAACGTTCTGTAAGTTTTGTCCATGTTGTTGACTGTGGCCGTGGCTTATCTTTGCTGATCAATATTATTCCATTTTATGAATATGTCACCGTTTGTTCATCTGATCTACCACTGATGGAGATTCAGGTCATTGCCGGGCTCGTGTTGTTTCTAGTTCTAATGCTTCTACAAGCGTTCTGTGCATGGCTTCTGGTACATTTCCAGGCATTTCTGTTAGCTGTAAGCCCATACTGGGTCACAGGTTACATGGGGTTTCAGCATCACCAATCTTGTCATGAAGTGGCTATACCAATTTGTACTGTCCCCAGTCGTATGTGAGTGTTTCATTTGCTTCACATCCTTGCCAACCCTTGGTATGGTCACACTTTTTCATTTCAGCAAATGGGGTGGATTTGTAGTAGTATCTCATTGTGTTTTTATCTGGCATTGAGTATCCTCTTTTATGAAGTACCCAAGAAAATCCCCTTGCTCATTTTCCTAATGGGTTGTCAGTCTTTTTCTTATTAATTTCTAGAATTAAAAAAAATTCATGTATTTGACATTTTTTGGCTTGTCTATTCAGTTTCTTAATGTTATCTTTTGTTGAACAGAATTACTTTATTTTAACACAATTTTATAAAGTTGTACCACATAAATGGCTTCAGACTTAATGCTTTTTTTTACTTAAAAATTTTTTTTAGAGAGAGAGAGAGCGTGCACAAACAGGGGAAAAAGGCAGAAGGAGAGAGAGAGAATCCCAGGCAGGTTCCACGCTCAGCACAGAGCCGGATGTGGCACTAGGTCCCACGACCCCAGCCAGGATCATGCCCTGAGCCGAAATCAAGAGTTGGTCACTAAACCAGCTGAGCCACCCGGACACCCAGACTGAATGCTCTTAAATCTGATAGTCGGGGAAGCAAATAGCTTCATCTTTACGGATTATCTATAGATATCTATATATAGCCGAGGGTGAGGATAAACGTAAAGCCCACGTGTCTTCAGATATATTTTTCCAGTTGTATCCACATAAGTATTCCCAGAACACGTAAGCTTCAATCTCATAAAAAAGGTGTTTTTCTCCCTTCCTATTATATCCCCCATTCTTTCGCCACCAATTGTATTGCTTTGCACTACGTCGCACAGAAACTTCAGAGCCACCCTGTGTCCTTCCTCCTTCTCTTTTCCCTCCATATCCAGTCAATCACATATCACACTTCTCCAGACTTCTACTTTACATGTGCTTTCCCAGCCCTGTAGCACCATGAACACGTACCTCTTAGATCTCCAGCTCAGCAGGAATCACAGTTGACTGACAATCCTACTTTCTTACCCCCTCAGTTCCCCACTGCATTCATCACAAGGCTGTGTTTCCCCTGAGTCACTTCATTTTTTTTTTTTTTTGGAACCGCAGAATAGTGAGAAAATAAAGTCTTTCAACTTTTATACTTTTTATCAATACTTTTTTTTCATGGAGCTATAATTGACATATAACATTTTATTAGTTTCAGATGTACAACACAATGATTCAATATTTGTATACCATGTAAAATGAACACCAGAATAAATCTAGTTACCATCCCTCACCAGACAGAATTATATTTTTTTGTGTTGTAATAGCTTTTAAGATCTACTCTATAACTCTCAAAAATATACAGCACAGCATTATTAACTATAGTCACTGTGTTGTACATTGTATCCCCAGGATTTATTTATTTATAACTGGAGTTTATATCTTTTGACCACCTTTACTCATTTTGCTGTATTGTGAGCTAATTCTATTTTTAAGTGTTTGCGGAAACTCCATGCATGTTTTCTGCAGTGGCTGCACCAATTTGCATCCTCGCCAGCAGGGCACAATGATTCCCTTTCCTCCCCATCCTTGCCAATGTTTGTTATTCCTTCTCTTTTTTGATAACAGACGTTGTAACACCTGTGTGATGTTACCTCACTGTAGTCTTGATTTGCACTTCCCTGATGACTAGTGATGAGGGGCACCTTTTCATGTACCTGTTGACCATCTGTGTTTTCTTTGGAAGCATGCCTATTCAGACCCTTTGATCATTTTTTAACCAAATTTTTTTCTGTCAAGTTGTATGGGTTCTTTATATATTTTTGGATTTGAATTAGCCCCTAACACTTGAGGACTTCAAGATGCAGAAAGTCTTCAAGATGAGGAGGGTGGAAGATGCAAAGTGAAGGAGGGGGAGGAGGAAGATGTGGGGAAGGAGGAGAAAGACCAGTAGAATAAGAAGACCTGAGCATGTTACCACCCTTCTGGTTTGGGGACAGCTCCCTGTGGAGGAGGCTTACCAGACCCTGGCCCTGGCTGGAGCATTCCTGTCCACCTTGGAGCCTGAGCCCGAGCCCACCTTGGCCTGGAGGAATGCCTGGACACCCTGGGGAATCCGCTATTGAGGAAGCAGATGTTGGCACCAGGCCCACCCTGCTGGAGGCACCCAGCCTATCCAGCTTTCCCATTTACTTCTCTGTGTCTTGTCTTTTATGTGATAATGACATCAACGTCTGCTCCTTACTTCCTCTGTTCCTTAGCTAAGGTGGTCTTTTCTACCTGAGATGCCCTTTCCTCTTCTTTGCCTTAGACACCACTGCTCATCCAGAGGGCACTCCTCCCGATGAGCTTCCCACATCGCCCCAAGGGAGATAGAGTGCCGACCCCACCAATCACCCTGTTGCCTAGATGCTTCCAGGTCCTAGATGTTATGTCTTCATACTTTTCTTCCCAACTCAACTATGACTTCCATCAGGGCAGGGACAGTGCCTTATCTGTTTCAACTCCATAAGCACACACTAAGCCCAGAGCAATCATCCAATAAATACGTGCTTTTAAGTTGAAAGTGTTAGACTCCAGTAATTCATTAAATCACTATCTTTAAAAACTCTCAGAATACAAAATAATTGATTAGTTTGTTCAAGTGTTTTTATGATTATGAGGGGACAGGCTTGTAATTCGGGAACTAACAAGGCAGACAGAGTGGATGTTCCTTCATTTCAGGATTCTGGGAACCTCCACCCAGAGGGAAGGCAAGGTAAGAAAATAATACCAACTTAGAATCAATCTATTTTCTCTTGATAACAACACTGGAGGAAAAAATAAAATGTTAATGCTAATGACCAAATTGAGGTCTAAATTTTGTGGTGATCTAGTTTACTCATTCAACCTTAAATATTCATATTTGAAATAGGACTGATAAAAAAAAAAGTCCTGTCTTTTGGGGTTTTTGTAAAAATGCAATGAGGTAAGCATTTTAGTAATTTCTTTCATTTCTATTTTAAAATATTATAACCAAATCAAAGTCAAACTGAGATATCACCTCATGCCAGCCGGAGTGGCTAAAACAAACAAATCAGGAGACTACAGATGCTGGCGAGGATGTGGAGAAACGGGAACCCTCTTGCACTGTTGGTGGGAACGCAAACTGGTGCCGCCACTCTGGAAAACAGTTAAATTAACTGTCTCAAAAAATTAATAATAGGACTACCCTATGACCCAGCAATAGCATTGCTAGGAATTTACCCAAGGGATACAGGAGTGCTGATACATAGGGACACATGTACCCCAATGTTCATAGCGGTGCCTTCAACAAGAGCCAAATTATGGAAAGAGCCTAAATATATATCCGCTGATGAATGGATAAAGAAGATGTGGGTTTATATATACAATGGAACACTACTTGGCAATGAGAAAGAATGACATCATGCCATTTGTAGCAAAGTGGATGGCACTGGAGGGTATTATGATGAGTGAAATAAGTCAGTAAGAGAAGGACAGATATCATATGTTTTCACTCATATGTGGATCTCCGGAAACTTAACAGAAGTCCATGGGTGAAGGAAAGGGGAAAAAATAGTTGTAAAGAGAGAGGGAGGGAGGCACCACAAGAGACTCTTAAATACAGAAACAAACTGAGGGTGGATGGGGGTGGGGTAAAGGGGAAAAAGGGTGATGGGCATTGAGGAGGGCACTTGTTGGGATGAGCACTGGGTGTTGTATGTAAGTCAATTTGATAATAGATTATATTCATAAAAAAATAAAATAAAAAACCGACACTATCATAGCCATTTACCCATGCAGTTGGTGGGGATGCACTTGACATTGGCAAATCAGAGAATGTAAAAAGATATCCACATTAGGCCAACACACCAATCAATTCAAGTTAAGGAAACCATATCATCGGATTTTGTGGGACCTAAAGTCAGGTGATTGTCCCATCTTTGACTTAACAAACTTAAGGTCTGGATATTATGCAACTACAGAAGGTAAATAATACTTTCTATCATAGGGGTATGATAAAGCTTTTAGAAAGTTGCAAAACACTGAAAACCACTGTGAAATCTGTAAAGCTGAGGAAGTTTGCTTCACACAGACTCCTCTCCTGGCTCTTTCCTCTCCATCGCTCCTTAGGAATCAGGGATCTTTCTCTTTCTTTTCCACAGCAGTTTGCATCATCTTCTAGGATTTCAGGTTTCCATCTGAATTACAGCTATTGGTTGACTTCTATCTTTCCAACTTTTCCTTTTGGTCTTTGAGGATGAAGACTGATTCAGATGAATGACATTGCCCTCAGTGTCTACCACAGTGCATGGCACAGATTAGAGTCCTCTCAATTCTTGGAAGAGAGAACAGGAAGGAAAAAAAAGGTGAAGAAACTGAGAGAGAAGGATGAAGAGAGAGAAGAAAGAACGAACGAATGAAAGAAAGGGAAGAGAAAGAAATGAGAGTCATTTTCCCACAAAGTCTCCTAAAGCATTTAAATCTCATTAAGTATAAAATGAAAATTTTCGTCTCTTATTCACTGGTTGTTAATTAGCAGTGAACAGGTGGGAAAATTGTTTGTAGGGGAATGTCAGTGGCGTTCCAGACCCTTTCAAGTCACATCAGATGAAATAATAGTTCAATCCACCTTTTCATCGGAAGGTTCTGCCAGGAGCCAAGGAGCCAAAATAATGATCAGAGCTAAGAGCCTTGTGAAATAATATAAAGGGAACAGGATGGAAGAAAAATAAACCAACTAATCAAAACAAGATAAATATATTAAAAAGCATTCAGACTGTAGGTGTATATTCTGTACAAATCAATTTCTGTTGCAGTTCTTATAATTTGTTCACAAATAAGTAGCTTATGTTCCTCTGATGCTCTGCTATTGATGCTAATTAACACAGGCTTGAGGAGCCTGGGAAAAGGAATATATAAATAAAAACAGTTCAGCAGATGATAGAGAAAGACATTTGCATGCAAGGCAACAGATTCTGGCTCTCAGACTTAGAAATCATTTCAAGGATGACAGAAATACTGTAAAGGTTTGTATTCTCACCACAGACTCTTTATGAGAATACGTTCATGAGGTATAACACGCATACTAGAATATTCCTTCCTACCTTTCCCTCTCCATAGATAATGAGTTTGGAAATCACAGTTTTTATTCAAGAAGGGAGGAAACCTTTAATTAAGCATTCTTTTTTTAAGCTTTATATGTTTATTTTTAATGAAAGAGATAGAGAGAGGAAAAGCAGGAGAAGGGAAGAGAGAGGGGGAGATACAGAGTCAGAAGCAGGTTCCAGGCTCCGAGCTGTCAGCATAGAGCCTGATAAGGTGCTCAAACCCACAGACCATGAGATCATGATCTAAACTGAAGTTGGATGCTTAACAGAGAGAGCCACTCAGTCTCCACTAATTGAGCACATTCTAAATTACTCTATTTAGTGGTATAGTTAAGAAGGTTCAGAATGGGTTATGGGCTAACTACCAGTTCTTTCCTCCAGACTATTTTTCAAAAAAATGGAAGACACTGAGATTCTATCAAGTTTTCTAGATTCTCAGTGGTTGTACTGTTTTCCCGGCCCGAAAAGCTGAGGTTGACAAAATGCTCCTGATCTCCATTTCCACTTGAAGCTAGGAGATACATTTAATTAAAATTCAAGTAAACAACACTCAATCAGTGCCTACCAAATACAAAACTTGGTGCCCCACACTGTGTGCCACTGTGAGGAAGATGGGCTCCTCCCTCCTGGTAGAAAAGAACCTTTCTTTGAGGAGATGTAGAGTTGTAAATAATAACTAAACCTGCAATATCAGGAAGAAGCAAAGAAAGTGCTAAGATAGAGGGAAAAGCAACAAACCCTGAGAAAAGGAGAGCAAGAAATAATGAATGTCCCCTTCACGGTGTCAGGAGGGAAGAAAAGAATGTTTCTGGATGCAGTGGCCTTTGACGGAGCAGAAAGGATGAGTCTGCATTCACTAGGAGAGAGTTCTAGAAAGGCATGCCACCAAGGTAATGCTATGCCTTCTTCACATCACTCAGATCTGCTCAAATGCCTCCTCCTTGGAGAACAGTGCCTCGCCTTCATGCCCCTGGTTAATGTAGTTGCCCTGCTCACAGGTTTTCCTGAAGCATAAGGATCCTTAAGACACTTAGTTGTCTCCTTCAATAAAATTATAATATATATTAACCAATTCTGATGAGTTAAGGTATCTTTCGGAGGTCAGGAGGGGGAGGAGATAACTACATAAACAAATAGACGGATTTGAAACAGAATTTTGTGTTATAAATAAAATGGAAATCAGAAATGATAGAATCACAGAAACTAGAGTTTTAGAGCACTGTGACCACAGATTGTACGAACAGGGAGTTTTATTCATATCCTTTTACTACTCTTTGCTAAAACAACATACATATTTTACTCACTTGGCAAGACATTTTATAATTTTCAATGAATGGTGATAGGTAAAGTGCATGTTTTATATGCCATGTTAATATTCTGGATATAGCAAACTGAATCACTTAAAATCGTTGGATGGTTTAAGAAACAATGTAAATGATTCAAAGCAAAAATAAAGGAAAAATATGGGAAGTAATTTAAATAATAAGCAACTGTTTACTATAAAAATTAGAGATTTTTAAACACAATTTAAAAAGTCTCCTATAATCCTACCACTAAAATTACTTTCTTATGCAATTAGATCGTTTTTGAAAAATGCTATTTATTTTATTTTTTTAAATAGACACCAACCCAGCATGGAGCCCAATGCAGGGCTTGTACTCACAACCCTGAGATCAAGATCTGAGTGCATATCAAGAGTCAGATGCTTAACCCACTGAGCCACCCAGGTGCTCTGAAAAATGCTTTTTAATGGTCTAACACTCTATTATACTTTACTTAGTCATTTTCTAACTATTGACACAAAGACTGTTGTTCGGTTTTGCCATTATAAAAATGCTACTATTAGCATATTCAATCATATATAATTTTTCACTATTCAGATTACTTCTTAGGGATAAGAAAAGTTGGGTAATGAGTAGGGTAGGGTAGTCATATTATTCAAATAGAGAAATTTTCATTTAATTTTATTCTAAGTTACTTTGTGTTACAGTTAAAGGGCTCAGGACAGCTGTAGGAGGAGAGAAGTAATAGATCAGTGTGTAGTCAGTATTCTGTACATCTTATTTTAGTTATTACACTGTGAACTTGTTGCCATTCAACTGGCATCTCAGAGCCTTGCACAATGCCTTGGTACATAGTTAGATTATGACTATAGTGTGTGTCCACAGAGCTGAGTCAGTGCTAATTTAAGCATCTAAAATAAATGTACAATAAAAAGTGATATGGAAATATATTGGAGTCACTCAGATGTAATTAGAAATATTATTTTGATAAATTTAGTACAATATTTTAAATGCACTGTTTAAAGGCACACTTTTTATGATGATTAATGTATCTATTCTGTTATTTGCTCTTGAGCACAATTTGAATACAGGGAACATTCAAATAGTTAAGCTTAGATATGTCTAAACTGTCACTTTCAAATTGACATGACTTAGGTACAATCCATGGTCATATTGTGCTGGAAAATGAAATACAAATGTTCAGAATGAGTCAGAAAGTCTTTGATTCTATTTCTGTGCAGCAACCAGCAGGAGCTGTGGTGAATTAGAGGAAGATAAAGTTTCACTACCTAACGGGAAAGCTAGAGCTGTAAGTAACACAAATCCATGCAGTGTGTGCACGGTTCCTTGCAAAGGGCTGTGTAAGAACTAGGACGGAAAGTTAAAGATCACGTGTAGTAATTTGCAAAGTGGATAACAATAAAATAGCAATCATAGTTAACACGTATCAAGTGCTTGCTGTAAGTCAGGCATTGTTCTAAGCACTTTATGCATATTAACCCAGTGATTTCCTCCAGAGCAATTAAATCGGAAGGTCTAGAGGTAGGGACCAAGCGTGAATACCTTTTAAAGATCCCCCAGATAATTCCAAACTGCAGCAAGTCTGGGAACAACTCCATGACCCTGCAAGGTAAGGATTCTTTCTATGACTTCCGTCTTATTAGGGTAGAAACTGAATCACAGAGATGTAAAGGAAATCAAAGGGTTAGAAAGTTGAGAGATGAATCCCAGTGGTCTTGTTCCACAGCCTTTGACCACTGTAGAGCCACCCCAGTGCCTGACTACCACTTCTAATGCAGAGCTTTGACTTTTATGAATTTAAGCAAATTTTCAATGCACGTCCTAAAAATAGTCATTTTAGGAGATTATAATGGATTCCTATGTGCTTTGTTTCCTACTAGCGTCTGTGATGCAGGTCTTTCTGGTTAGGACCTATCTTTACCATGCACAAGGGTGTGCCCTAATTCCTTAACCTCCACCCACCCTCAGACGTGACACTTCAGAGCCCACCGAAGTTCACATGTAGGAATTGACTGCACTTGTGAAAAGAAAGGGGCCCAGAGGTAAAGCAGAGCAGGGCATGCACTATTCAGGACCCAGGTTTGTTAGATGCCAATTACTAAGGCTTCTGTGTCCAGCCTCAGCTGCAGCCTTAAAGTTTCTTTTTCATCCTAAACCTAAAATCATGTTATATTATGGGACTTTGGGGGTGGAGGTGGGGTCTAAGTTTTCGGCTTAACTTTGCAACTCTCACTATATGACTTTAGGCAAGAGGCTTAAAATGTCTTCTAGACCAGTGCACTGTGTGCTATTCTAAATGGACTTTGGAGATCTGCTTGACTAAATTTTTGGTTCTCTGGCATTTCCTGGCTCTGAATCTGAGCATGTACTTCTTCTGCAGAACGCTCAGTCATTTCCAGACCTTCAGAGTCGCCATGACTGCTGGTTTCTAAGTCTATGATGAACTTGGTGTTCGGCTGTGAGTATATCCTGTCTACACGGTCAATCTTGGTGATAGTTATCCTGGTCAAAGCAAGTGCCTTTCAGTTACAACTTGGGACGTATAATTCAGTATTTAATACCTCCAAAATTGTGTATGTTGGGCCAGAAGAGATTGAATAAACCAGGCACTTGGGCCTGAGGAGTCACACAGATGTGAGACCCTCCTACGGAGAACACGTTTTCTTCCGTGGCTGCTTTTCTATGTCCTAGGCGATCTATTCATGGCCGTGGCCCAGGCAGTGGTTGCAATAGCTACAGTTTTCCTCGAGGGAAAATGAGCCCATTACAGTGGAGTCACACAAGCCCACCTGAAGCCGCAGGTTCACCCCTGTCATGGAGCTCTTCTATGTTCCCAGGTGAGGGATTCCACCTAGACGCAAATGGGACAGAGAGTGGCAGTTAGAATTTATAGAATGGCCCGGTGCTCCCGACCACCATGAATAAACCTCCTGGGTTAGTTCTGTCACAAAAGAAATTCTACACTTTGTCATTATGAAATCCAATCAGAGGGAAAGGACCTGACCACTCTTGCTTCAGTAAACCCTTTTTCTGAAAGACCCTATCAGGTCACTAATAGTAAGAGGTTTTATCTGTGTTCTAAATTGCTACTGCTATCTGTTCCTAAAATGGGGAATTTGGGGGGAGGCTATATATTGTGTGCTATTTCCCAACATTTCACTAGCAAAAGAAAAAAAAAAACAAAAACAACTACATGAGCAGACAAAAAGCTCAGACAACAAAAAAGGAAGAGAACTGGAGGAGGGGGCAGATTCCTTAAAAGACACGAAGGGGTAGGCTCTACCTTTGTGCCTGGGACCCTTGGCAGGAGCTGGGGGAAGACAGGGCAGCTACGGTTGACAGGCATCCAGCACAAGTGTCAACAACTCTGAGGAAGCATGGCAGTAGGGCTTGGATGGAAAGTTCTGGAGCCCCAGGCCCAGGTCAGGCACAGTGCACATCCGGGCCTTGCTCTTCTGGAGCTCCTGGGAGAACCTGGAGTCTAATTCCCAAGACGTTTGGAGGGGAAGCTGTGGCCCAGCCTGGCCTCCCACAGCCCCAGTCCGCAGGAAGCTTCAGCCTTACCACCACACCAAGTGCTGATGGGGCCGCGGCTCCTTCTAGGGTGGCTGGGTCCAACGCTGGCAATGGCCCGGGTCTCTTTATAGTCATTTCAGTGAGGCCTGATGTTGTTTGGACAGATCAAGAGAACTCAAAAACAAATCACGACATTTAAATCTCCTCGTTGCACATCTATGGACCTTTCCATGATGTTAATACAGTTTAAACAGGCACCTTCTAGGCTTTCAAAAGTTTCCAGTCTTTAATAGTATCACAACACCCTATTTTCTCCAGAACACAGTGAGCCTCAAGTTTTAAAGTGTGTGCCTCAGAATCAATAGAGAGTGGAATGAAATTGAGTTAAAAAATAACAAAATCTTGTTGCTGAGTGTCACACAGGTTTGCTTACAAGGAAACTACTGGTCAGAGTGTGCCTCAGTGACATTACAGATTGCTACATGTCACTGACCTCCAGAGTAATTCCCAAGTGTAAACTCTGTGAGTGTCAAGGGTATGCAGTGAAAGAATAGCTCTAGCAAATGATTTTGCTCCCTAAATAAGAAAAGTAACGAAGGAAGGTAAAGACAGGGTCCTATCCTGTGAGCTGAGGACCCCTAGTGGTGTCTGCAGTAATAGATCCTTCTGAACAACTGGCGGTGTCTGGAAAATGAATACCTCAAACACCATTTTTCTGTTGTGATTAATAAAATACAGCATCACTTAAAGTACTGAATACTGTTGTGATTAATAAAACACAGAATTAGTTAGAGTACTGAACACTTACCATGGCTGTTCATTACTGAGATTCTTTTTTGATTAAAGATATCCAAAATACCATCACTAATTGCAGAGCCGGATGTTTTGACGTCACTCAAAAATATTATAAATCCTGCTTTATATAATCATCTCCAGGACAGCTACTCTATTTTTGATTAAGTGGCACCTCAAATGGTTGGGTCCACTGAGAATAATAGAAATGTTCTATAGAACTCAGCCAGTGGCAGAACCGTATTAATTATAAATAATGCACTTACTTTCATTGCAGTCCGTTTTAGAGAAAAACGTACTGATGCACGAAGGAGAATTTGCAGGCTTTGTCCCAACATGGAGTGGCACTGTCACAGAAAGCAGCACTAAAGGAACAAATGAGCTAATTTCTTCACTTTGGAACTTTGGCTTTCACTAGCTATTTGTGGACATTGCAAAATGGGATGCCAGACCTCACTTCAGCCAAATTTTTAACTTCTCATTTACACCACACACACACACACACACACACACACACACACACACACACACAGATGCACATACATTTATGGCATGGTCTTCTTCAGCTGCATGTAACCTCTTTTATCGCTCTGAATCAAATGCCATCATTATTTCATTATGGAAGTATTCTCTTAGAATGCCTGATTTCCAGCCCTAGTTGCCTGAAGAAGTCAGACAAAGAGAATTTCTTTTATAGAGAGACAGTGCTCCAGAACTGATAAGAGAATTTTTTCCCCCTTATGGTTTTCCTTCTCTATACTCAAAACAGTATCCAACAGCAAGCACTTCAAGTGCCAGAAAGAGAGGGCAAGATGTTTCAGAAAATACAGGGCGATGCATCACAATCGAGATTCTCACGCTCGGTATCAAAGGACGGTTAGTGAGAAGAGTGAGTGCCTGCCTTGCAGTCAGTGAAAACCAGATTAATGAATTTTCATATCAGTATGTTCCTTAAGACAGACAGGCACGGATACTCGAAACGCGCACAAATAATGAACTCTTCAGTCTCGGATACACAAATATACTTAAGAAAGAGAAGTTTTATTAGGGCAATTTCACTTTATTTTTCCATACAGCAAAGTCAACTACCGCAGTAATAATAAAATAAGCATAAAACAAATTGCAGCCCAAGACAAAATACATAATTTTAAGCAACTACAAGCAGAAAGTAAGTTGTGATTACGTAATAGTAAAACCAAGCACATCTGTCCTTCCAGCAGGTGAAAGCAGCAGGCTGCTCACGAGCGCAGCCAGCGGGAGTGAAGGCTGGACACACGAGTTCATTCAACAAGTGCCCGTGATCACATTTGCCTTTTTGAGTGCTTCTGAGTTGAAAATTAAAACCGTGAAATTTGAACTGTGTTTTATTTTTTTTCACCTGCTGAAAGAACAGGATCCTACGGCAATTAAAAAACAATCACATAACAACTATAGCTACGGTGTGCTGTTTGGTTTGCCTGTTTATGGTTTAAATTTTGTGAGAGTCAATACTTGTTTTGAAGATTTTTTTTGTGTGTGTGTGTGAACAATAAACCACTGAAATTGGCAGAAACCGATTTGTATAATATATGTCCTTAGTATAGTTCTTTCTCTCTTTTTTTTTTTGTTGAAGTTTTAAACATGCAGTAGTTTTGAAAAATGTAAGGAATATTTGATCCATGATTTCACCTTAATGGTTGAAGTACCTGCTAGTTTTGGTAATGACCTTCAGGCAGATTGGGCCCAATGGAGTTTTTGTCAGTCATGAGATCTCGGAAGGATGGCATATCTTTCCAGCTGAAAAAATCCTGGCAAACTACAAGCTGTCCAGAGTAAAGCAAAGCAACATGTTTGAAGGGGTATGGAGTGCTAACTCTGTACCACTTTTGCAAGCAATTTTGCTCAGTCTGTCATTTTATTAGCCTTAACAAAACTCCTTGTAATTATAGACGTTTTTATTCAAAATAAGATCTTACTATTATACAGGTTTCTCTCTTTTGACTATATACAGAAGTGCAAAAAGTCAACCTTCTCTCTAGACCTTCCAACATGCTAAACTGCAGCATAATCAACCCTCAAGAGTTTGCACACACGCTATAATTCTCATTACGTAAACTTTGAGTATTTGGATTATCAACAAAAAGTCCCTTGTTCTATTTATTGATTATGCAGCTTATTTATAACAAGGCCTGATATTCAGGGATTTCAAAAATATTAAACAATACTTTAACATTTGAAATGGATACAGTAGAAAATAAATTTTATTCTAATATCTAGGATCTAGATCTTCTTATAATAACTAATTACAAACAAAATAAATCATCAAAATATTACTCAATTGTCTGCCAGGATTGTTGCGATAGCAACAACTTAACTTCTTACTTAGCAATGATTATATATTTATAAGATATCCATATAAAAGATCTTTGTTCTTTTAATGAAAACTAGACAAGAACTAACAATGACTGACATTCTTACACTTTAATATTAAATCAGTAAAATATAAATCATTTAGTTAACAATAATACGAATATTCGTATGACACTACATGTAATTCAAAACTGAGTATGTTATGAAGGAAAAACTACTTTAATTTTTTTTTGTATTTTGAAAAATTCATCGGTAAAATCTAATAAAACAAGAGTCTATAAACTGAAATGGTATTCAATTGTTAATAGAAAATGAAATCTAATAAATGTAGGAAATGAAAAACTACATTTTAACAAGAAAAATAAGTAATATTCTATAATGTAACTAACTACAATAACATGTGAAGTCACCATTACTCTCTTAACATGATTGAAATTACATTGGTATGGGTTCCAACCCGTAATGTAATAATCTAAGGCTTTAATAGATGTACAGTACAATCAGTAAAATCAACACATCAGTCTTATATTAGAAAGCATCTCTCTCAAGCATAAAAACTTGCAGTAAACTTGGAAGTATGGAAAGTTCTATAACTGAACTTTCGCTTCTCCCATTCCACACTAGAACTACCAGTGACCTGGCCCCGACGTCGGCAATTTTTAGAACTGCCGATCAGAGCAAAAATATCCTTTACTAGCTGCAACATCCAAACCACAAAAAAGGAATTCCTTTGGATGAATCCATTCTTAAAAACTGAATGCACATCTATTTTTTTTTAATTTTGTAAAAGGCTTTCTAAGGCTATAAGCAGTTAATCTGAACAAAACAAAACAAAACAAATCACATATAAAATTCACCCAAGTACTTAACCCACCCAATTACTAGGTTAATTAAACATTTCCCATTTTCATATTTTGGTTTATCATGCATCTGATGACAGTGCTGCTTTCTTCTTTGTTTAGAGTCACTATTTTAAACGTGACTGTGATGAAGCATTTAAACAAATGTGAAACCATTTTTGCAAAGCATTTATAGTCGTTCGACTTTCGACAGAGCTATAAATAGAAGCAAAATAATTTCCTCAAACATTTTTTGTTGTTATCGTGTCTCAGAAATGGCATATCCCTTTTGAATAACATGTTACACAGTATAGTATGCATAAATATTACACTACAATGCATTAAAATAATTTTCTCTATATATCTATTATATATATCTCCAGTATGTGTGAGTTTATCTGTATCGAGAGAGTCTGTGTTGTGCTGTCTATTGTTGCTGTAGAGTTAAATTGGCCATTTCTGAGACAGCTTTGGTTTCCAAAAACAAAAAAAAAAAAAAAAAAGAAAAAAAAAAAGAATGGTGCCCTTTGACTGATTAGTACTAGCAAATAAGCAACAAAATGTGGCTCTGAAAACAGTAACACTGAAGAAATAATACTCTAATTTGATGTACAGTCTATGGCACTTCATGAGAACCCTTAACAACATGGTACTTAAAGCCATGATGTGCTTTAAAGGATACACAGTTGTGGCTTTGCTTGGCACATTCATCTCTGTCAGATCCCTCCCTCACCACGTCTTAAAATCTATTACATTAAAAATATTACTCTTAAACAAAAATGACTGTGCATGCACGCTCTCGTCTATAATGGCAATTTTAAATACAAGGTGCACCTTTGTTATTTGTAAACCTTGAAAGAAATAAACTTATTTTTAAAAAATTATACCTTGGTCTACAGACGTACCAATACATAATAGAATCATGGTTACACCACAGTCTGTCTTTTCAAGATGGCATGAATATATAGGAAACTAATTAGGTATGCATCTCTTAATGCATAACTCTGTGCTAGAAAAGAAAGACGATGTTGTTCTTCTTTTAGACAGGAATATCACCTCAGCACAAATATCAATTAAATGTACAGAGTGTATAGGCAACAGTGTGCAGTGGATTTCCATGTTGTCTCTTCTTCTGGCTAACATGCAAGATGTGGGTCTCTTGTGGCTGAGGGGTTTGGGGGGCGTTGCTTGACGGTATATACAATATGGCTAATGACCTCGTCCTTGACGCGAACCAAGCACACCGTCCTTTCCTCTGTAGTATGATCTACAAGGGAAAAAGAGATAGGCTCTGTTAAACCCGAGAGAAATCTGAAAAGAGAAGAGCTTTGTTAAAATAAGACAATGTCCAACATCGGAAAACTGCGTTGCTTGGTTTAAAGTGTAAAACACACATAGGTTGTTACATCTTCATACAAAAAGCAAAAAACACTTTGTAAGGACAAGTGGGCCTAAATGTGCCTTTCTATGAGGATAAAATGACACGCGCTGCTTAATAAAATTGTGGGCTCCGCTCAATTACCCAGTACTGAGCTGAAAGTATCAATTATGTTTGCGGCACCAAGGGGCACCACGGAGTAGAGCGCTTTTTTGGCACTATCATGGGAGGGGAAAATTTAAGCTCACCTGAATTCCTCTCTTCTGTAAGTCACTGGGTCGCAAGAATACTAGTTTGGCCCCACAAAATTAAAATCCACGCAACATGACGCATCATATCCAGGTGCTTAATTAGCATAGTATATGTTTGGAAAAAAATTATACTTCAAATAACTATATTGGATAATTTAAAGTTTTTGGGTTTTTCCCCCTTTTTAAAGACAAGGAAAATAAAAATCCCTTATGCTCCTGACAAATTAAGGTGGAATAGATATTCCAATGTACTTGTGAATTAATAGTTCCAGTTTTTACACGAACTTTGTTCTTATCAGAAGATCTTTGCATATCAAAAGGAGACTTTACAGTACAACCTTGAGCAAGAAAGAAGTCATGATTTTGCTACACTCAAAAAGCAGCTCAATTATTGCAACTATGCATGAAAATGGGCAATCATTTGTTAAACAGAACATTAAGAGCCCAAGATTCAATACAGACAAGTTCACTGGTTTGCTAATTGATGAACTTACGGCCATTTGCTATCATTTGTTTTCATCCTGGATTATTGCCCAGAAATAGAACACAGTTACATATATACACATCCAACATACCCAAATGACTGCAAAATCTTGAAGCAGAGTTATAAAACATGTCAAAAACTAACTTTTCATCCAAACCCACATACTACAAAGAAATGTGCTTATTAAAATCCGTGGCTCTTGTTCAGGATAACTTATTATCAGATTATAAAGAAAGCTTATGAAATAGACAAAAATCACTATCAAGAACTTAATCCATGATTGCAGCCTGTCTTTGGTACCACTTCCTGGACTGTTCTCAAATGTTGTCTATCCTCCTGTCCTGCATAGGCTCCACCTTTGCCCATCTCTGGCTATAGATTATTATCACAAGGGTCTCAGAACTGGGTCTCTGCCACCCTCTCCTCACCTGACACACTCATTGTCCCTTCTGAAAGGCCCTCACTCTTCCCTTGTCTCGAGAGCAACAATCACTGCCCAAAGTCACTTGTTTTCTGACTCTGTTGGAAAAAGCTCTTCCTTCATCTTTGCTCCAAGAGAAATGTGTTCCAACCTCTCATTCTATTAGACTGTGCTGAGATTAATATCTATTGTCTGTGCTGAGATTAATATCTATTGTCTGTGCTGAGATTAATATCTATTGACATGGTAACACACAGTAATACATGGCACCAAAAAATCATTTGTAAATTGTTAATGAGCAGATAAATGAAAGGAAGCAACAAAGATGGATAACCCATCTTATTTACGAGATTCAGTTTCAAATGCAGTGGCTCATTTTAAATATAAAAATATAAATTAAAGAAATATCCTGAGCATATACAGGTAGCTTGAGTGGCTACCTACTGAATAACGCATATCCTCTAAGGATGAAAAAGGCCGCCTTTCCCGCATATCTAAGTCAATGTGTCTGAAGGAAAATCACAAGACTTTCAAATTATTTTTGAGCAATGACAACATTTTCAGAATGATACCATCTTCTAAGGTGACTACTTGGAAGTACCTAAAGTTGGATATGTGGGTGTCTGTGTATGTGTGAGTGTGTGTATACATCGAGTTAAAGTCAGACTCTTTAGAGCGGAATAACCCTGTGTGTGGTGAATCACGAGGTGCAGTGGCTACATGTTCTCACCTATAGGATTTAGCAAAACACTAAAAAAATAAAACAAATGATGCCCTACATTGGAGCACAGCAAACTACTGCCCATGGTGTGCCAAATCCGGCCTGCTGTCTAGTTCTGTAAATAAAGTTTTATTGAGACACAGCCACAGGGCTTCATTTACGTGTCGTCTCTGGTGCTCTCAAGCTGGAGTGGCAGAACTGAGTAGCTACAACAGAAAAGAGTGGCAACAGAAGCCATGTGGCCCACACAGTCACAAATATTTCCTGTCTGGTCTTTTCAGAGGAACTTTGCCAACGCCTGATCTGTACTGGTTTCATTTTTTTTTTCCTTCATGTTTGGGTTTATTTTTAATATGAAATAAAAATACAACTTATTTTCCTTAAGACTTACATATATTTAAGTGATATTAACATATAAACTTTATAAGAAAGTGCCTTATAACCCACTTAAGATAAAAATGTGAAACCTTTCTTACCTCCACTCAAAACCTTCAGCACTGAAACATACTCTCTGGGATAAATGTATTCATTCATCTAAGCTTTCATTTGCTTGTACATTCTACTTCTAGACCTGTGCCAGTCATGAGCCAAGTGTTCAATAAATATTTGATGACACTGATTTTTAGAATAATAAAAATAAAACAAAATATATGAACATTTTCTCTGAAATTCTGCAAAATTTCCTGGAGTGCATCATACAAATGAAAGCCTTAAAAAACCACTACAAATATACACTATATATTACAGAAGGAACTTACTGTTTAGTGATGAAAATTCTACATCTGGGTAACATACTTGTGGCTAGTCAGATGTTCGGCAGATATTATGGGTATCTAGCAAATAAAAAATTATTTAATGAATGATCCATGCAAGCAAGCCAACAACCAAGAGATGAAAACATTTTAATATTTAATTCATTTTTAAGAAAAGTGAAATTCAGCTGTGAGGTGACAGTCCTTATCTGGCCAACATAACAGTAAAGTTAATGTAAACTTAATGTCAAAGGAGCAACTCATTTTAAAAAATCTTTGTGTTAAATACTATTCTAGACACGTTATCAGTTTTTAGGAAGTAAGAGAAGTAAAACTATCCAAAATTCATGCACAGCAGTAATTGAAAGAAGCCCTTTTTGTTGGCCTACACACACACACACACACACCTGTGGTTTATTATTTACTAATCCAGAAATCCAAGTAGGAAATGCCTATTTTTGTGCAACCGATTTCTAACATTTTTGTTCAACTTATGGTTACTTTTTTTTTTTAATTAAAAGTACCAGGTAAGAATTTTAAGGGAATATTTCAAAACAACCAGAGAAGAGTTTAAGTTTATTTCGGAACATAGTCCTGAATCCTGATTGCACATTTGACTGTATAATAAATGGGCAGAGAGTTAAAAAAAAAAACAACTTGAGAGACACTACAAGAAGAAATCAATATAGAGTCAACTTATTTCAATGATCCCTAAAGCTATGAACTTCCAATTTGTAGCCTGACTCTCCACCAAGCCCAAAGTTTTGCTGCCCATCTGGGAGAGGCAGGCGGTAGGCTGAGCCAGTCCAAGGACTGTAAGCAGGGTTTCCCACCCTAGTGCATCCATATGCTGGTGGTGTGACTTTGAGCGAAGCACTCAATTACTCTCTGGCTAAGTTTCTCCGTCTATAAAATGGCACACTAACCCCATCTCAGCAAGGCTGATGGGAGAATAGTGAAATCACATACATGAAGGCATCTTGTTGTTCTTTCAATTTAGATGTCCTAGACTAATGCAACATATTACAATCCACAGTCTGGAGTGTAAATGAATATGTCTCTATTTTATTTCCATTTCTCAGCTGACATCTTTACACAATTTTACAGCATTGGCAAATGGCACGAAAATGTGCTCCAAGCATAATGAAGCTTCTCATACCATTTTTCCTGCTGCTGCAGGACAGGATGTTGCACCCAACAGTGTAGAAGCATCAAGGATGGGGCTGTCGAAACATACCAAGGACCTTCAACACCAATCGATGCAGATGAAGGGCCAGCTATAAACTTCTGCATGCATGCACGCTGCATTTTGTGGCATCAGCTATTTCCAGCATTGCTAATATACTGTAGGCATATACATATGTATGTATATGTAGATATAATATATGTGTGTATATATATATCCATTTTCCTTTTCTTTCTTTTGGTTGTAAAACAGTATGAAGACCCAAGATTATGCATGAAATGGTCACAGCACAATGCAAAAAGTAAAGTGTCCCCTATAACCCAGGTGGCCCAGGGCATGTTGAAATTTGCTTTGCTATAGTTCTGCTTACACCAGCAATTCTGTAGTCATACATGGTACACAGAGAGCTCAGCCTCATTGATTTGCATCATCAACGGACTGCGGTGAATCCATTAAGGAATTTCTGCCATAGATTACTTACTAACATGCCACATATGCACAATCTAGTATTCTTGTAAATGAGTCTGATGTGTTAGCATAAATCTAGGGCTATTTTGACAAGCCTCAGAAAAACTAAGGATTCTTTGCCAAGAAATGTTTAAAGCTTGTCTGAAACTTTAAAATACATCCATTTTGGCATGCTGCTTTTGACAGTTTTTAATGGCTACACTAATAGCTTACAGTTCTCCCACAGTGCATGGCATACTGTAGAGACAAGGGTGGCTACTTCTCACAGCGATTACCACAAAGTCAGATGGCGCTTAACTGGCCTTCTCTTCCCAATGGGCAATATGGCGATTCCATCTGATACTGGTTCTTTTGCTTCATTTGGTTACATTTAACCTTAGTCTGTGGGTTATCTGAACTTTGACTTGGTTCTTAAATGTTCTCACATGCTATTAACTATACTGAACTTTGCTTTCATAACAGACATACATTAAAGCCAAAAC
The DNA here is from genome assembly GCF_006229205.1 of Suricata suricatta. Taxonomy (NCBI): domain Eukaryota; kingdom Metazoa; phylum Chordata; class Mammalia; order Carnivora; family Herpestidae; genus Suricata; species Suricata suricatta. The sequence goes on from NC_043704.1 coordinate 109,627,945, forward strand.
CCACTTTACGTAAATTTGACTTTGATTCAACTGTGATTTTTCTAGGACATAATTTAAAATAGGATCAGAGAATGTTGGCTGAATCAATGTCAAGTTTTTAAATTTTCAATATTTTAATAATCAATTTCTTTTAAATAGTCATTCTTGGTATATCGTAAAATTCAAATTTCTGAAACAGATTCCATTTACTTAAGAGTAATCTGTGAAATTGTTACCCTATAAACTTGTATGGAACCTGGAATGACTCAATTTACAGTATCTGATGTCTTTTTTCCTTCGTAACTCTCCAAAATCTATGCCAGGTAATTATAGAAACACTGGCACTTAGGGGTATTGTTTCTGTGTTTGCTTTTCATTGAAAGCACTGAGAATCAAACCTTGGGCACCAATTTATTTTTAATATCCAATCTGCTTGTCAAGCAAAACTCTAAGGAATTTAGAACAAACTCTATTTACAAGAGTGGTCATTTGTGGCATCTATAACATGTTTAAACATTTTGTTTTTTATGCAAAATTTAGGCAAGAACTAAGAAATTGTATACAGCAAATGTTTACCATAAAATCCTTAAAATTGCCTGCATTTTTGATTGGTCCAGACCAAATGAGAATTGCTTGTGTAAATATCATTTTAGTAGCTTTAGAAATGGAGCCGCGACAACTTTGGAGCACTTATAAATGGCATAAAAGCATTCTGCCGCTCATCATAGAGAGAATGTGTAGGCCAACAAGAGGTATCTTTGAAACCCCATGCTATTAAAGCACCCTCTACAGCCCCCACGTACACACGATTCCCACGGACGTCAATGGGAAAGCCACGTGCGTAAGGGCCGTCGGACTGAGCCCCATTAGAGTTGGTTTTTAAGAAACAAAGCTGTAAATTAGCAAACCTGGTTGGCTGTGGCTGTTGCAGCGAAGGGAACACTTGTGGCAGATGTTGTTGCTGCGGACACAGTGGCTGGCGTAGCACCGTGCACCATGGGAACTTTCGGAGGGAAAATCATATAAGCAAACATACAGAAGAGTGTAGCAATATGGAAACCATGGCAACATGGAGGAGATAATTGGGCATGGTATTTATCACAGCAATAAGCCATGTGACGGGACATCATCACCAGCGAGTGACATGCAATCACAGCGCAAAGCAGGACAACATTCCAAGGAGAGAAGGGGAAAGGGGATGAAAGAGAAAAAAAAGGGGAAAAAAAGCTTGTTACCATCAAATCAAGAAAATTGACACAAACAGGCTTAATTTGCTACGTCAAAAACAAGAATTTCATATAGTGTTCACAGTCAGACATACAAAATCTAAATCAAAATACAGGTATTTACTTCATATATACAGTTATCTGCTTGAATGAAAGTATTTTTTTTCTTATTTATTATTACAAAAATATACAATATATTACTTTTATGATATAGATTTTTTTTACACACCAGAACTCATAGTCCAATCAAAATCCACTAGAGGTGACTAAAGGAAACTTGTGTGTCAAGAAAACATTTATGTGAGTCCATGTCAATTAAATAGAAAATGGCATTTAATTGACAGGTGTTAGTAAAAGGGAAATGGACTTGCCCAATAGATAACAGTTAAACTTGGCAGTGGATTTTGAGGGGCTGTGAGGTGCACCATAGGTTTAAGATAATCAAGAAACAAAGCTGGCACCTACCAACACTTGTAGCGGGTGTCATGCACAATATTGAGCCTGCCCATCATGCATTGCAACAGGAAGGTGGATTTGAAAAGGGAAAAGAATTAAAACATCCCATCACACGTGTAATTAGGAAATTCATTTGAACAAAGAAGAAAAATTGTTATTATGGGAACAGTGGCATGTAACTGGCAGCACAATCAAATCATACAATAGCACAGTGATCAATTAGAACTAGTCTCAAGTGAAGAATAAAAGCCAGTTTAACTGTGTGCTGGTACACTTCGTTTCTCCTAATTGCTGCCTATCAGTAAAAGTATTTGGGGGGAAAGTTTAAGCTCAATTCTTTTAAAAATAATATTGTAATTTGTTTTGTTTAATCTGGTTACTAGCCATCTGGCGCCTTTGCTATTTCAGACGTTAACATATGAATGTATTAACATTTTCTTTATATTGAGCACATGTTAAATAATTAGAGAATTTATTTATTATTAAGATGGCAGATAATCCAATGCACAAAAGTGGCTTAACAACGTAATGAAACCAAAGCATTCATTCTCATTCCCTTGGTTTTATTTCTCTGTTCGTTGTGCCACAACCACAGACACGGACAGGGTTGCGATCATCCATGCATTCAGGAATTTTACTTGGAGGGATACCAAGAAATAAATTATGCATAAAGGGAAAGTGAACTTCTGCATTGCTTTTGTTTGGAATTTAAATGTAGGCAAACATGTAGAGAGGATATACTTTTAAGTCCCAAGCTGGTTTAATTAATAGGGATCTAGGGAAACAGACCGGTTTTCACTGCTGGTTTAGACCTTCAGAACTTCTTGGAAGAGCAAATGTTCTTGAATATTTCACACACAAAAAAATTATTAATTAGACATCAATAAAAGCCCTGAGTGGGAGATAATGTATATGTATGTGTATATATATATATATATATATATATATATATATATATACACATATTTTACACATGGGAACTGGCATGTTTACACGTTTCAAATGTTCAGCTGTGATGCTAAAATATGTATGTAGTTTCTGTTCTCTTTTACATATAAACACTGCAACATATCATTTTATTTTTCTTCCTTTTTACCGAGCACAGGGTACTTCCCCACATAACGAACTACTGTTCTTTCTAAGAGATTATTTTAGATTTCAAGGTTTTAAAATATCAAATGATTTTTTATTTCTATCTAAATCTTGGCACATCCTATTTAAACACTAGCGGCATCTGGCATGAACATTTGTTAGACGAATATCTGCCAATTGAGTCTTGTCAGAGACGGCCCTACAAAACAAAGCTGCCATTGAGAAACAAGGATTACTGAACTGGTGGCCCTGGAACAGCTGCAACTAGTCTGTTATCACAATTCGGCTGTGGCCACAATGATCAGTGATTACACTTGGTAATGGACCTAGGGAGGCATCTACCCAGGTGGAGTAGTACTACCCTGACAGGCAGTTTTTTAAGATGCTTGAAGACCTCTATCATTTGCTACCACTAAGGAGTCAGACTTGCAGAAGAGAACAACAAAAACAGACCACTAAGAACAAAGACGTTAACGTGAGACAGTAGAGCAAGCGAAATTTAATCCTGGGCCTAGAGCCTGTGGAATCATTATCCTCTCAAACTGGGGAAAGAGGACTGACTGGGAAAGACAGGATGAAAAGATGAAGGAAAAGCAATAAGGTGGTACTCAAGGAGTAGTAAAGCCGGTTTAAATCCTGTCCGGGTAATAAGTTTTAAATTTACTATTTATTATTATGCTGCAATTTGCCTATTATATTTCATCCCATATATAATTTGGCCTGCACATGCAGAACGTGAGTTAACCATCCTGACTAAAAGCCTAAAGTTTCTCTGACTGGAATTTTAGTTTGAATTATCTTCCTCATTACCATTATAACCAGTGCACACAGTTTTGAGAGGGATTTGCAGCAAATAAACATAAGGCAGCAATGAAAACACTAGCCAGGTGCAATAACTCACAAAAAACGAAGACATAATGCTGTAGGACCCACTTACCAAGACCAAAAATCACTTTGAAATGACCATAATATCCATCTTTACATCAAATGGGTTGATTTACTAATAGTGATGCTCAAATAGCCAATTGAAATTTTTTCCCTTAATTTTCAACACAAGGAAAATTTTCAGTGAATGCATTTGTCAATTTCAAATTTCCCCTATAAAGATATTTGCATAGCAGAATGAGGTGTTTCTGAGGACTGCATTTCTATTTGAAGGTGCAGGAAAAACAAGTAGGAAGGTAATTTGCAAATGCGGTGTATGCACAGTTAAAATTACTTCAAGGAGAAGGGAAAGAAGTAGAAGAGAGAAAAAGAATAATAACAGATCTTTGGTTGGAGGTCTGAATTTGGATGTGATAATCCCAGCCCACTGATGATTAGAAGTATTAAGCTGACTTAAATTCTTCTAAAATGTGTATCATTTGGGACTAAAAGTTCACAATCAATTGAATTACTTTCTAAACTGATATCCCAAAGAGCAACGGCTTCACCCAGTTTACTTGTTTCTATTTGATGTTTTGAATTCTATTCCATTGCACTGCTGAATTTAAGAAATAGTATAAATCTACAAGCTTTATTTATTCATTGACTATAGGCTTTCTCCTAAACTCTTAGACCTGCCTATGATAGTACTTTAAGAGAATGTTTTATGAAATTATGTTTAAAACTCACTTAAACTCAACCTTATGAAATAATCACATTATCTCCATTTTATAGATGAAACAAAAAAAAGGTATACAAAGATTATAACTTGTGGTGGGGTTGGATTTAAACGTCCAAGCCTGATAATCCTATGTGAAGTTGCAAGTAAACTGTCTGCATTAATTTCATTAATTATAATAAAAGTGACAAGCTGGGAATTTTTGTTTTCGTTTTTTTTTTTTTCTGTAAAAACACCCCCATCCCCTTGCCACCTCCCTTCTCACTCCTCCCCCTCCAGGAAAATTTCCTGGCCTTCTGTTTCTTTGTGTCTGGTAAATTGCAACACAAGCCAAAGCCAAAGTTGGTTAAAGCAAACTTATTTTTAGATTTTTTAAAAAACCCTCAGCCCACACTGAGGGCAATATGCTAGGAGGAGAGAAGAGAGGTATGCTTCTGGGGACCGCAAGCAGGCAAAGATGGTGAGAGAAAAGGGAAAGGAAGGAAAGAGGCAGGGAGTCTGCAGGGTCCGTCAGTAGTTGGGTATGTAGTCTATTCTTCTAGATAGTCGCATGGGCACAGGCTGCCAAGGGAGTGGACTGCTTACGAGGCTAAGGAGCTCAGGCAAACATGCCTGGACCCAAAACAGTCACAGGAACCCTGGAATGTTTACCTTGTTGAGACCATGTAAGCAAGGGCCACAATCAGACCAGCAGTGACTAGTGCTGACTGAAGAATGGAGAACAGGCATCCTGCCGGCCCTACTGGACAGCACGGGACCCCTCCTTGGGGGTGGGGGGATGAGGGAAGAGAAGATGTGGGAAGGTGGTCATGAATCCCAGTAATTAGACCCCAGTCAGGACGTCTAATCTCCCAGCGAGATTAGAATTTAGAATTGGACTTCATTTGAATTCAAGAAAATAAAGTGAGGTAAATAAAAGGGGCATTTCTAACTCTAATTCTGAGGGTGAAACCCACACCTATAACATAAGTAGACCCTAGATTATGCATAAACTGTATGAATAATTAATTGAGTTTTAAGGGGTGAAGATTTTTTAAAAAGTAGCATATCTCTAAAATTTAAAAAAGAAGCTTCGATGTAAATTTAATCCAGTATTTGTATTTATTTTTAAATGAGATGGAGAGTATAAAAGCATCAATCATGGAGTCAGGGTATCAGTAAGGTCTAGTTCATTTTTAGGCCAAATCATTTTTGAGGACTTGATATAAGGAGCTCACAGATTTTGAGAGACTTAAGTCAAACCCACCTGACCTGATTCCTAGTTCTGTCTAAACCTTACAAGTCATGCAACTTGAGGCAAATCACTGGCCTGTCTAGGCCCCAAATTATTCATTGGTAAAACAGGAGTATTAGTGCCAACTTTTTGGGGTCGTTGTGAGAAAAAAAATGAGATAACGTATATAAAGTATCCAGTGCAGTATGGCATAGAGCAAATACTCAATAAAGTAGCTCTTTAGAACACAACGTGTAAAAAAACTAAGCCTGAAGCCAATAGGGAGTTGTGGGGCTTGGAATTGGACAGTATGTATACCTCATAAAGAATTCACATTTCGTTTTTATTTAAACACTCTTAGACACTTCTGGATTCTAGATTTAGCTCTTGGGTCATAAATTTGCAATCTCTAATGTAAATATTGGCACACCATGTGGTGTACAATAAATGTGTGTTGATTCAATGAATGAATGAATGAATGAATGAATGAATGTATGTATGTATGGATGGATGGATGGATCAATGAGTGGGTAGATGGGTAGATGGATGGATGAAAAACTGGGAGGGATAGAGGAAGGAAAAGAGGAAGGAAGGTAGGAGGATACAAGGGAAGAAGAGATTGGTGCATTGGAAGAATAGATGGATAAATGAATGGATGGATGCATGAATGGATGGTTGATAGATAGACAGTAGATGCCACTTAAGTCCAATTTTGTACTGAATGTTATCATTGTTTTTAGCTAGTTACCTGGCTTGCTGTTAAACCCTGATCTTTTGCCAGCAGCCCAGTGTGTATACATAGTTACCTCCTCCAATGACGTAAACAACTACACTTCACTGTAACTTCAATGTAATAGACCTACATACCCCTTAGATTATCAGTGAAGCAAAGAAACTACAGAGCTCTAAAATTCTAAGCTGCAAAAAAGAAATAATTTCTATTTTCTTTTTAGTTCCAAAAAAGCCTTCAGATATACCTTCCAAATCATTATATTGTGGACAGATGGGATGCTCTAATCATATAATTCATCTGTAGAATAATACAGTCTTTGGAAAATAAGCTTCCTTTTTCCCAGGTATTATATATGAGATCACACGAATGTGTGGTAGGATGGATTTCCTGTAGTTCTCAAAGGGCATTTAAAAAACTGAATTAGTTCTAAATTTAAAAAAAATCTGAGAAATTTCATATGTAACCATCCAAATGAGGTAAAAATCTGGAAAAAAAATCAAAAAGATCTGGCAATACTGGACATCAGGGCCACCACATCAGATTGTGCTGGTCCGTACAACCAACTACGGGAGGCAGAGACACAACCACCTTACAACGTAGTTACGTACATCCACAAAGGATGTACAACCTGCCAGGCAGATATTTCTCTGAGGCAACAGAAGGCTAAGTCAAAACACTCACCATGCCTTCAGATTGGGCCTGTGCTCCCCAGTGCCTTCCAGACCCCACGGCTCCTAATTTATTTCTTGCTCCATTTGTTTATATATCCTTCCCGGCCTCTAAGGCATTTTAGTTTACATTCTCTGCGCCAGATTTCTTTCCTTTCTGGCTGTCTGACCAAGTGGTGTGGCAGAAGGAAAGATGGGCTTTCCATTTAAGCTACTAACGTCATAGAGTCAAATTTTTGGACGCTGGCCAATGTGACAAATAATGACAATATTTTAAAAGAATGATGAAGATATTACCTACTTCTGATTATGTGACTAATAAAGGTTAAGCCCTTTAAAACTAGCTTACAAATAAATGTAATTTTTGTATTATTGTGATAATTTCATATCATGTTGCTTAGAAGTATCAAGAACAGAATATAGTGTATCTCTGATGCAAAATTCATTATAAAAATGCAAATGTATCTTAACATTGTCAGCACATTTCCTTATACTGTGACACATTTTATTTACATTAAGAATGTTTCATTTCTAGAAGAGAGAAATAAGTATGATTTTGAGTTACAAATGTGTTTATTGTTTTTCCACTGACTTGATCCTTACCTAGCATCTTTTGCTTTTTTTCTCATCCACAGACTAAAAGCCTGTCTAGGGAGAGATTTCTGTCATAAATATGCAATTAATGGTTACGCTTATTTAGAAAAGTCCATAGTCATTTGATGTTATTGGAGAAACTAATATAAATCTCATTTAATAAGACTGAAATGTTAGGTTTCCCTAAATAATATGTGGAGGAAGTTAGATTTTTATTTTTAGATTTTAAATGAAGAAATTCACTTCTGATGACAATGTTTTTACTCAATGAAATAAGATGACAAAATAATCTGTAGCTTGTCCAAAGGGATTATGACAGTTACCTACAATTTCTTAAACCTTTGTTTAGTGACATAACTATAGAAAACTTGACAGATCGTTTGTTGAAGTGGCATCAATCTGGGGGCATGACAATTTATATACAAGCAAAAAGATTAAATTCTGGAAATCTCTGAAAACCTATGCACATTGAGAAAAAGGTTTTAACCTTATAAAATGTAAGACAAATATGGTTTTTCCCCCTCAGAATGCAATAAGCATGCTACAGATCAAAATGATTTAATTTGTATTCTAAAATGGACAAACTGCAAATGGATAGATACTATTTCCAAAGTACAAACATTTTATCCATGGTGCCTAAGGCACATGCATCGTAAATCATGTAATACTCTGCGCACTGCAGTTAACTGAATCTTGTTACATGTTCTACATATGGAGGGCCAGCTTTCAGAGATGCGCTGTATAAAAGATGTGCTCAGCAGTAAAAATTAATGTGAATGTAATTTATTCTTTTGTTCACTATTCAAAAATAAATTCTCACATTCTCTCATGGCATTATGAACCTAATGCATTTAAGTACTGTCAATGTAGCATAATATGCTAATGGAGCTAGACCCCTGACATATATACCTCACCAATAATTAGTTTAATTAGTGATAAGATTATTTTATTAAATAAATCTCTGAACCCTTGGTAATTATTTTAGAAAGGTTAAGAGGTAAAGAGGAAAAAGGGGTTAGAATCTCTGGTTAGCTGATTTCAAGACTATAAGATGTTTAACATGTATTTTCTGAAGTAAATGAAGGGTGAGTAAAAATAATACATTTTCAGGCAATTAAATGACTGATTAGTGTTTCTAAATTTTATGCCCTTGTGGACACTTCTACAGTATGTTTATGTGACTACGCTGAAATCCACTGAAACCCTAAATGTATGACCCAATAGTACATGAAAACGTCCCTGGGCACTTAGGACTCTCTGAATATTAGCTCATAAGCAAATAATGATTTTAAGCTATGTATTGACTGACACCCTTTTTAAGAGCTCTGGAACACAGAGTCCGCTGTTTTGTTTTGTTTTTTCAATTCTCCACCTCAAAAACAAAAAGGCTGAAATAGGAAAACCCAAACTGAAAGTGTCATTTCATAGAATTCAAATTTACTCTGGAATCATGAAGGCAAAGGGGTCTTACAGCAGGAGAGGGTCATAAAATAGCTTGACAGACATAAAACGGTGTTGAGGAAAGAGAAAAAAAGAAAGAGAACTCTATTTCAATTCCGAATTACACACACAAAAATAAACCTATAAGACAGCACAGTGGTCTTTGATCCATTTCTCATGACGCTAAGATTCCTCGCCTTTAAGGAAACCCACGTGAGACACCTCGATTCAGCTGCCACTGTGGACCACCTTACCTTTCAGCTTATCTACGGCTAACAGCACGCGGGGCCCGGCCTATCTGCTCTGCCGCACGGCTCTCTGCAGCACCTCAGATTCCCTCGCGAACACGCCCGCCCCTTACCTGGTGGGAGAAATGCCGTATGTTGTTGCAACTGCATGTTGGCTAGAGCCTGTTGGTATTGGAAAATACCAGTGTTAAACACTGCGGTGGCACCGTTGGTTTTTTCAAGAGCAGGCCTCTTTGGTAATGGGGGAAGTACAGCTTGAGGAATTCCCTGTTTAGTGAACGAGTATAAAAAACAAATACCAGTAAAAAGAGAAAAAGAAAAAAAGAAAAATCAGTTGAAGGCTAAAATTGTTAGGAAGCATGAGCAAGCAAGCAGCAGAGCACTGAACTACCCGGGGGCTGGGGTGCGATTTCAGTCAACAAAAATTAAAGGGGATCCAAAAAAAAAAAAAAAAAAAAAAGGCAAGATAAAAGCTTTAAAGGAAGCATTATTTTTTGTCCAAAACAACCAAAAACAAAACAAAAGAAAAAAACAACCCACTAGGACGAAAGCACATGTTATAATGTGTTAAAGTGTTTTAAGTCCCATAATGCTTCAGGCTTTCCGTGAGAAGCCACTGATTTGGGGCAAGAAGGAAAGCTGCACCGCGAGCTCCATGAGGACACTGACGAGTATAAGCAATGTTAATAGTTAATCGTACACAATGACCAGAACAGGTCAAATAAAAACTCACCCCGCTCTGTTCCTCCCCCCAGACCTACCTAGACATGCAAATGTCCCAGAGCATGCAAGTTATTTTTTTCTTAAACACTGAACTATAAATATTTTTAAAAAATAAATAATTCTATTACTAAAGCCATGCTAACCAAACAGGTACATAAATATACAGTCAAAAAATACATTTTTAATGTCCTTAAAGTATTTCACTAAACATTCTACAATGTAGTTAAACTGAATGTGGGCTGCTGGGCTTTCAGAATCTTTCATTGTATGATATCCGTCCAGGTACTCACAGTAGAGTCTTTCCACTAATTTTGTCAGGAAACCACACTCAGTTTTTCATTGTACTTTACAATTTTATAACAGAAAAAGGAATATATATTTTTAAATTGATAAAAAAAAAAAACTTGTATCTACAATAAAGCTACATGCCAAGCTAAAAGGTGAAAGGTCATAGTACCAGGTCAAAGGTTGCCTCGAGGGGTCGCTTCAGTGATTTGACAGCCGACTGAGTCTTAATTAGCAGGCAGCGAGCACATGATGGCAATGGGCCAGTGGGGTTCAAGCGCATTAACATAAACAGCAAGCAGAGGTGCATCATGGGGGCAGCAGTGCATTTTTGGGTAGGTGAGAAAAAACAAATAAAAAAACAAATCATCGGAATGCCATATACAACGAATAACAAGACTAAGCATGCACAATAAAGGCACTACTGAGTTGTTATTGGGAGGATAACTCCTCTTTGTAGTTAATTACAAACAAGATACTCTAACAGAAAAAAAAAAGAGTGAAAGGTAGAGAGGCGGAGAGAGTCTGCCTTCTGTATTTTTGCTCAAGTATCCATAAACAAACACAGAAAAGACCTCTCTCGTGATTATTTTACTGTGCTGTGGAAACCACAGTGTTTTTATGACTATTTTCATGTATAAGTCATATATATTTATGTAAAAAAAAGGACAACATTAAAACAGCTAAGCAAAGAACAGAGAATGGACTCATTAAAATCAGCTATTAGATCACATTGAAATTTACCTTAAGAACATAGGTTTCTGTTCTAAATGATCCAATTTCTTCCTTGAGTACTGCTGTCTTTCTCCTTTCTATATAATGGCATAGTCAAGCTTCTCTAGTGTTACAATTATATTTATGCCACAATATTATTTGAGACGAGCTAGAGGGCACACTGTCCGAAACCTGGGAGCTAATCCTAGAACCGATTTTGTTGAAGCAACTCTCCTAAACGGTTCCTGATTACGTTATTGTTAAAAGCAAGATATATGTAGAGAAGAGCCTTGATGTGCAAAAGAACACACCGAAGGAGAACAACGGCTGATTAGATGGCACACAGAAAAAATAAGAGGACTGGAAATGGCAGTATCGTTAAATTGGAGAGGAGACAGGTGTTCTTTACAAAGCAGAAGTTTCAGAAACCCTATATCCAGAGTAAGACAGTATTAAGAGTTAGGCCCAGGGTAGGAGCAATCTGAACCATTTGAGGAGTTACCCTCACTTCCGTGAGCGGTAACTTCGTTATGTATTGTCTGGGATACCTGAACAAACATATCTTCAGCAAAAAACCAAACAAACAAATAAAGAAATAAATAAAATTTAAGGTTAATAAATGGAGAGCTTGTAGTCAGATCTAGTCATTCACTTTGCTGTCCTGACTGCTAACCAGAGAGCTGAGGTCCCTACTCACCATGGCAGCTGCGGTGGCTGCCGCCTGAGCGGCTGCAGCCTGGTTGACCTGGTATTGGGCAGCCTTGATCTTGGCTTGCAGATGTGCGGGAGGATGAAAGTATTTGCACTTTTCCCGTGAGCATCTCCCTTTGATGTAATCCATACACACGGTCACTGTGTTGTCATTGGTGTCAATCATCGTGCTGTCAGCGGGGTGAGCAAACCGACAGTCGTTTTCTCCTCTGTTGCAGTTGCCACGCTGGTACTCTCGACATACCTATGGGGTCATTAAGTGCAGGGGACTCGGTCAACAAGTGGGCAAATACAATCTTTCTGGAGACTTTAACTTAAAGGTAGCAGAGGGCTACACATGAAAGTGGAAAAGAGACCATTTTCAAAAAACAAAAATAAAGCACAAAATAACTTGCAAAGTTCCTCCTTTAGTACACAAGTGATAGCCCCGGTTCAATAAAATTTCCAGGAGAAAGAAAATACATTTTAATACAAATTATGGTAAAGCATCTGATTTATACTATGTTGATATACTTGTTAATTACCGAGGGAAAAAGAGTAACTTTACAGGGAAGAAGACGGGCAGACACCACTTTAACCAAGTGATCAACATTAATATCACCAGTAAGAAGACATAATGGCATCGTGTATCTACTGATTGATAGGACATGCTGGGAAAAAAGGTCGTCACATCACTTTTGTTGTATTACTGCTGAGAATGCATAACCTGTGTTTAACCATGAGGAGTCATCGGATAAACTGAAATGGAAGAATGTTTTATAAAATAACTGATCAGTACTCTTCCATAGTGTCAAGGTCAAGAAAGGCAAATAAGGATGAGACACTGTCACAGACTCAATGATCCTGGGGTCAGAGAGAGGATCTTTGTAGGACAGCTGGTGAAATTTGACTGAGGTCTGTGGATCAGTTAATAGCATAACATCTGCACTAATTTGTTTTGTAAGTGAGAACATGGTCATGCAAGTTGTTAAGATTTAGGGAAGCTGGGTGAAGGAAAGGCAGGAACTCCAGGTTCTGTTTTTGCAACTTCTGGGCTAATCTGAAATTATTTACAAGTAACAGTGTAAAAAGAAAATCTGATAGCTTTGTAGTCAAATGTTTCTGAGAGCAATTTTTTTTTATCATTAGAGATTCACTTGGTAGCTATATAAAGCAGATGGAAAAAGATTCTTGTTTATTTGCTGTATATCTATTAATTTTGGATGTAGTCCCTGGGGAGAGGATGCAAATGGATTATTTCTTGTATGTCTGCTCCATTTTGACTCTTACTTTACTCATACTTTAGTAGTTTGTCATGAGGGCTGCTCCAAGCAGGAGGGTGTCAGCTTGGTCTCCATCTAGGATAGTGTGACCTTTTTACCACAAGGGGGCCATCTAAAACACAGAATGTCCTTCTGATATTTTCATGGTTCTACTTGCTTCAAGGAAACAGTTTTCGTTTTTCACCTATTTTCTCACAAACTGAGAAAGTACACAGACCCCAAGCCTTTTCTTTTGCAGTACAGCAAGAAAGAGAAACGGGAACGCTGTTCCGATTTAAAAGGCACATGTTTTCTTGGATATGTGTACATGAAAGGATCACATTTAATTCTACTACTTTTCCCTCTTATAGTCATATCCCATACTGAGCAAAGTGCTTCCTTAAAAAAAGGCCACTATAATTTCTATCATGCCACATCTTAAAAACAGCATTATAAATGACATCTTGCACTATTTTTAAACCTCAGGCTAGCTGAAGCTTCGTATTCTACATACGCAGCAAGGAGCCAACTTTATTCATCATCTCATTCGCTTTATTAAATTTAAAAAATTTACTGAATAAATACGATAGGCCAGACACTCTGACAGAGACTAAGAATCCAAAGATGACTTAGGAGGTCACAGAAGAGCCTATTCTTTTTTTTCTCATTGCACTTGTCTTCTTGAACATAAGAAAACAAGGATAACCTGGAGTTTATACTTTGAAAGTGATCAAGCTGAGCAGCACGCTGGCTGGGCACCAGTATTAGCAACGCAACTTCTACACCACAGACCCCAGTCCCTACCCAGCACTTACTGAATTAGGCTCATCAGAATAGACAGGAAGAGGGACACACTTAAATGAGAATAAAAACTTTGCCTGTATATATATGAAACTGGTGCTAAATTTAGACTGTCGTGTGAACAAAAAGGCTCTTTTCCCACATAAGCAAACCTGTATCAGGGCAGTCTCCAGCAGTAGAAAACTGTCTGTGACAGGCAGCACACTTCTGGAGTGCTCTACGGGAATCTTGCTTTCTCGAACATGCTCACAAGGAACCTGGCCGCAGGTGAACTAACACCCTATCTTTCAATTTATCTTACTCTTTGCCACACCGACAAGAAAGATCTGAAGGTGAGCTTTTTCACAACGATTAAAATCTAAGATTTGTTGTTTTCCAAAAACAAGTATGCTAGGCGTGCCTGTGCCAGAAATTTGAGCGTCATTCTCCCAAAATAACAACCTGGGTGCAAGCTGATTTTGACTTCTTATTTCTCTTTCTGTCTCAACATTCTTTTTATGTTCAGCGATACAAATGTACATTCAAATTGCATACAAATGGTCTTTTTCTTTAATGTTTTTATTTCCTTTTAAGAGAGAGACAGAAACAGAGCGCGAGCAGGGGAGGGGCACAGAGAGGGAGACACAGAATCTGAAGCAGGCTCCAGGTTCTGAGCTGTCAGCACAGAGTCTGATGCAGGGCTTGAACTCATGAATGGAGAGATTAGCACCTGAGCCGAAAGCCGGGAGGCCTAACCAACTCAGCCACCCAGGCGCCCCTACAAATGGTCTTTCTAATACTCTCTCTTTCCTGTCCGTCTGCTCTACACATATGAGTGTGGTTTCTATAAGTTAAGGATTGCTCTCTTATCATTTTCTACTCTTTATATCTTGCAAGATGCAATTCAGAACTTTAAATCTATTTAAGTGGAATCGATAGTGTTCCACTTAGAATTTGTCCTAAAACCAGCCTTTTAAAAGCGCTGAAGAATTTACTCCACTACTTTCACATGATATGCATTTTTTTACTTATTTGTATTTTTTTTCTCGCTTAAAGTACTCCTGACAAGAGAAATGGAACAGAAGAAATATACTGAAATAGCTGTTCTCCCATTATTTTCGCCTTTGAAAAAATAAAGAAAAAAATGGAAAACCTCCTGTGAAAACTTGTGCCGCTGAGAGCCCTGTACGAGAGGTGCTGGAGGGGCCTGCCAGTGCCTGGTGTGTGTCTGCATCACTGGTACCTACCTAAGAACACATTTCCCAACGCTTTTCAAACACCTTTTTCTCTAGTAATCACCACCAATGTAAGAGGCTCCATCCCTTGGCTGTTGTATTTTGAGTTTGGCCTCATTTCTCTGACGAACTCAAGAAAACATCAGATTATGCTGATCCTCCAAAGAGATCTCTTAGATGTGGTGTCATATTAGCAAATTACAGCTGGCAGACAGACTTCAGTAAACTTAATCCCAGAATTCAAGTCAGGACAAGAAACTCTAGAATTTACAATACAGAGAATTTAAAACACAACAGGTAAAATGAAGTTGGAAAATCCTTAACAACACTGTGGTTCTTTTAGCTTTGCTCATCCAGTCCTCTGCAGGCACGTGTTTTTCAAATAGTTGTAATTATGGTACAGCTATTACTTGGTGACCTAATTTTGTTCACCAGTGGATGTAAGAAGTTTTTTGTTTTACTAAAATACAGTGTCGAGAGTGATCATTTTTGATGGCTACATTAAATTCCATCAAACAGATGGAATATAGGTAACTCTATCAGAGATCACCTAGATTATTTCCAATATTCTTGTATTATAAATAATATTGCGAGGGATATATTTACAAACATAGACATTTAAAAATCACTAAGGTTACAGCTGCAGAAATGGCATTAGTGAGTCAACAAATACAAGTACTTTTTATAGTTTAGTAAGTGGTTTTCCAACAGATTAAAATAATTTCTCAATTTGGCTTAAACACATAATGTGTTTCAATCAAGAAAATGTTAAATATTTTACTCAACAGGATTTGTTTCATATATTAGATAAGTTTATAAATTCTTGTACAAAATAGGTTAAGAGGTTGCTTTTACATTAAAGCCATCCTTTTAATGAAGATATTTACCACTTTTTTTTTTTAAATAATTTTTAACACTTACTCATTTTTGAGACACAGAGGGAGACAGAGTGTAAGTAGGGGAGGGGCTGAGAGAGAGGGAGACACAGAATTTGAAAGAGGCTCCAGGCTCTGAGCTGTCGCACAGAGCTTGATGTGGAGCTTGAACTCAGAGATCACGAGATCATGACCTGAGCTGAAGTCAGACGCTTAACCGACTGACCCACCCAGGCGCCCCTTACTGAACACTTTTAAATACTAACATCCATTTCCAGAACCATCTATGCCACTATTTTAAACTTTAAAAAATCAAAAGTACTTAGAAAAACTTCCCAAAGGAATGTGACTTAATTCTATGTAAACCTTTTTTGTTTTGTTTTGTTTTGTTGTTAATTAAACAGCAGTGGTATAGTGAATAGAAAATAGAGTTTAGAATCAGACATTGTGGGTTCTACTTAATTTCTACGCTTACCAGCTATGGAATCATGAATACTGAGAAACCCAACATATAGATGAGCTGAAAACACACAATACAAATCTGGTTAAAATAAATATTTGACCTCTAGGTTTCTTGTTTATTTGTTTTTATGAATGTGACAAGCATATTTCAAAATGGTCAGAATAATGATAGGTTTTATAAGTAGTATTAAATTCAGCAATGTTCTGCAAATTAAGGCATTGGGATTCTAAGGACATTGATGCCAACTTAGTCAAAGCTGGACAGTTATTTGCACGTTCACTAAGGAAAGATCTTGAAGTAGTATGTTTTGTGCTCACCATATTTAAGGCAGTCATTTTTGAAAAACAACTTCCAAAAGCAGGAAGATAGAACATATTATAATAGGGAACAGGACTATTTTAATATTTTGGGAAGTCAATTTAAACCTTAATGACAAATATTAAGGAGTATTATATATATATAAAATACTATACAACATATACCATTTTATACATAAATATATATTAGTATTTAAGCTTACAAATATATGTACCTATTGTTCAACAAGAAGCATCATAGACTATATACTTTTTTTCTTTAAAATTTTTTTAATGTTTTATTTATTTTTGAGAGAGAGAGAGAGAGAGACAGCAGGAGCAGGGGAGGGTCAGAGAGAGAGGGAGACATAGACTCAGAAGACAGGCTCTAGGCTCTGACCTCGCTGTCAGCACAGAGCCCGATGCGGGGCTTGAACCCACGAACCATGAGATCATGACCTGAGCTGAAGTAGGATGCTTAACCGACTGAGCCACCCAGGCGCCCCTCATAGACTACTTTCTATGAAGCGTGAGCTATATCAAACTTTAAAAACGGAATACTAGATAATCAATGATTTTAGCCAGGTATCCACAGCATTAATGGTCATGAGTATATAATCTAATGTCAAGAAAGTATCCATATTTTCACCTCAAAACAGATTATAATCTTTACATTTTAAAATTCTGGTAATTATGGGCAATGATCTTAACAGATTATATAATTAAATTCCCAAGAAAGAAATCTGATGATGTGACATCTACTTTCAATTTGTTTTCTAATAATTGTACAAATCTGGCCCATCTGAACTTTATTTTTTCCTTCTAAAACAATAAAAAAAAAAAAGACACCCAAGTCAGCTACCTCAGAGGATGTACGTTAAGATAAAATGGGAGTTGTCTTTAAAATTTAACAGGCAGAATCCCTCTCGATCATCAGGCTAGAGAACACAAGCATATTTCTACAGATAATACAGCTAAGAATTTATTACTTTGCCCCATGTAACTAAAAAAAATTAAATCTGAATATATAGGAGTGGCAAACTAAAAAAATCCTTCCATTTTCCGGTTTTCATTTATTCATTCCTATGAGTGAATGTATAAACAACAGGACAGGACAATACACCTCTGAAACAAGGCCATCAATATGTCAAAATGCTCAAGTACACAGTTACTTTTATCACTTTTACTAAATAAATGAAGACAGAGAAATGTTGGATTTAATTTGGATAAGAAAATTAGTAAAAAAAAAAAATGAAGAAGAACAGCAAAAGTGAGTGGTTAAGCTTAGGAGTTACAGTATTTTAAATAACTCAGAACTCCATCTCCCAAACAAAAAACTAATCGCAGAGTAGTAACTGACAGACTGGATGTTTTAAATGGGGATGTAAGTACACTGTAAGGAGCCATTCTACAGCCTTAGTACAAATTTTAGAAATAAACTACTTAAACCTGTGTGTACAAAATTCTCAATATTTCTTAGTAATTTTCTAAAGAGGTTAAAATGCCATACAGGCAGTCGCCAAACTCGCTCCACAAAAATATAAAATTAAAATAAGCCTACCAATAAGGCTCTCATATTAAAAACATCTGCTTTTCTAATCTTATTTTAAATCAAATGTCTTCTATATGCAATAGATCATGCCAAGTCCATTAAACACCTATAAAAATCTCAGTCAAGGCATCCCTTCCACAAATACTTGACCCTCATTTAGCTCTAAATGCTCTTTTTTTATATGTAGTCAATTGGTACCATTTTGTCTTATGCCTGTATGAAAAAAGTCACTAGACTCTTCGGTGTCAGTAAGTAGTAGAAGCATTCAGCATCCAGTGGCCTAAATTAGATGCTCATGTCATGATTATGTCAGTAGAATAAAACTTTCAGCACAGGAATAATCTATTTTAAAAACTTAAAAAAAAATTTTTTTTTTGAGAGGAAGGGGAGAGAGAAACAGCATGAGTTGGGGGGGGAGGGGTGCCAAGAGCAAAAGAGAGACAGAATCCGAAGCAGGCTCCAGGCTCTGAGCTGTCATCACAGAGTCCAACGCAGGGCTCAAACTCACAAACCACAAGATCATGACCTGAGCTGAAGTTTGACGTCCAACCAATGGAGGCACCCAGGAGCCACAAAAACAATCTATTTTAGAACAAACAAACTCCAACTGAAAAATAGGAGAAGCCAAGGGGTGTGCCCACCTTTCCTGGAATACAGACTGTTGATACAGAAACTATGCAGTCAACCAAATACAATCTAATATCTTCATCAGCCTCTGAAATATAAGGTCAGTGGATTCGGTTTTTTTGTTTGATTAATACTATTACGTGGTATAAATGACCTTAATCACTATCAGTTTACTTGAACTAGTTCATTATGTGCACTGTGTTCTTAGCAACCAAACGAAATGGAGAATGTTAAGTGTTTTGGAGGAGGAAGGTTTTTAAGTCTGAGTCACAAATAACTGTACAGAAGGTAAATGATGAGAAGTTGAGCCTTACATAACAGGTGCTGGCATCCTGTTGAGTAAGTATTTTATAGACTATTTGCATTTAGGATCAGCTGGCGGGTTCGTGAAATAGACTCCCGAGCCCCACAGAAGACCTGCGGAATCAGACTGTATCGGGACGAGGCCCCGCATGTCCAGCAATCATCTCAGGTGACTCTAATCACATTGAACTTGAAAACCAGTGCTCTGGGTTAAGGGCATGAACAAGACGGCATGTTTTGTAGCTGGAACGCTCAAAATGTAAACATGTTCCCAAGGAGAATGTTAACAAGTGAGAAACATTTATCCTGTGTTATCTTCACTGTTGGATTACAACAAACTCTGAAGAAGGCCATGTATCGTTTTGTGATTAATTAGTTAACTGGCTGGCTCATTTATTCATTTAACATTACTGGGTGTCATTGGTGAGGACGGCACTGTTCTGATGTGTTCTCTTCTTGCTACTGATAGCAGTTAAAAGGTTTCAAAGGTAGTCCTCACAGTACTTTTTCACGTGAAAGATGTTCAGTTGTTCTCCTTTGGATATTGTTGAATAAATGAGGGAATGAATGCATTCATGGATCCTTTTTGCACCATAAAAATTACTGTGTTATCTTGAAAATAAGCCAAACAATAATTTTCTTAATTACCAACTCTTCAAAATAAAGATATGACTGAAAACCTCAGTCCTTTCGAGTACTTATATATTTTAACAATTTCTTTTTAAACATTTTTTAATTTATTTTTGAGAGGGTGGGGAAGTACAGAGAGAGAGGGAAACACAGAATCCAAAGCAGGCTCCAGGCTCTGAGCTGTCAGCACAGAGTCCAGTGCAGGGCCGGAACCCACAAACTGCATGGCATCATGACTTGAGCCGAAGTGGGACGCTTACCCAGCTGAGTCACCCAGGTGCCCCAACAATTTCTTAAAATAAGTATTGAAAATAAACTGCTGCTTGCAAATTATAAAAAGGTATCCCAAAGTCAAAAATGTAATTTTAAAAGCCTCATTTCAGTGACCAATATTTAAGAGATTTGCTCTTTAGAGAAAATCATGAATACTGAATTTCACAGTATAGAAAGTATACAGATACAAAGTCTTTTAAAAGGTATCCATACTGATATAAAGTTGGTGTGTGTGTTTTACATCTATGTACTTAATAAACCATGTAATGTATATCTGTATATTTAAACTAATATATGTAAATATGCTTATATAAATGTTATATTTAAATAAAATTTTCAGTAACTCGTGGCTGGCATTAAAAGCAAAAAGACAACTTAAATGTCCTCTAGAATATTCTAACTGGAGGTGATCTTACAGACTATCTGGTACAATCCCCTACTTTTGTACGTGGGGAATATGAAGTTCAGAAAAGATCAGAAACTTGATCCAAGCTTACTCATCTAATTAACAAAACTGCTAACACTAATTTTTGGATTCCTGTTGTTCGACTTCACATTTTTTGTAGTATCACAGTGAGTGCTATAAATATGTGTCAGTTCTCCCAAACACAAGAACCAGAAGGCTGATAATCTACAGTATTTTTAATTTCCTTATGGTCTAACAATTTGTAGCAGCAAGAGAGAAAGAAGTGGTGGGAACAGTTGGCCAATATTTAAAGGGATTTAAACTTTTTTCACCTTAAAAGGAACTCAATATCAAACATATACTTCGCAGTTCTATGAGGCAAAAACAAGAGTATAGATTTAAGCCCAAACGACGACACATTGTAGTGAACTGGTAAATAAGCGTGTGCACTCACTGCATGTCTTTTGGGTCCCGGTACGTTGTGTTACCATGGGACAGAATAACCTGAAGACAGGAGTGTCTGAAATCACAGTGGCCGACCAGAAAGACATGCCCCGTAGCTTCACACTGCAATATGCTAACAGACTGTCCCTGTGACAGGGCCGCGCATCCTGTCAACCAGAATAAGACAGGACGCTGCCTACCGCTATCAAGCATGGAGATAAGAGGAATTCGTGTTAAAAGGAAATGACAGGCTGCAGGAGCCAATTGTTGTGACTGTAGCAGAAAACAGACAAAATACACAAAGTAGTTCCTCACAAGGAAACCCCAAAACCAATGATAAAAGTACTTTTTTTGTTGTTTATTTATTTTTGAGAGAGAGAGAGATCAATCACATGTGCATAAGTGGGAGAGGGGCAGAAAGAGAAGGAGACAGAATCTGAAGCAGGCTCCAGGCTCTGAACTGTCAGCACAGAGCGTGACTCAGGGCTCGAACCTAATGAACTGTTAGATCATGACCTTAGCCGAAGTCGGATGCTTAACAGACTGAGCCATGCAGGTGCCCCAAAAGTACTTATCTGATATTAAACACTATAAAAAATATAACCAATTACAGACCGAAAACGGTGGTCAGATTGGTTTATAAGAGTTCTGACCACACAGCTCAGCCGTTAAGGAGATTTAAAGAAAGATTTTAAGCTTCTTAAATATCATCTCCTGCCCACAACTAATTCATTAAAGGTCCCAGACTGCCTATGTGGTTCCCATCAATCAACAATTACACATTATGAACCCAGGGTTTGCTTGAGAAATATCGGGGGAGGGTGGAAGATGACTCACATGTTAAGTATCCAGTGATTTTTTAAAAATATTTGACATTCCTAAATTTTCCCCAAGTTATCTGCAAACAGCATTAGTTAATAATGAGCAAGTGCAACTGACTGCACAATGACACGCCACCCACAAGTCAGTGTCCCTAGTACACAGCAGCCTGGGTCCGCAGAGGGTGCATGACTAGGTCTACACGTCCTTTCTGAGGTGTCCTTATGGTACTCTCTTGATTAGTAGCTGTTTCCAAAATAATATTCATGAAAGGTAAACATGCAAACAAACAATAAACTCTAAGGAACACAGAGGAGCCAAAATTTCTGGTTTTCTCTCTGTGCTATCCTTCGTCTCTCCCATTCCTTTGTATGGGAATGACAGATTTAAACAGTGTTTAAAAATGGAGTTTTGAGTTCACACCCAATTGGAGCACGCTTTCTACAAGCTTGAGTAAGTTTTGCCACAGCTTTCCTCTAACCCTCTTGCCCTATAAGATGGAGTTAATAGTATCTTCCTCAGCAGACTGTTTTGAAAGTTAACTATGCGATGCATGTGATGGGTTGATGCTGTGTTTGGTAGAGAGAATAAATCCCATCCAATAATTATCAACTACTGCTACCACCATCTGGTAAGGTGATGGCAGTTCCACTGCCTTGAAATCTGAGATCCTTTGTAATGAATGCGGTAAAACCCTACCAACAAGAAACTGTTGCTTATTAAATAAGTTCCTGCTAAACTGATAAATTATTAGGGTCAAGTGTGTTCACAGAACAGCCTTATTTTGCCTCCTTCTCAGAAACTAATAACAGCAAAACTTCTCAGCCCTAACTACTGCCTCACCTTTTTTTTTCTTTAAAGTTTTTTTTAATGTTTATTTTTGAGAGAGACAGAGAGAGAGAGAGAGAGAGAGAGAGAGAGAGAGAGAGAGAGAGAGAGACAGAGGGCAAGCAGGGAGGGGCAGAGAGAGAGGGAGGCACAGAATCCAAAGCAGGCTCCAGGCTCCATGCTCTCTACACAGAGCCTGACGTAGGGCTTGAACCGAGCTGTGATATTATGACCTGAGCCAAAGTCAGACGCTTAGCCAACTGAGCCACCCGGTGCCCCAAACTACTGCCTCATCCTAACCAGAGGAAAAAGAAACAGTCATTTTGTTCCTTATTTGAACATGAAAGCCAGGTTTTAGAGCTTCAAAGTATGGTAATGTTGCCACTTTTTTTCCTTCATCTGAAGTTTACCAAATCCATTAGTTTATAGCCATGCTGCAATTCTGAACAACCCTTTCAATATAAGATTTATTTCTTTAATTTCTTTTTTATGCAGCAATAGCAAAGCAGATAGATCTGGTCATCCTCGACTTTGAGACATGGAACATCATGCACTTCCTAATTTAAACAATTTTTATTATAAGAGCACAGTTCACAAACAAAGCTGTTGTGCTATTCCAACCAAGCTACTCTGAGGCCTACGAAGGAACTCCCAAGAATAAGTTCTAAAATGCTTTATAGGCTGTAGCAGGGCAAATCATTATGAGGGGATGAACTGAATTGGTTGTTCTTTTTTCTTTAAATTTTTTTTAACATTTATTATTTTTGAGTGACAGAGACAAAGCATGAGCAAGGGAGGGTCAGAGAGAGAGGGAGACACACGGAATCTGAAGCAGGGCCCAGGCTCTGAGCGGTCAGCACAGAACCCAACATGGGGGCCTGAACCCACAAACTGCATGATATGACCTGAGCTGAAGTCAGAAGCTAACCCAACTGAGCCACCCAGGTGCCCCTTGGTGGTTCTTAATAGGAACAACAACAATGAACATTTGCTGTGTGCCAGATACTCCTTGAGGTAAGGGCCATTACTATCTCCATGTTAAGGATGAGGAAACTGAGGCCCAATGAAGTAACAAGTGGTCAAACTCCAGAGTCCAAGTTCTAATCTGCTATCATACATATGGATGCTGTAGATCTCATAAACATTACACTGGTCAAATATAGAATACCTAAATTCTAGCAAAATGATCCAAACACCAAACCAAGATCTCTGCTTCAAGTGTTGTTGAACCTTTATGGCCGTGGAAGAAGTCAAAATCAGAACAGGGTGCATCAAGGAAGCCGTGAAGCCTTCCTACCTCAAGTCTGTCTGTCCGCATTAATTTCTGTGCAGCAGCCGCAGCAGCCGCAGGCACGGGGACCCCAGGATTCCCTGTGACCAACATTGGTGCGGTCGGCAAGATCTCTGCTGGAACCAGGCTTGGGGAAACAGGTCCCAGGTAGGGATTAAAGGCTGCTGATGCATTGGTGGCTAAGCTTGGTGCAACTGAAAACATTGGCTGAAAAATAAAATAAAAAGCAAAATTTAAATTTGATATCCTACAATATACATCTACCCTTCATCCATTCAAAGTCCATTCTTCCTCCCCCCCCCATTCACTTAATTCCGTGTTTATTTACTTTCATTCAGAATAAGAATGTTTCTTGAATAAGCATTTCTCAAATCAATGCTTTTCTAGAAAATAATAGGTAATCTACCCATTAAACTTTCTGCTGTGATTTTGAAACTTGGTGTCCATAATGCTTGTAATTTCTTTTTGAATAACAGATCAATTATTCAATACAGAAACTTCTTGGGGTCACATAATCTCCATTTTTATCCTGATATAATCTTAGAAACTTGTCTAAGAAATACATTGTATAATTGCTACGTCAGATGAACTTGAAAGATCTGTTTACAACTGTTAATGGTTTGCCAGTGTCCTATTATCTGGGATAAATAAAGCAGAACTCCCAGTGGATAACAGAGTTTCACAGTCTATAGATATAAACTGGAAATAAATCTCATGAGATATGTGAAAGTTGATGATGACACCATTTCTCTTGAACACATGAGGTAAAGTGTTTGGTAAAGTGTTGCTGCAGGTTCTTCCAAAGAAACTGTAAATATTCCACCAGTTTATCATACCCTTGTGACATATTTAATGAAGTATTTACCTTACTAAGGAGAAGCCATTCTGAATGTCTGAAGTCTGAAAACTTCTACAGAAATGCTACACAGTTTTAAAAAATACACATGGTATTTTGTTGTTACAAGACAGAATTTCTGCCAGAACTGCCTTCATGGATACAGGAGGATGTGATATGAAGATTTACATATTAGGAAACGTATCTGTTCTTAAGTAGAATGAAATAATTTACCTGAAATCAACTTTAGCAATTTGCTTTTCCAGTTTTTAAAGCATTTTTCTAGCTCAACAATTTTCTACCTATGTGTGGTATATTTTAGCTTCCTAATTCAATAGAGTTTCAACTCTTGAAGTTTGATATTTTGTGTAACAATAATGTTTGTCTCCAAAACACAAAAATTCATGGATAAAATGGATCTGTTTTTTAAAGGACTTTTTTTAAACAATTAATTTTCTTTACCCTGTGGTAAAAGGAACAGAATCGTGGAAAATATTTTTAGAATGAAGGGAACATTAGAATGTAGCTAATTCTTCCATACGATAAAAATACAAAGTTAGATGAACCCCGAGTTTACATAGTGTTCAAGACAGGTTTGGAATAAAGTTTTATGTAATTGAGATATAATACACACACACACACACACACACACACACACACACACACACAGACATCCTTATTTAGGCTCGCCTTGACTTGTCCCATATTTAGAAGGGTAAAATGGAATTCAAGTATTCTCTTTTCCTTAGGGCAGCAGTTCTCAATTATGTAGGTGATTTTGCCTTGTAGGGCACATTTGGCAATGTCTGGAGACATTTCTCATTGTCACAGCTTGGGGGTGCTGTTGCGTCTAACGTGTAGAGGCCAGGGGTGCTGCTACGTTATCTGCAACACACAGAGCAGCCCTCACAACAGAATTATCCAGCCCCAAATGTCAGGAGTGTTTAGGATGAAACTCCCTGTCCTAAGAGATGCATTCTTTTCTTGACTTCACAAATTGTTTTAGGACAGAATCTTTGCAGCTGGTATACACATCCTTATTAAGACCACGGAAAACAGAATAGTTCATACATAATTTGATTCACTAGGGAGAAGAAACAGTAGATCACACATTCCACTCATATTTTCAAGTTATAATTATGCTTCCAAACGTGTTGGTTTGAATGCCATGGTTCGCTGCTGTGCCAGGTCGCTGGTTCCTGCCTGATGGAGGTGGCCTAAAGTAACATCTCTGATCCTCAAGCCCGTCCCTGCCCAAAGCACTGACAACAGGAAACCACCTGAGCATTCCAGATATAAACAATCAATAGTCTGTCAGAAACTGGGGCCAGAGCAAGTCTCTCCATCAACAGCTACTTGAATAGCAGCTGATTCTATACTGCTCCACTGCCAGGACAAAGGTTGACCTGTGCGGTGAATACGTGTTGAACTTGGACTTCGACTCAGAAATACTGAGGTCAAACATACACTGTTATATACACACTGCTGGTAATTTCAATGATACCAACACTCTAATTTCTTGTTAGGTATTTAATAATTGTAAGAAATCAAGCACAGAAGGCCAGAAGATTGTTTAAAATATGGACAACCGGGCCAGTCTACATCATTCTTTTCTGTATTCTATTGCTATGAATTAACATGTATTTTCCAGGTAGAATCTTCTTAATGTATACTTTGGAATGTTATTGAGATGTTCATGTCATTGTACACAATGTACCATAATTATTTAGAAGCAGAGGTCAAATTTACATAGCTATTTGGAGGCAAGAAAATAATTTTTCTTTAAGAAAAACATTAGTGACCATTAAAATTCAGCTCTGTTAAATCTCATTAAATAAATTCATAATCCACAAGGCATATAATACAGCAGCTACATAGTACAGATAAAAAGAATGTTCCTACCAACTAAAAATATTGATCTTATTAACTGGCAACAATTTTCCTGCTGGATTGTTTTCTATTGTGTTGTCACATGAATGGATTTTCTGACTGAATTCTGCAGAGCAAATTCAAATCTGAAGAATTCTAGGGTACCGTCCCAAAGTAAAATCTAGCAGCTGTAAAAATCTGAAACCATCAACTATGCAGCAAGCATTCTCTCAAATTGTTCCCTCTTCCAGATGAGCAGACTTCTTTGTTAAACAGGCAACCCATCCATCGATTGATGATCATAACGGCTCTACACTGTGAAACTTGATTCCAAAAGCTGCACCCAAAGAATGCAACATTCCTTCCTTTATTTTGAGTTTTTGCAAATTTGTTACATTCCTTTTTCAAAGAGCACCTTGCCAGGGTGGAGGTCTGTCACTGCCTGGCCCTATCAGTGTGCCCTAATCGGATTAGGGAAGCCGGGGAACTGCTTCACTGCCAAGTCTCCCTTCCCAAAGCCATCTGCAGACTGTTCAGCAGAATCCCAAGGATGGATATTAATGCTATGGTATTATCAAGGGCATCCTATTTTCCCTGAAGTCTCTGCAGGGTAACATATAACTATGTAACCGGTGTATCTGATAACTGACTCATTCTCATAATAATGACTTAGAGATATCTTTTTTTGCTGGAAGGCAAAAGGAAGGTTGACTTATGATTGCCTTTTGCCAGTGAAGAGAGAAAACAAACTGCACTCTTAAATAATGCCAGTGCATTTATGGGCTAATCACTTGTTTGTTTTAAATGAGACATTCTGATTCCTTTAAGTAATCGGGCTTTATTATAAATTAAAGTGTTATTCAATTTCACATTATGACCCTAGTTACATGTGCGTAAACATGATTACTACTCTACTTCCCTCTATTTATTGTGTGCCAGGCATTGTGCTAAGTGCTTCACCTGTGTGATTACATTTAATTCTCATAACACTAAAATATAAACTCCAAGGGGCAAAGGAAAGAAAAAACCCTCCACTGTCTCTGTTTTGAGTTGGGGGAGGCAGATATCTGTGGAGTTCACTGCCAAAGCCCTAGAATCTAGCTAGCTGCCTAGAACATAGCAAGGCCTCAATAAATATACCCTGAATAAATGAGTGAATGAATGAATATGTGAATGAGTTACAGTCTTGTCAGGGGGGTTTCACTAGTCCCTCCCATTCTGCAGACAAGGAAAACGGCTCACAGAGATTATGTGTCCATAATCACAAATGTGTTCATGCAAGACTTAGGATGTGGACACAGGAATGTCTGATTCCAGGTGATTTTTTTTTAATTCTTTTTATGTTTTATTTATTTTTGATACAGAGAGGGACAGAGCATGAGAAGGGGAGGGTCAGAGAGAGAAGGAGACACAGAACTGGAAGCAGGCTCCAGGCTCTGAGCTAGCTGTCAGCACAGAGGCTGACGCGGGGCTTGAACCCACGAATTGAGATCTGACCTGAGCCAAAGTCGGAGGCTTAACCGACTGGACCACCCAGGCGCCCCTGATTCCAGGTGATTCTGAAACCTGAGGCTCTTGGTGCTGGCTGGCCATTGGACTCCTCTGGAGAGCCTCAACCCCCGAACGTCCCGGCATTTCCCGTTCATCCCATTCTCTGCAGTACTTTTTCAAATCTCCTGGGTAATTCCAATTCCATACATTATGTGGCCTTCTACTATTTAAACACAGAAATGGTTTCACATTTCTGATTCTATGTGAGGTCATTAGGGAGACATGTTCCCTTATGACTCTTCTTAACATGGCCTTCTCTCTACATTGAAGGCTGCTCCTGCCCAGCCCACCTGTTTAATTCCTAATCATGCTTCAAGAATCACGACTCCTTCTCTTGAAGCTTCCCCTCATCCACCCACATCTCCAACTCTGAAGAGATTTCTCCTACCTTCTGTTACCATAGAACTCTTTGGCACTCGAATTTGGCACCGATCACCAAATGTGTTTACTTAACCATCTCTTCTACCCTGCAGGCACTCAGATTGCTGCCTTATGCACTGTGCTGCCTTCACTGTGCATACAGCCTGTGACTGCAGTCTACGCAGGTCCCCTCCACACATTTGCTAAATGACTGTATTAATGGACTTACTAGCTGGTTTTCTCCAGCACACCAACTGGCCAGCAAATGCATTAAATATTTTCTAGTATATATATCAGAAATTTAAAAAAAGAGATTTCATGTCACTTTCTTTCCACCTAAAAATTTAATCGTTAATTTATTTATTATGTTTGTCTGAAAAGTATAATTTATTTCTGTTATTTTTTTATGCTGAGCTTTCTAAGTTTTTTCAGTAATATATTATTACCATGCTGTAACATTGCAAATATCATACGGGCCCTACCCTGTTATGTGAATCACTATTTGTTTTGCATATAATGTTTGTGATTTAAAAAAAATGGATGGAGTGTATATAATAAATAATATCTAATCAGTGTCTGTTGCAATTTACAGAAGACAGATTTCGTCAGATTTTTCTGGATTTTACCTTGGAGTATGTGTGTGTGGGTGCATGTGTGTGTGTGTGTGTGTGTGTGTGTGTGTGTGTGTGTGTGTAAAGGTTTATCTTGCAAGCAGTAAGGGAATAAAGCTTTATTTTTATCTGACAGCACACAATCAAGGTGAATGAAGCCATGTTTCTATGTTTCTGGGTATACAAAATTCTGTACAGGAGATATAGAGGTCTCTGTAAACAATTATTTTGAATATAAATGGCCAAAAGCTAATGGAAGTGCTCAACAAATTCACATTACAGTGTCTTTTTTTTTTTCTAAGAAGACAACATATGACTGGAATTAAAATAAGAAATACTGTCTAAAATCTGCTTCTAGACTGACTCACTGACTGGGCAAATCACAATGACCACATGGCTCCATTTTTAATTTTACCTTATCCTTCAATCCAGTTTTACTGAAGTAACAAACATTTAAATAAAGAAGACTGACCTCTGGCCTATCAAGTAAAAAGGTGCCACTTCATATGGCCTGGTCCCTAAGATTCGGGCCATTGTCAAGCTTCTCGAGGAAGCACAGGCTCTTCGACAGAAACAGGCACTAGAAGTATGCAGGTGGAGGAGCGCAACTCAGGATGACGGCCATGGAAACATTTTACCAGAAACACTTGGTCATGAAGTGGCCGTATCTCCACCATCAGGTGCATAAACTGGAGGGGAAAGCACTAAGAGCCAATTTAAGAACTCTAGGGGTTCCTGGACATGTGACAAATGATGACTTCAAAGCTTTCAGCACTCTACTGCCAACAGCCGTGACACAGAAACCCCCTGGCAGCGAAGGTGAGGCGATGGGGACAGCAACAAAGCTTCCAAGATTTTAGCTAAGTCCAATAACTTTGACTTTCTTTATCCCTAGGCTACTTCAAATTCATGAAATGCACAGTAATTCAACTTAAGTTATGTACGTCAAGGTGGCTTGGTGTGTGTACCTGAAGGGAAGCTGCCATTGGAAATCATAGATGGCCAACGCTATCCCTTAAGAGCATAGAGAAAGGCAGATGAGGGCACTGCTGGTGAGACTCCAGAGCTCAGACAGCTCCTCATAGCCATCGCCTATGCAGAGCTCTTCAAGGGCAAGGTCAGCGGGAACCAACAGAATTTCTGAAGACTTCTTTCTGGGATGGACCAAAGAAACAGTCCAGATGCTTCCCAGTTGTGAGCCACAAGATATGGTCTGTGTTTGGTTAGGTTGCTTCGTTTTCTCATTGGATTCTCTTTGCATCAGACAGTGTATGGCAATGTCATCATTTTTTAAAGTAGTATTTAGGAAAAAAACATACTTAATTTTCAAAATCTGAATAACCAAAGACAATAAGTCTTCCACTTATCTTCAAACACCACATAATAAAGAGAAATATGATTGATCTCTTTACATTTTTATTAGGAGCTTAGAAATGATAATAGAATTAATGGCAGTTATTTAATAATGTATTATGCAAATTTTATGGAGTAGACATAGATAAATTCAAGTAGTTATTTTCAACTACTTATTTTCTCATCTTATGAAATGGGAATAATTATGTTATAAGATTGTTAGGAACTTGCAGAAAATATATTTTAAACTTTCACCAAAGGTTGAAGAAGGTCAGAGATTTCCAATGAATCAACCAAGGATCCCTAGCTGTGGTTGGTGACATGTCTCCAATTATTGTTTCTACAGCATGGATGCCAGAACCTGAACAGCTTGGGTTAAAATCCTGGCCCTGCAACACACTATGTCCCTCGTGCAAATTATTTAATCTTTTGAAACCTCTGTATCTCTATTGCTGAAGTTGAGACAATAATATCTACTTTATAGGATGGCTGTGAGGATTTGCCACACAAAAAGAAGTGAGTGCAGTAAATGCCCTTAGAGTGTTGTATTTGCTCCCAAAATGTTAAGTTCTCTTTCTGGTTCTTGGTGCATTGCACAACAACATAATAAAGTCCATGCAAACAGGAAACTCTCCTATAAATCTCTGAATTCCCCAGGTCGGCCCAGTGTCATATTCTGAAGATGTTAAAATTAGAGACCCAGTCTCTCAAAATTTATGAAAAGATGGAAACCCAATTGAGTGACATAGCAGCTGGTGCCTGGTCTCAATGGTGGTCTCCACAAGCCCCTGGCTGCCTCCGCTATCACATACCCGACTGCATGCCCCATTCTTTACCACAGTCTCTGTAATTGTGTGAGTCTCTGGGATTGTACTCTGGCTCCTGCTTACGATTCCTTTGGAATCACAGGGGCAAGTAAACTACTACAAACCCCTGCTGTCTTCCTTGTATTTGGGAAAACTCCTTGCTTCCTTCTTTCACTCATCAAGAAATTTTTAATCTCTGCTATATGCCAGGCATGACAGGAGATGCTTCTCTGGATTTGATTAGAGCTTCCCAGCTCCTTCTCTTTGTGGTCCTTCAAGCTATGGCTTGGAGGCTAAACTGGTTAGCCCTAGAACACTAGGATGCTTCACCTACTTGACTACAGCCGCTGAAACTGCTCGGACATTCCGACTACTCCTGATATTACGGGTCTGCTCACAGTATCATCTCCTTTGGTAGAACCACTACCCGGTTGGATCCATGTTTGTGTTTTCAAACACTAACATGTGTCCTAGCGGCCATCCTGGTGGCTTCCAGCCCTGTTTTAGACCCTATTTGTAGACCCAGCATTAAAGTTTCAGTAAGCAGCTGGTTACGACCATCTCATTTATTTCAGAATCTCTGTATCATGACCCTCATCAAAACAGGGCTGTCTACACAAAGGATCGCAAAGTCTCAGGTGGGGTTTTGAAGGCAAATTTCCTGGATTAAAGCCTTCTCCACAGTCATTAAGACCCCAAATACTTTAAAATTGAATAATTAAAATGACTTCTATCTTTATTACAAAAAAAATCACCCTCAACAGAGTCTATTTTTAGACTATGATCTCAGGATGCCTTTAGCAGAAAGGTAATTCCACATTCAAATCTAGTCACATCAGGGAAAATTAGCATAAGGCCTGAATGTGCTAACACCTAAAACAAATAAATGTTTTATCTAAGGAGAGAATTTCCCACCAAAACCATCAGAAATGTGATTTTTCTGATGGTTTTAGAAATTGTGATTTCATGATTTCATAAACACAATGTTGGTTAGGGTATTTCACAGACATGAGCATAAACATTGTTTATAGTTTGTCCCAGGATTCCGCATGATGACCCTGGAATGGCCTTGAGGGCAGAGCTCAAGGACTAACTCAGGAGATGGGCCAAGACTTCACGGTGAGGTGCTCCCCGCCATGAGCAGCGCTGGCTTCCGTAGTGTAGGACTGACACTTGCCGCCCGCGAGGTGCTCCCGGTCACAGAGAGGACGGAGACTGGTAGTAAGCAGCCTTTACATGTTTAAGTGGAACAAAGAGTCTCCCATCATGGAGAGATCTTACATTAGCTAAAGTAGTAGCACCCTAAGGATGTATCAGGTCTTTGAAACTGTGTGAGAGGGCCAGTTGTAAAAGAGAGCTCTTATCCTATATTTCATGCTAGCAAGGATGATCATAAGTAAAGTTTTTTAACCAAATCTTCATGCTATCCCAGTACAGATATAATATTAGCAGATGTCACAAAAAATAAATTTAAGAGATCATGTTTTTAACGGAGTTCCCAATAATGGAAAAAAATCAGGTTAAAACAGACACAGAATTATAATATTCTCTCACCTCAACTGCATAGTACTGATAATTGGAATCACTGCTGGTGTGATATGGAGATCCCTCCCACCTCGAAATGCAATCCCCCCCTCTTTTTTGGAATGACTGGTGCATTAAGTTCTAAGAGAGAATAATAATTACATTGAGTTCAGGGGTTAAAATGTATTAGGAAAAAAAAATAGCACACATGCTACAGTTAGCATATTAGAAAACTGTGGGTCTTCACATGTCCATAACCCCCTAATATTGCATATAAGTGAGTGACATAAATTACTGACAGACATATTCTCATTTCAAATTTTAACATGCATTTAAATACAGAATTACTAGATTATAGTTAATATTAGAATACCTTTTGCAATCTAAAATTACTTAGGATATGAAATCCTTACATTTCTATGAATAAATGTGAGTAAAGGTTATTAAAGTCTTTTATCATATGTATACAAATAATTAAATATATGTGCTCAGAATCAAAAGCTTTTCACATACACTGCTCAGTAAACATTAAATCCCTATGATCATCGACAGTTTAAAATATTTAGCTTCTTGCTTAAAAAGAAAGTCCTGGGAGTTTGTGCCTCTACCAATTAGTTCTCTTTTAATGAGACTTGCAAGTATATGATAGTGACTCACCATTGTCAGAATTCTCCTAGCATTTGTAACTACAAAATAATTGCAATTTGAGTTTAAAAAAACAACAAGGGCTCCTTTCCAAAAAATAAAACTATGCAACAGATTCTCT
Source organism: Suricata suricatta (assembly GCF_006229205.1). Classification (NCBI taxonomy): domain Eukaryota; kingdom Metazoa; phylum Chordata; class Mammalia; order Carnivora; family Herpestidae; genus Suricata; species Suricata suricatta. Next base: position 109,661,368 of record NC_043704.1, read on the forward strand.
TCAAGGAATGAATGAAAGGAACATTTTTCTCAAAACAAAAGATGATCTATACCAAATTTTAAAATTATTATTACCAGTACAGGGGGTCTGCAAATGCACATTGACTATATTGGTGAGTTGGATGACCATTTTAATACACACAAATCATAGGATTTAATGTAAAGAGAGTTTTCGGGGAAAAGCATGCTAAAATGTAAATTTCCACACGATTTGGCCACAAGATGAATAACTTCACAGTGTTGAAACTGGTTCAGAGTTTACTTGATAATTTTGCTAGAAAATGGTAGACAACTGACTGTTACCTATGTTCACTTGATGAAGTGCAATCATTACTTCATACTGAAACTGAGCACTTGGAATTATGAACTTAATGAATGATTAGAATTATAAACTTAATGAATGAGAACTGAAAATATGCTTACCACAGGTTGTAATGGGGCACCGGGCATCATGGCATTGGCTAGTTGCATTTGCTGGGCCAACATGGCCATGTTCTTCTGCTGAATCAAGTTATTGCGCCCATTTATCTCCAATTGCGTTTTTAAGTGTGGGGGTGGATGAAGATATTTGCAGTTCTCCCTGGAGCAACGACCCTAAGAAACAAAAGCAGAAAATATCATTTTAAAAAAAGATTAGAACAGCAAATCTTAAAAAATAAAAATAATGCAAACCTACCACTTGGATCTACCATGGGTTTCTCACACACTGCATTGTCCACATCAATTTATAGTACATTTGGAATAAGTAATGAATTCACCCAAATGTATTATTAAAATAAGGTATTGGGACATTAGAAAAAGTTTTAAAGCTTAAAGGGAGTTCTTTTATTTTTATATTAGCACTGATATTTCTAGAGTTTAAAACTCTACAAACTGCCAGGGTAATATTAAAATAAAGAATATCAAATAAAGAATATTAGCTCCTTGCAAATCTTTGGGTTAACTTTAATTAACCCAAAAGAATCATGAACTTTTAGCATCTATTTTTACTTGTATTGAGTTCCAAGATGAACTTGGAAAATTCAAGGCACACTGACTCTTCAATTAATACCTTTACAAGTATCTCATAACAAAATTAAATTACTACTGAGCTTTACAAGCCTATGTATTAGGAAACTTACATGTGAACAGAAGAAAATTCCTATGTACTCCCACTGTATACAGAGCCTGGTGAGCATAATCATACACTGGTGAAAATATAGCCTGTTTTAACCTTTCAAAGTCTAGTCTCCATTGCCCAAGAACCATACAAAAATAAGAAACAGACATGTTTATCCTTCAAAAGATTTACAGTGTAAAATGGAGAAAGAAAATAAGTTAGTATAAAATAAGAAATGTGAATTAAACCTTCCTTCGGGGATGAGCCTTCTCACTGAAAATATATATCAAAAAGGGGCGCCTGGGTGGCTCAGTTGGTTAAGTATCTAACTTCGGCTCAGGTCATGATCTCATGGTTCATGGGTTTGAGCCTCATGTTGGGCTCTGTGCTGACAGCTGAGACCCTGAAGCCTGCTTGGGATTCTGTGTCTCCCTCCCTCTCTGCCCCTCCCCTGCTCCCTCACTCACTCTCTCTCTCTCTCTCTAAAATAAATAAACATTAAAAAATTAAAGAAAAATATATATTAAAGTCTATAATATGCAATACTGTGAGGGATCCGTTTCATATTATTTCAATACTATCCTCATGCCACTGTTTCCATAGTATTTCATTTTGTTGTCATGTCTTTAGAGTAACAGGTCTCATCAATTATTACCTTGACAACTTCTTTCACCAATAAATCTAATTAGAACTGTTTGTGAGTGTCAAAGAATTATTTAATTGAAGCCGTCAACCACTTTGCTGAGCTTTCTTTGATTTTTCTAAGAAAAATCCGTTACCATAATTTGATCTTCGACTGTAAACTGACTCAGCATGCTTATGTTTGTGATAAAAATCTGTCACAATCCAAATTGGAATGATCTATTTCTGGCTTGTTTTGATTCAGGTTTTTAGGAATAAGTTTCTGCCCAGGGCTAATGTCACAGGATACCGCTTCATGTTTTAACAAGCTTCATGTAATAAAGCATCACTAATAATATTTTTAAACCGGAAGGCAGCAGAGGCTGGCAGTGGATACCAAGGAACTTACAGGTCTCAAGACTTGGGGTAGAGGCCCAGGCCTCTTACTCATTAGCAGTATGAACTGCACAAAAAAGTCTCTGGCTCTTATCCATTTCAAAATTGCTATATAACCTACACCGTAGGTTTATTATGAAGATCAGAGAAGATAATGCATGTGTCGTGACCTTGATACTACGTGGCACTCTGTGAGCAAAGCACAGGTCAGGAGTTGCTACTGCCACCCCCATCCCCACATTTTTAATGGTATATCCAACAAAGAAAAACAAAATATTGACATGAAGGTAATTTTTATAATATCACTTAGTTATGCACATTGGTATGTTCACAAAGTAACATTTATGTATCTATGACTTATTCTATATGAAATCATGCTTGATATCTATTAAGATCACAAGTATACTATTAGCTGGAAAACATTTGGATGAAAAATAACTTTTACAAACAAACAAACAAACAAACATGTAGAGTCACAAGACAGACCACAGAGAATGACTGGCCAACATAAATCAGTTCATGGATAACATATAGTTGATTTCAGGGATATCTAGTTGAGGTGTTATACAGAAAACCTGCTTTTTCAGGATAAAAAATGGCTTGGCTCCAAGGGAAATTCTGGTTCTCAGTATCTCTATGTCATATTTCTTACTAATATTGGATCTATATAAGTGAAAATAAGCAGAGTTATATTCACCCTGAGGATTACTGTCAATTCACTCAGATCAGTTTCTATAGCTCCATAAAAAGCACAGGGATAGCCCTGGGCCTTGAACCAGGCCTTGCCAATACTAACAATAATCTTCATAAACTCTTCATTCGAGTGCCTCCCTTAACACAAACCACCCAGTCCCTCCCACCTCTGAACACAGCCCAGATTGAAATAATGAAGGAGAGAAACCGTATGTGTCCCATATATAATCTGTGTCAGTACATGCCAACCCTTTTAACAGAAGCTCGGACATCCGGTTTGCATTTTGTTATTTACTACACTCAGGAAAAATGTCATTCTACTGCATTTCTTACATGGCAGGTTGATTGGAGTACACTAAAACCTCACTTTCAAAAAGCTATGTTCCTAAGAGTCAACGGAGAGTATTTTGTGAAAAAGTATGCAGACAAGTAAGCCTCTTCCACAGTCTGTGGCAACAGACATGGGACAGGGGTGGAGGGCGGTATGCTAGGGATCTGCATTTTAATAGTATTCCATGTTATTCTGTAAAGCAAAAACAAACAAACAAAACAAACCCCCCAAGACAAAATAAAACAAAACAACAAAAACCACTATGAAACACAATACTGCAAAGCCACATGAATTTTTCATTGACATTGTGGACAAAAAACAGAGTAGCCTCTGCAATTGACATTAGATAAACTCAGCTTCCTAGGGAGTTCAAAACCTGTTTAATGCTGACGGGGCTGCTGCATAATTGTGGTTTGACAAATAAAAAGGTCAGGAAAAAGAATAAACATCCTCTTCTAGAGGATTGCCTAAAACTCTGGAGAACATCACCAGCATTTCTGGTGAAATGACTCTCTGGAAAAAGGAATCTTTCCTTGAGATTGAAGACAGGGAAAAAATGGGCAGGAAACGCCTGGATGGCTCAGTCGGTTAAGTGACCGATTCTTGATTTCGGCTCAGGTCATGATCTTGTGGTTTGAGTTTGAGCCCTACATCAGTCACTGTCACTGTCAATGCAAAGCCCACTTGGGATTGTCTCTCTCTCCCTCTCTTTGTCTCTCCTCTGCTTGTGCTCTCTCTGTCTCTCTGTCTCTGTCTCTCTCTGTCTCTCAAAATAAATAAAACAAACCTAAAAACAAAATCTTTAAAAAAGAGTTAAGGTAGGGGCACCTGAGTGGCACAGTTGGTTAAGCATCTGACTCTTGATCTCAGCTGAGGTCATGATCTCACATTTCATGAGTTAGAGCCTCGAATCAGGCTCCGTGCTGGGATTGTGTCTCTCCTTCTCTCCACCTCTCCTCTCTTTGTTCTCTCTCTCACTCTCTCTCTCTCTCACCGCCCCCCCCAAATAAATAAACTTTAAAATATTTTTTTAAAAAGAGTTAGGGTAAATACACCATAGGTACCCCATAAGGTTTATCCATCTCTGAGTTCCCAGCAACGTACCTTAATAAGGATTAGCAAAAGAACAAACACTTCTTAATAAATCTTTAAAGAGGAATTCTACTCTAACTATTCTGGAACAATGAAAATAACAGAAGGAAAACTAACTCTAATACCAAACTTTGATACTGAGTTGCACTAATTTAATGAGGCTTTTTCCAGGAGCCAGTAATTTAAACACCCTATAAAGCTTTCCAGGATAAAGGGAGTAAAGGTAACAGAAAGTTTGTTAAGTTTTACCAAGGATGAAACAAGATTTGTGTACAGATTCAATGTATTTGGTGTTCTAAAATCTATACAGTGACAATACATTCTAAAAATCTAAGAACGGAAATTCAATCAGTATCTAGCCTTCATATACACAAATTTTTATAAAGGAACTGTATTCTAAATCCAGAGATTTCACCTCAAATACATTAAATCGGGCTGCTAGGATTAATGCCAACATATAAATATAAAGTAGTTTTTATTGCAGTTTGATTGCTCTGTGAGGTTCCCCCTATTGCCATATAATTATACATTGTATCCATATAGCTTGGTTCAAAGAGCAGAACAGCAGCTTTGTTAATTACTTGCCGTGTGACCCTGTGGGAGTTAAATTCTCTGAGTGGCCACACCTTTTCTGTGGAATAGTAACAATACCACCGCTTTCACTGGTGACACATAAGGGTTGAGCAAGACAGTGGGCCAACTTCATATGTGGCTCCGGATTTAAGGGGCTGTCAATAAAATGTTCATTCTTTTTTCTCTTTTTTAAGTTCTCAAGCTAATAACAAACAGCAGTTGCTTAATTTAGCACTGTCTCTTTAAAAGTACTAAAGGTAATGCAAATAGCAAAACCCAGTGACAATGCCTGTCAATCATCAATAATATAATATCAGCCTGGCCCTTAATGATCATTCTGTAGTTGCCACATCCAGAATGGAAAAAATGCCAGTCTATTGTTTTTAATGTTTTATTTATTTTTGAGAGAGACCAAGACAGAGAGACAGAGACAGCATGATCAGGGGAGGGTCAGAGAGAGAGGGAGATACAGAATCTGAAACAGGCTCCAGTCTCTGAGCTAGCTGTCAGCACAGAGTCGGATGAGAGGCTTGAACCAACAAATCGTGAGATCATGACCTGAGCTGAAGTCGGAGGCTTAGCCGACTGAGCCACCCAGGTGCCCCCAAAAATGCCACTCTAATACATTTCTTATAGTGTTATGTTTCTCTGGTTTGCTTTTGTTGACTACACCGACATTTTATTTTCAGTGAGCCGTCCAACTGGCTCACAGGCCACTCTATAGAGTTTATGCCACAAATACCTTAGACGCCTTTCAAAGAGGCTTTTTATAGGTTAACTGAATACAGATTTCAAAGAAAACATTGTAATGCATATATGGTATATTTTAAGGGAACAGAGGAAGCTCAGTAAAAAACCATACAGATTGAGTCCATTTTTCTTCAATAGTTTGTCTACTACTTTAAATTAAAAGACATTTTTCCAAAATAGTTAAAAATTTTCCCTCGTAATCTTAAAAGCCTGTATGATGAGATCAATAATGGTCATTCAAGAGATTAGTTCTTCAAGTCTTTAATTTCTGAAGTTATAAACTGTTCATTGTAAATTTAAGGATATTCTCACTAGCTTTTGAAATAGGCACAAATTTGTAATTAATATCAAAGAAAACCTATGTTTAGATTAACTGTATAAGCTTCAAAATAAGTGCCCGGTTAATTTTTAAACATAAGAGTTTAATAATATGTGCACTTTTAAATAATTAATAGTATGAGCATATATTAGTATGAGCATATATGGTACATACCTAAAATGATATGAATGTATATACACTATATGATGCATATAATGAGTTATAAAGATAGAATAGAATGGAAGAATAAAGATAAAATTGAATGAAACTACAGATGGCAATTCAAATATGAGAAAACTATTAGCTATTTTTAATATTTAAGAACTAGCTAACAATAAAAAATGAAACATCTTACTTAGGAGTTGGCTAAACTTAGTAAAACAATCAAAATTAGATTTGAAAACTACAACTAATTTTCCATTTTTAACTATACTTCAGTCTAAAATAAAAAGAATACCGTGATTTATGAGGTCAGAATATAAAAAGATGGTCACTATGTGGTAGAATTAAAATTATTGGGTCATATTTGGGTAGACTCTGGAAATAAAGGGGCAATGAAAAAATTATAGGGGTACCAGCTTATACACATAAGTCTTTTTCAAATTTCACTGGAAATACTGGTTTTCAGGAAAAACTGTTCAAACGGTAACCATTTATTTCAACTGTTAAAACAAAACCAGTATTTCCTTTGGGACAAATGATTTTTACCAATGTTTCTAAAGCACTGTCTGGAGACAGTTACTGCTCAGATATTGGCCAGAAACTCTGGCAAAGGAATTTGGTAGCTTCCTATTGAAAATTTTTACTGTTTTTTTTTTCAGCTAAGATGATACAAATATCTCATAAAAATTTTGCCAAAGGAGAAAAAATTGGCAGTCAAGAAATATCATTTCATGCATTTCTAAAAATGTTTCTTATGGTTCTACCATGCTAATTTGTAATTGTCAATCCTAATACAAGGTGAATAAATTTACATATATAATATTTATTTTTAAATTACAAGCATCTGGTGGTAGCAAATTCATGGCAGTTTATATTTTTAATGTTTATATATTTTTGAGAGAGAGTGTGTGAGCATGAGCAGGGGAGAGGCAGAGAGTGAGAGGAAGAGAAAGAATCCCAAGCAGGCTCCATGCTATTAGTGCAGAGCCCCATGTGGGGGGCTTGATCCCACAACCATGAGATCATGACCCGACCTGAAACCAAGAGTCAGATACTTAACCAACTGAGTCACCCAAGCACCTGTATGGCAGTTAAAATTTTTTTTATGTTTTTATATTTATATTTGAGAGACAGAGAGAGACAACACAAGCAGGGGAGAGTCAGAGAGAGGGAGATACAGAATCTGAAGCAGGCGCCAGGCTCTGAGCTAGCTGTCAGCACAGAGCCCGAAGCAGGGCTCGAACCCACGAACGTGAGATCATGACCTGAGCTGAAGCCGGAAGCTTAACCCACTGAGCCACCCATGCGCCCCTGTATAGCAGTTTAAAACACGAGTAAATGTTGAGAAAAAATTAAACGCACACAAACATCCATGCACACCGACATACACTTTTGCTTTCTTTTAGGGAAAAGGATTTTGATTAACTCTAGAAATTACAGTTGATTGGTTTGCAAATATTGAAAATAAATTAATTGTACCTAACACAAAGTATATTGTGTTGGCCTTAACGTGTGTTTCTTTACAATCTACTTGTCTTAACGTATGTTTCCTTACAATCTACTTGTCTCCATAAAGGAGTTGTTATAGCTTACAGAAACAAATACATCCTAAAAGGAATCTCAAGGTCTCTAAATCTCAGCCCTATTGACATTTGGGGCCATATAGGCTTTTTGTGGAGCTGTTCTGTGCCTTGTAGGATGTTTAGCAGCATCCCTGGCTTGCTAGATGCCTGTCACACTCCTGTCCTCACTTATGACAATGAAAATGGTCTCTAGATACTGCCACTGTTCCTGGGGGTGAGAAGCAAAATCATCTCCAGTAAGAAGCCAACCACTGTTTTATACCTAATGGAATTTAATGGAGGCTATATTAGTCTGCTTTGGCTTTGACAATAAAATACCATAGATGGACAGATTTAAACAACAGGAATTTATTTTCTCACAGTTTCTGGTAAGAGTGCTTTCTGACTGGCAGACAGCTACCACCTTGCTATTCCAATCATACAGCCTCTCTTCGATGCATGCACAAGGAGAAAAAGTTTGTTTCCTGGTGTCTCCTATGTGGACATTAATCCTGTCAGATCAGAGTCTCACTCTTGTGACTTTAACCATAATTATTTCCTTAGAAACCCCATCTTCAAATATGGCCACAGGGGAAATAGAACTTCAACATAAGAATTTTAGGGGGGCACAAATATTCAGTCCAGAAAAGGAACACACATAATGAAAACTGCCACCCTAAAACTATTTGTAATTAGTTTTAAATAGCTTCACACTTACACGTCAAGGCCCAGGACCTTCCTCACACATAAGGTAATAGATCAGTATGAAAAAACCATTTCAAAAAGAGTGGGTGGTTGACCAGTAATTACTTCTAATTTTATCAAATTCTAATAGCTGCAGCTTCTAAAAATTTTCAAGGGATGAATATGTGAGTTTTGATGTTGATTTTTCTTTTATTTGAAATGAAAGCAAATAAAGGCTATGGTATATAAAAAAGTAAATAATTACATTCCAAAAACATATTAATAGTGTCATTCGCCTGTTAACTAGAATATTAGATACGCTGTTTTTTTTCAAAGGTTTTACTTCCCTTTAAGTCTTTTCAGGATAACTAAAAGTGACATATATATCCCTTACTTTGAAAAAGAAGCTACTGAGAAAGATAAATTACATAGCCACATGACTCAAAAAAATAATTAACAATTTCTGACCACCACCTGAATTCTGGTGGACTCAATGCATAATGTTGTTTTTAGTCCTAAACAAATGTATATATATATATATATATATATATATATATATATGTGTATGAAAATCATTATACACACACACACACACACACATATTCACTGCAATTATGTAACTATTTCTAAGAGCAGCATATGTATTACAAACTTATGATTCTATTCTTGTTGCAAATTTAAGAAACCTAGAATATTAGATTTAAAATTCATATTTCATGTTTTATTTGAAAAACACATAAGGACTTTGAGAAAGTGATAGAATAAAACCTAAACAATCGTTGAACTATCACTTGGTATAAATTCCTAATGTAATTGAAAGGATATTTTCATGTTTTCTTAGAAAATCTCCATGCAGATTTCACTAATTTTATGTTATTGTTCTGTTGGGTTGTGTTTTATAAAGAGTATACTACACTATATTATAAACATACATAGTATTATACTCTTAATAAATCAATACTATGTATTTACTACATTTAAGCAGTATATTTTACATAGTAAATACATAATATTCACATATTAACAGTAATTTTCCTATTTCTCTTTATTCTCAAATACTATGGTGCTTTAATCCCAATAACAAAATGGGATTTTTTTTTTGTACCCTGTACCTATTTCAGAGTTTTATCATGTGGAAAGGCAAGAAAATATCCTTAAACCAAATAGTACTTCTTTTCTTGTTTGAATTTCCTCATTGGACTTTTCAGGTAATACCAGAAACAAATGCTTAGAATTCTTAGAGAAAATGAAGAAAGGAGTCAATTCTCCCTTTATTTTGCTAGGTATTTAATCTGTAGTCTTCCCAAGTAAACATAGTAACACTAATCAATATTTAAAGCTTAACTTTCTAGGTGTAAATTACTCCACATTCATCCAATCCACATAAGGCCAAATGCTTAATGATCAGGTCAATGCAAGAGCTGGGGAAATTTTCTCTTATCAGTGAGAGAGAAAAGCAGAAATTTATGCATGTATTTCTACTGAAATATTCTCAATTTCTTTAAGTTATTTTACCCCAGATACAACATATTTTTGAATGAAACACAATAGAAAGCCAACTTAGATTTTTTCCCTTTCTTAATCTCATGAAAAGCTCATGTGCGCATACACCGTGGCTTAACAATGTTTGAGACTGCCAGGACAGGAAGAAAAGGAAAAAATACAAACACGGGCACATACACAATCTGTTGAGTTTAAATGGATCATTTTGCCTTGGCCTGAAAGAACGTAAAAGAATGTTAACAGAATGTTTCTCTTGTGTTAAACACGTTCTCATCGAAGTCTATCTGATGTGATCTCCAAGCAGCAGCAATCTTAGGTTAAAGACACTTCTAGCTCGTGTTCATAGGGTGTTGTAGGCACTACTTCACAGAACATTCCTAAGTGCGATGCTGAAGATGCTTGGACATTAAAACCAATAGTGACATTTACAATATCCCAAAATATCCTGAATGCTGACGCAAACTCCGTGCAATCTAACTCAAACATCAGGATACTATGACTTTTTTCCCAGAGAACTTAGGAGCTTTAATTGCACAACTCCCATTAATCATCTTGAAAATGGCATAACTGAAACTCTACACATCTAGAGAAGTGTTACATAATGCCGAAGAGTCTGAGGAGGCGGAAAAGGGGAAAAAACGCAACAAATCACACATATTCTTGTTACAAAAATACCACTCCTTTCTCTGGCAGCTTTTGTCAGTGAGAGATCACATATACATACAACTGTGACAGTCACAGGATGATGAGCACACAGTTTTAGCAGACAGTCCTCTGGAGAAATGTTAGCCTCTTCAGTGAGGGCCCACGAAGATCTTATATTAAGAAATGCTTATGATGGGATGCTGCAAGAGGTGGGCTCACTTCTTCATTACACCCGTGGCCTCCTCTACCCCCCAGAATCCCACAGAAGTGTGTATGTAACCTACTGGATGAAGTGCTATGAAGGGTCTGTGCCTATGCCACGGTCTTCCTGCGTTCCCAGCATGGGCCTGGCCAACATCCCTGAGTCAAACCAGAGTCTCCACGACCTTGTGAAAGCCCAGTGACATTTGGTAGGTGCCAGCATCATTAAATAGTCCAACATATCTTGGCTGCTTTTTTATGGCATCATAAAATTGGAAATGCCAGATCACTATGTTTCTATTATTTTTTCAGTTGCTTCATTATTTTTCGGGGCAGCAACTGTCAGACTTCTAAACTGTTTGTAGCATAAACACTTCTGAAATTTTACGGCATCCAAATCAGGCATTCTGCAATCTTGGCCGATAATTAAAAACCCTAGCATTTACATAATAAAATTTAGTGGTCTATTTGTAGTGCATGCCTTTCAATTGAGAAATATAAAATATTTTACAAATAGTACCCAATTCATCATATCATTATTAGGTGGATTACAACATGACAGTATTTATTATATATTTATGGATTTCCTGAGGGTTAAAAAAAAAAGGTAAATTTCTTAAGTCAAACACCTAGACTTTTTCCTTAATATGCTCTTGGAAGACTTGTCTGAGCAGTCCTTTACAGACCTATTCCAGCCCCTGGTACATTGGTGAGATAGAAGTTCCCATCTTTAAATATCCCTCCAAAGGTGTGGGGAGCGGGGTGGGGAAAGGGTCCTTGTTCAAGGGCACATGACAGGATGCAGAAAGTCTAACTAAGGAGTTGGCACTCTTCACCACTACCTGTTGGAAGTATGCATTCATACTGATGACCACGTTTACATGCTCAAGTATGTACGTATGTATGTTTTTCTGATCACTATTCACACTAAAGCATAGACGACTCTAACCAGAATAAGTCATAACTGAATGAATGCTTCAAACCCCTTTGAGTTCTACAAAGGAAAAGATGTTTCACAATATAAACAACTAATTTTTGAGAAGACTAATCCACACATATTTGCAATGTGTAATGGAAACCAGGAGATTCCTTTATACATTTCAGTTTATCTGTCATTCATTTTTTTTCTCCCTTAGCAGGGCTTATAGAATCAACAGTAGTAAATAACTAAACACCAAACAAGTTAAAATTTTACTTACACTATCCACTTCAATAGGACACCTAGAGAGGCAAGAGGTTCTTGGATTATCTATAGATTCCTCGATGGGCCTCTGTGATTTAGATATATCACAAATGGATATTTGGGTATATCAGTGGATATACGAATGGATATTGGATATATCACAAATAAAGAAAAGGTGATTTTACTAAATTTTTAAAATTTTTTGAGGGGGGAGGGGCTCAGAGAGAGGGAGACACAGAATCCAAAGCAGGTTCAGGCTCTGAGCTGTTAGCACAAAGCCTAATGCGGGGTTCAAGCTCACAGACTGCAAGATTATGACCTGAACCAAAGTCAGACACTTGAACAACTGAGCCACCGAGGTGCCCAGAAAAGGTATACAGATAAAAGATATATATTCTTTATATATATGTAAACATGTATAAATGCATATTAATATAAATGCATAAATGTATACTTATACAAACATATCTAAATGTATAAACATGTAAATATATATTTATAATATACATACATATAATACATAAATATGCATATATTTAAACACATATAAATGAATATTTAAACATATGTAAGTACATATGTTTATATATATAAATTCTTTACACACATATAAAATGAAAAATATAAGTGATATTGAAAGGATAGAAAGTGTTACCGGGCAAGTCTTTTTATTCAGCAGTATAACGGAAACTAAAAGAAATCAGGTAAAACATTTTGGTGAAGTCAGCTCAAGAATAATAACACCATTACCTTGTATTTATATGAGTCATTTACTATCTGTACCTTCTAAATATACACACCTACAAACATAATAAAATATTTTTACATATCAAAAATAATATTTTTATTACCTATGATAAACTTTAAAGAATAACATGCGATATTTTCAAAGTCCCATTTCAAAGTTTCCTTTGCAAATCTTTCATCCCTGTCTACTAGTTGCGGTAGTGTATGCTATGCATATGATGAGTGCTTAGATACTTTTCTCAACTGTGACAGATGTCCCAAATTTTGTTTGTCAATTTCACGCAGAAGTTATTACACCACACTCTTCTCTGATCTTTTAGGGAGGTCATCATCGTCCTTGCCAAACATCAAACACCTTTTCTTTCCCCAGTTTTTCCTTCCGATTCCTCTGTCACCTCTGGGATTCCCTAACTGAAAATACATATCGTCGTTTGCTGACCTCACAGATTTGGTCTCAAGTCCAGCGATTAAACGCTATTACTTCACATAAACAACAATGACAGAGCAGGAAGAAAAGGTGAGGCGACAAACGTCCTTACCACGGCTGACCACTGTCTCCTTCAGACAGATCAACTCTGTACTTGAACAAAATGTGCTCAATGACACTGGCTCTGTTCCTGTGGGTAAGCACGCCCCTCCCCCCACATCCCCATGACGATTTGCTAAAATTGTGCACAGCCATCAGCCCTTTCTCAGACTTTAGGCTGCAGCGAGGAGAAAGACAATTGGCTCATGAGCCCAAAACACATCTCTATTGGATGCTGACTGCAGCAGCACAGGCAGTAAGGGTGAAAAAAAATCTCTTGGAGAAAAAAAAGCAGTATCACAACACAGGTTAGGTGAGCCTGTCCCCTTCCGTCAGCCTATTTCTACCCCTACCGACTTCCGCTGGCCTTCTAAGGCAGGCCCCAAATATCTATAAAGAAATGACACTCCACGAAAGTTCCGTAAGAATGATCACTGGGGCTAAAATGGGAAAAGAAATTGTGAGAAAGAATTTTGAGAAAGAATTCATATTTCTAGCATCCTTCAGGCGCTTTGTGAGAAAGGATCTGGGTTACCAACAAACAAACAAGTGAAAAGAGACGGCTGTGAACTATGGAGCGCTTTACACACATCTATAACTCTTCAAGGCAGAATGGTACTGAAGTCATCGCTTAAACACAGACGCTGGAAAAAGCTTAATCATCACAAGGCTGCTCGGTTCTGAAAGGCAATCAGAGGCTGCAGAGCGTATTCTTAAGTGTTTATTTAAGATGAAAAGTATGGAGATGTTGGGCCTCACAGGAATGTCAGCCATGGCAACACTGTTTTTTAATAAGCCGGAATGTGAACCTAAGAGGGAAAAGCACAGGCTGCTGTCACATGATGTTTTTCTCTTGCTATCACATCAACAACATTTAGGCTGAAAGCCCGGATCTGCTAAACACCAGGCTTGGGTGCAGCAAGTGAGTAAAGCCATGTATGCATGAACTGTACTCTCTACGCCTGGCTAACGCAAGTGGTGGTTAGTAGCCAGAGTTGTTTACCCTCCTTGGCACTCTGTACGTGCCTCTCTCCTAGCGTCACGCGGCTCTACTGTGCAGTTTTACGCACCTTCTTCCCAGGCCTGCTGTCTTCAGAAGGCAATGTCATGTCCCAACCTTGTGCCCACCGGCCAGGCCAGGAAGCCCAACAACTGTTTGCCAGGTGAACACGCCCTGCCTGTATTTCAGAATATAAGATATTCCGTCCCATCAAGTTTCCGGAGATTCCTTCTGCATCTTCTCCAGGACCTCTATCAATTCACATTCTACAGTCCCATTTTCTCTTCATCAATTATATTTCCCTTCGCCCCTAGTCTCCTCCCATTTGTTCCTTTTCAAGTAACTTCTTATTACCATTACCAAACCACATACTCTGTTCCCACCCAGATAAGATATTGCACTTGTTGGATTTATCTTTGTCCTTCACTTGTAAGTCATAAGCTTCTCATACACAGGCCTTAGAGATCTGCACACAGGAAATGTCCCAGAACTTGACATAAGAAAGAAAAAAAAAAAGCAAATGCACCCCAGCTCAAGCTCAATGATTAACATCACATGAGCTGGAAATCACAGAGTTGTTTCTTCAAACGTCAACTTGGATATTTATTAGCAGTGAGATTTTGCATTAACTATTCAACCTCACTAAACCTCAACTTCCTCTTCTATAAAAATGAAGATAAGAATTCCATCCTAGGCCTGATGTAAGTATTAAAGGAGAGAATGCACACAAGGGCCTCGATTGGATTCTGGTACTCAGGAAACAGAGATTACTGGGCCTTTCTCACTCTTCTAGCACGTTCTTTACCACCTTGCAGCCCACAGTCCTGTTACTCTGTCCCATATCTCTAGACAAGCTTGAAAGCATCCTTTCTCTTCCTTCAACCTCGTCTTTGCCAGACACCATCGAGACAGAATCCCCTCTAAAGAACTCACACTAAGCCTCTGATGGCCGAAAATGGCAAATGTACAGACCAGCACAAAAACATCTGGGGAAGCCAGGGTGACCTGGAGTCACTGTAGCTCATCACTCCCTGGCTATGTGAGTACCTCAGGCAGGTACTCAACTCCCAGCCCAAAGAGCACCTTCAGTCGTGAAACTGTATCCAAGTAACAGAACTCCCAGGGGGTGATATGAGAAAGCTTTCCCTGTGCCCAAGGTAAGATTCAACTGATGCTCATTTCTCTTGTCATTAGGAGACTGGGCATCTGTATTTTAAAAAGAGTGGATAATCATTTTCCTAAGTTAAATTTAATTATGAGAGGTGACCCTTTCAAATGTCACTTTCTGGGGACATTTTCTCTCTCACTGTCCCTCCCTTCCTCCTCTTTACTTTCTTGCCAGATAGAATAAACTCACTGTAGTGAACTCAGCACCTGTCAAATTGTATTACAGGTAATTTCTACAAGTCTGTCTACCCCTCTAGATTAAGAACTTGTTAAAGACAGGGCTATATCTAACTTAGCAAACTAAGCAATTTTAGTAAATGTTTGTAGAATGAGTGAGCAATTTAAGAGACAGGAGGGTATTTCTATGTCCCAGCTATCATATCACTAAAAAAATACTGTAAGGCACAGGCCACTGGTCCTCAATTGTGGCTGCACATTATAAATGACAAATTCCTACAGCCAGCATCCACCCCCAGAAACTCTGACTTAATTGATCTTGGCTGGGTCCCAAGCAAGCTCTCAGATGATGCTCATGATCGCTACTCTCAGGACCATTGGAGAGTCTATGTATACCAATCCACATTCTCTTATCACATCCATCACAACCTTTTCCATAGTTCTTGCAAAACCAGTATTTGCCAAAAACTCCAGGACAACTGCTAATGTAATCTGTCTATCCCTTAACAGATATATCCCTTAACTGTCTCTAAACTGTTTTCTTCACAGCTCCTTTCAGTGGTAGAAAGGGTGTTCAAGGGCAAGGGACTGCAAAAAAAGGAGCTATGGCCTTTTCTTTCCTTGGGCATATATTCACAGAACAATGCCTCAGACCAGCACCACCAATTTCTGAACACTTTGTTCATAGGAAGCAAAGAGTACATTAAAAAAAAGAGGGTCAAGAGATCCACATCATCAATGTATCCATGAGAGCAGCCATTAAGTATTTTTTAAATATTCTCAACACTGACCACTGACGGTACACTAAAGAGTGTATCAAAGACATTGATAGCATTGTAGATTAGTAATAATAGGTCCTATACAATCTACTTTCATTTTCATCCACTGGAGACTAGAGGTCTGAAGGGTGGCCCCTCTGTTATCTTGACAGTATCGCTTTTGCGACTCAATTATAAGTTGCCTATCCTGAAGTTAAAGTTTCCATAGCTGCAGTAAATGTTTATGAAGGTGAACTAGTATGTCATAAATTTTCAAATGAGAAGATAAGAGGTCTCCACAGGATTACTGCCACTTGCTTTGGAAGACCATTACAATGGATAGAAGCCTTTCTGTAATGGTAACCTCCTCTGTGTCCTATTCAGGGGTAATTACAATGTCTATTGTTAACGTCCATAATAATATCCATTGTTTACCCTCAGGACAATCCCAGAAGTGATTCTTATTAGGCTCTTATGACAAATGAGGAAAAGGAAGCTTCTAGAGGTTAAATATCCCATGTAAGGCCCCACCCATGTGAAGTGGTAACGTTACGAAGTACTAGACAGGTTAGAGTCAGCACACATCTTCCCCGTGGGCAGGCAGGATACAGATAATCTAGGGATTGGGGGCAACTTTAATCTGTTGTTGCTGTTTGCCTGCAGATACAATACATGATTTTACTACGATCCAGGAATAGAAACTGGAAATTAATATGTGCAGTCCCCATCAGAAATTATCAAAAATTAAACAGAAGGGTTTCTTTGTGTTGCCTGCAAACGTATCAGAGCATACAAGGTCTATGAAGTTGTTCTAAAAGAGCTAGATTCATATCTAGATAAGAAATATAGTTCATGTTCCCAGACACACATACATGGACACAAATGAAAGGGAAACAAGACAGAACGTGTGATCACTGTCTCCTAATCAAACTGGAAAGTAAGCTAGAAGATAGGAAATGAATGGATGAGGCAAAAAAGAAAAAAAAAGAAAGGAGGAAAGAGCTGTTGACTTGTCAAGTGTTGTCAAAGTGTTGCCTTGATTATACTCTACATTACACCTTAATACCTTCTGGAATAACTCATTTATACATTTATTCACCATCTGTTTGGTGAGAGCTCTCATGTGCTCCATGCTATGGGCCAGTGGAGACAATAAATGAATGACATAGTCCGTGAAGGGACATAAGGCATGTACATAAATAACGAGGTAAAGACAAGACAGAAAGGGTTAAGGAACATTCAGATAAAGAGTTCTCATTATTTGAGGGGAAGAAAAGACAATGCTTCCATTTAAAAGAATCAGAGAACAGCTTTGAAGAATAGGTGGCATTTAAACATGAAGAGTTAGAAAAGATATCCAGGTAGAGGAAATGGCTTGAAGCATCAATGCCAAATAATACATTCACAGTTAAGTGAGAAATAAGTATGAAAAATAGGCTGACTCTAGCTTGAGTACAGTTTTGAAAAACTGAGTTACAGATTGTCTACTTCCTTCTACAGACCAAGCAGAGCCACTGACTGGGGCCAGGGTGTCATCAGCACATCAGCAAAGCTGTACTTCATGAGTCCATCAGACAGGAGTGCAAGAACCCCCGAAGAGGCCGAGGAGGGAGACCAATGAAGTAATTATTCTGACAGTCCAGCCAAGAGCTGATACAGACCCGACCATTCTCCAGCTAATCTCTCAGACTCACCTTTTCACAATCTCCCACCTCACTCCTATTCTAACTCATGCTCACTCCCCCCATCCCAGCCACAGTAAACTGAACTGAGTTCAGTGACTTTGACAGGACATCACTTTGACTATGCAGATCCAGCTATTAAAATACTCTGCTCTTCCAGGGTTTTTTGGACTAGCTAACTTCTAGTTATAGAATTAAGAGTCTCCAGTTAATGTCACCTCCTTCAGGAAGTGTTTCTTTTTTCTTTTTTAACTTCATCTTTGTTTAATGTTCTGGCTTATTCCAGAGCATTCATTACACATTATCATAATGAAATGTCAGCTGCCTGCTCTATGGGGGTAAAACCAAGACTTTATTCCAAGTTGGATTCCCAAAGCGAGAATACCTAGATAGGGTGAGCCTCATAACAGGTGTTAACTCAGACAGGAGTCTTATAAAGCAAAATGTACATTATATAACATACATGTAATACATGCTGACTAGACATAATACAAATACATGTAACATACTGTATGTCTAATTTCCAAACACACGTAGAACAGTGCTTTTTCAACATCTAATAATGTTTTGAAAATTGCTTATTGACTAACTGCCAAATTAAGCTTTATTATTTTACAATTTCTTGCAACTTAATAGCAAATGTCTGGTTCAATCAGCCCATTATTCTGTTTCAGCGTTTGCTGATACCAAGATAAAAACCGGATTCCACAATACAATCACATCAGAAAACAGTAAATAGTAACTGTAATATGGATTACTCAGACTGGAAAGGTCACTTAGAAGTGTCAATCTGGTAGGTAACTTGGCAAAAATTCCGAAACACTGTTCAAGAGATACACCAATAAAGTGAAACTACAATATTTTCCCTGTTAGAGCATTTCTTGTTGGAATAACCACTTTACATTTTTCCTGATTTTGTAAAAATCAAAGGAACAAAAAACAAAGTTCATGTTTGCCTCATTTTATTCCCCTAGTAGCTGATACTGATAATTTTAATGTAGGTTTTCTGCATGTGACATTTCATCTTTAATATTTGAAAATAACAATTATACTACTCATCCTAAGAGAATTTTACAATATCAGGAAACCAAATATGAAAGCCTTTTTAAAATTAAAAGGAATTTTTCTAAAGTAGTATAGTAAATGCACTAACATAAAAAAATAATCATACATATGCCTACCTTCTACACAACTTTCCTGAAACTATTTCAGTGAGTCATAATCATGTGATTAAGTTTCAAATTATACAAAACAGGTTTAAGTCTCTACGTGCAACTATTTCTAGTTGTTTCTGAAATTATGTTTGTGTGATTTCATTTCATCGTTAGCACTTACCAAGAAGTCAAAATAATTTCAAATTTCATTTAAAAAGTTGTGGTTCCCAATTTACAATAAATTTCTCTTGGACT
This sequence comes from Suricata suricatta, assembly GCF_006229205.1. NCBI lineage: Eukaryota > Metazoa > Chordata > Mammalia > Carnivora > Herpestidae > Suricata > Suricata suricatta. The sequence continues at coordinate 109,680,647 of NC_043704.1, forward strand.
ATAATTAGGACAACTGTTTTTGGTTTGTTTTGATTATATTTTAAATGAACTGTGCTCTGAAAAAGAATTTAGCAAGGGAGGTTTTTGGTTTTTATTTTTAAATGTTATTCTCTGGAAGAGAATAAAATTGATAATCAAATGGACTGATTATGCAAACAAAGAATAATTCCTTCTAAAATCCGTGTTCTACATTATAATCCACTAGGGTCTTGCAGAAGTATACTAGCTTACATGGGGCAGGAGGCAGGTTCCCCCCACCTCTACTACCATGAGTGTGTGATGTAATTATGGAGCCCATGCAGCACACAGCAGGAGACGACTGATAATGTATTAGTCAATGAAGTTACTTTAAGGAAAGATTAAACCGAGTACCATGAAAGGACCAAGAAATACCCTAAAACAATTCAAGTAAAAATTTACAAATTATCAATAGCCTTATTGATGTTTAAAACATTTTATCAATCATTTTAGACTAAACAGCTCTCAGAATGACAGTGTTTTGGGGGCAGCCGGGTGGCTCAGAAAGTTAAGCATCTAGCTCTTGATTTTGGTTCAGGTCATCATCTCACAGTTTATGAGTTGGAGCCATTTGAGCCATACTTTGGGCTCTGTGGGGGATCCTGCTTGGGATTCTCTCTCTTCCTCCCTCTCTGCCCCTCCCCCAATTGTGCTTGCTCTCTAGCACTCTTTCTCTCTCAAAATAAATAAATTTTAAAAAAAAGAATGACAGTGTTCTTATTTGCCAATTTTCTAAAGTTGGGGAAACTTTCAGATTAGATCATCCATTTTTAATAGTACATCACATACCATATTACATGGGCTTAACAGCACTGTCTTACTGTATTTCCTCCTTGCATAATCCTGCCAGCTCACCATTTATTGTGGGAAACTGTCATTTCTCCTTTTGTTGTCTTCCCAATGATATATTTATTAACATGTTATACCCCACCCTATGCCCCATGTTTTTCTTCAATTGATTTCTATGGGTCCACTGAGGCAAAACATCTGTCAATTTATCATGCACCATTTCTTATACCTCAGTTTTCATAAATAAAACACTGCTCACATGAATGAACAGATGGTTCATTAAAATAAACAGGTAATCCCCAAACTTTTTTTTTAGAATTTTATTCTACCTCTCTTTGACCTGACTGCCTATCCGAAAACCCAAAGATCAAAAAAACAACAACAAAAAAACGAACCCAAAAAACAAAAGAAAAGGCCATGTGAAATTCGTGTGAAAAGAAAAGGTAAGGTGGGCCAGATCATAAAGCCTAACACAGGGTAGATGCCAGAAAACAGATAACTGAGGTGGACAAGGTGCAGAGGAAAACACACAGGGAATCTAACATTTTCACACGCTTTCTCAATTAACTTCACAATGCCCAAACAAGTAACTAAGTAGTTAAGGTGCCCAGAGAAAGATGAAATGACTTGGCCAAGATCACAGAAGTAGCAAATAGAATTTAAGTCTCAAATTCAGATCTGATACGAAGGCTGAGGATTAGTTCCTCTGTAACACAGGTGGCTTCCCAGGAATCCAAACAGCCAGAGGCCCTAGGCTGTAAAATAGCATACAGATGGGACTTCAGGCCATTCAACAGCCAGTGGCTAAAGCAGCCTGAGAGAGATGAAGCTTTATTCAGGGGAAGTACGTTCACAGGGAGCAGGCTGTGAAAATGAGAAAAGGAAACCTCATTCAAAATGGAGTCAGGAAGCCATTAAGAGGGTGCTCTCATGCACTGTCACTGGCCGGCCTGCTTATCTCAGGAGGAAGAAGGAAGATTTCCTCTCAGCCTGGCAACAGCAAGCTGCCCCCTCCCTGCAGCCAATGAGAAGCTGTCACCACAGCTCACTTTCCTCCAATAAACTTTGTTTAAAACAACACCTCCCAACCTCCTCCTTCCCCTCTATAAAGGGATGCTTTCCTTTTGTTCTCCAGACATGCCAATGGTTCTCCGCCAGAGTCTGCCTATTTTGAATTGCAATTCCTCTGCTATTTCCAAACAAACAGTCTGCTGCTCAGTAACCTTCATTGTTTGATTTTTTAAGGTTGACAAAGCTGAGCAAGTGGAAGTAACCTAAATGCCTAGGTAGGAAACCTATATAATCAAGAACAATCCATTCACTGAATGTGTTTGCTGAGGACTACTTGAATTTCAGGAAGACACTCATGCTAAAGATGACCTAAGTTGTAAGGGTATAGAAAGATCTGTACTCATTAATCAAATTCAAGAGTAATGGTAGTTCCTGTGGTTTTATGGTACCTAACAATCCAAGACAAAACAGTTGCACTAATCTGTTCAAGTGGGTTAAAGGTAGGCTCATGCATCAGGGTGCCCCATGAAATTTATTATATACCAAAAGGGCAGAGAAGAAAAAAGAAACTTCAACAATAATGAGGACTGTGATACCTGAGTTTACAATAATTTTTATTACCCTGTGAAAAGATGAAGGTGTACCTACTCACTCTTATTAATCCTCAAGTGTTAAATATCTGCTTTGAAATCTTAAATTTATAAAACAAAAACACCTTTCACAAAACAAAAGCTACTCGTCCATATTTTTTTGTTTTTATAAATTATGAACACAATGGTAAGTATAAAGTAAGAAAATAAACTATGGATGACAAGGGGGAAAAGACATTACCATTCACTGTCTGTGCTCTTCCAGACTGAGAAGTAGACAGAACCTACTCAGCTAAGTCCTCCCAGATCCAGACTCTGTGGGATTGCTGCTCCTGTTTATTTCCCTCAAAGCAGTGGTGGTCCTGCTGTTGGGTTGCTTATTTACATGTTTACTTGCTGACTGAATGATTCCACGAGGGACATGAGCTCTATGAGGGCAAAGCCTTGTTTCCCCCAGCTCTCGGTGAGCCGAAGTGTTAAATAAATACTGTTACCCTCTTCTCCCATTTGCCAACAAGAATTCTGAGAGCCTGAGAAATTAAGCAATTTGTACAGAGTCGTAGAATGATTAAAACAATGGAGACTCATCTGCCTGATTTATATGTACTGTATAAACAAACTTGGCAGGCTATATTTAGAACAAAGATAATATGAAGTTGAGATTCAAATAGCCGTTAGTATTTAAAATGCATCAGTTAAGAAAACAATCTCTAAAGACTCTTTTCATTGATATATAAATACAGTCAGACTTCTTATAGCTGTTACCACAATACACATTATGTTTCACTATAGATTTCACATGAATTCACTATCAGTTGTTGTTAATTGTACATCAATATGTCACCGTCAGTTCTTGTGAAATCCATAAACAAAGGTGTCTTTGTTACCCTTTGGAAAAAAAACAAAACAACCAAATTTTGCTCCACGGTATTAGTGTTGCCACTATAAAAATAATAGCAGATCTCAGTAGTTCTTGCTTTGTATGTCATTGTAAAGAAAATCTGATACTCTTGATTTTAAAAGCTTGGAAACCCATGTAGGATGAACGGGATGTCAGTGATAAAAACAGATTCATACTAAAGTGGTTACTCTCAAAAACTGTTAGAAAAGCTCTATAAAGTAGGCACCGTTTTCAGTGATGTTCTTAGATAAAACAATATTTAAAATCATTTTATGCCTCCTACTCCAAGTGGTATCTAGAGAATTCTGAGACCAAAAAAAATGATTCTTTTGAGAAAACAATTTCTGCAAAGCATTGATGTTTCTTCATAAGTAACATTCAAATGCACTGCACCAACTATTGCACATACATAGGAAAATGGAAACTAGATCTACAATTTTGCCAGCTACCTTATTTTTACATCTATTAATGAGTATATATTGGTTTCCTATTAGCTTATCCCCATGCTGGGTGATAGAAGATAGAAAAAGAAATGCAATTCCTATTGGCAAAGAGAATCAGATGTAGGAGGCATCAGTGGCATCTGACTTCATGAGAAATGTTCTCAAAAAAAGGAAGAGGTAGGGGCAGCTGAGTGGCTTAGTCAGGGATCAAAGCCAACTCTTGACTTTGGCTTAGGTCATGATCCCAGGATCATGGGATCAAACTGCGCATCAGGCTCCATGCATGAAGCCTCCTTGGGATTCTCTCTCTCTCTCTCTCTCTCTCTCTCTCTCTCCCTCTCTGCCCCTCTCCCTCTTTTGCTCTCTTCTCTTTAAAAAAAAAAAAAAAAAAGAGGGATGAATAAAGTCGGACTCACATAGTCAAAGGAAATTCTTTCAGACCTGAGGAGGACTTTGTATTCCACCCAACCACGCATTCTCTTGAAGAAGGAAGGAAGTCAGTGGCTTTCTTACCTAATAGTCCAGTATAGTTCTAGAGATTTCTAGCTCTTTGTTGCCATTCTGTGGTAGGCTCAAATCTAAGAAAATGAAAGGACTAGAATAATCATGCCCCTTAAAAATGTTCTGGAATCTGGCATCAGCTGTGGATATCAAACAATCCTTTAGGATAGAGTCTAGCTGCAAGATAATTTGTGTTTGTAACCTGTATCACAGATTTACAAACCGTCCAATGTCTATGAGCCCTTTCTATACCTACTTTACTAGGTATGCAATGTCACTGCTTGGTAGGATCTCAGAGCCATCACGAAAACAAGCACACATGAGGGGCACACAGGACAGGGAGACAGTCCACTAAGAGCTGGGTTGGAAGGACAGCCTTGTTTACATAGAGGACTTAGGTCACCTTCCTCTGACATCTCGGCAAGGCATCCTGGAAGTACCTCAAAGATATAAGATTAACAGAACTCTAGAGACTTAGGATATCAGGCAACAAACTGTATATCACAGTAAAATGCTGGAAAATTCAACAGGCCATCTGCACAGGCATGTTTCCTGGTGAAAGCAGATAAGGGGCTTTCGGATTTTCTACTCTGATGAATTCTCAGGAATATTTTTGCATCTTATATGAAGTTTCCTTTACGTTACTGTAAAAAGCAGGAGCAGCTACCTTTCAGAAGAATGTGATGGTATTGGCGGAACACGGAAATATTCTGAAAGGCTACTTTGGCAATATGTGTTTCTTCTTGGTGTGTATCTTACATAATTTGCCAAAAATAGGAAGGGACTGGTTAAGAAGAAATGTTCAAGCAACATGCATCATTCAAAAATTAAAGATTAACACTTTGAATGCTCTGTATTTCTTGCTGCTGCTTAACAGAAATTCTAGGATGGTTGTTTATTCGAAGAGGCAGAAGTAGGTGTAAGTCTGCTGGTTTTCAAAAGCATTCCAGTCATTTTTTTGAGTTCTGAAATAGCACATGAAATGTAAATATGTACAATGGACTGAATGAGTTCAACTCTGCCCCCATTAACACCACTGCAATAGAGCCTTATCAATTACAGTTCTCAACTCTTGTCTCAAAATGAAGCTCTGGAAGGCTTAATAGAAGCATTCTGCAGCAATAAGAAGTGAACTACTTACTAATATGGATACAGAGTTACTGAAGGAGAGAACCCCACGTTAAAACTTAAGGTCCATCTTTAACGATGTCTTGCTGATATTTCTATCATATAGTATAAGGTGGGAAGAAGTCTATATGCCACTACTTGCTATTTACAATGTAAACATACCTTCTCTCAACCAAATGAAGGTACTTAATAATGCTCCCTATATTTGTAACCCATGCCCAGTAAAAGAAACTCTTAATGTTTTTTTTTGTTGTTTTTTTTAAATTTATTTTTGATACAGAAAGAGACAGAGCATGAGAGGGGGAGGGGCAGAGAGAGAAGGAGACACAGAATCTGAAGCAGGCTCCAGGCTCTGAGCTAGCTGTCAGCACAGAGCCTGACGCGGGGCTCGAACCCACGAACGTGAGATCTGACCTAGGCCGAAGCCGGAGGTTTAACCGACTGAGCCACCCAGGCGCCCCTAAAAGAAACTCTTAAGAACCATTTGTAATTCATTCAGATGATAAAAGCTAAGAGAATGCCCATCCTTTATTACCAATCCCCTGCAAATTTAGCCTTTCCCCCAAAAATAGAATCAGAATTCATCAGAATTTTAAAAATCTGCTTCCCAGTGAGCTGGGGATGCGAAGGGGATAGACAAACAGATTCGGCATGCCTGAGGCAACTGTATGCTACTTCTCACTGCTTCCAATTAGGATGTCAGCGCTTTGACAATCAAATTTGATTTTTCTTCCCTCAGATATGCCCTGTTTTTCATCGTGAATTATGCCAAGGTGTTTTATATAGGAACAGCACTGAAATAATGCCTGGCATATGTTTAGCAGAATGCTGTGCAAACAAAACTACATCAGGCAGGAGCTAAATGCCCAGAGAATAAAAAACTGCAAAATTAAGCCCCCCAATACTGTCAGCCTTCCTCTCCAAAGTCTTCCAGAGCTGTAAAAAGCATTGCCAGTTCGTGTGTGATTTTTGGGAAAGTTGTATGAACCAAGTTTTCAAATGTGAATGACAAGGTCAGAAGGATGAAGGTTTACAGGTTAGGAGGACCTAGAAGAAAAAAGTGGGGATGTGGCAAGAAATGTCAGAACCCTGTGAACAGAGGCTTACACAGTTACATAACACATTTGTTCCTACAAGTGATGACTTCATATTTCAAATTTGGGACCATCATTATCCATTCTAGGGAAGGTTTTTGGGACCATCATTATCCATTCTAGGGAAGGATATTAAGAAATATCTCCTGTATGTGTAAAACACTGCAAAATTCCTCTAAAGCTGATAAAGGAGACAGCACTGTGATAGTGGGTGCTCAAAACACAGAAAGATACATTCAGGGTCAAATCCCACTCTGCCATTTAACCAACCCTGTGGTCTTGTGAATTGTTCCTAAACCTCTGGGCCTCAGTTTTCTCATCAATAAAATGGGAATAACTATACTATCTGCCTGCTATGTGATTTATGAGAAATTAAATGTAAGTTTGTGTAAAGCCAATTCTTAACATCTAGAAAACACCAGTAGAATAGAGTTGTTCTTATTATAAGTTTAGCTGGGTGTGTTAGGTGAAAGTTTTCCAGTCTCTCTCTTATATAACTATTTTGAAGGTCTTGGTTCATTGTTCTGGTAAGTGCGTGTGTGTGGCGGGGGAAGGGGGCCTTTCCACAAAGTCACAGCTCCTGTTCTGCTGTTCCACAGTACTAATCCAAGAAAGAAGGGAAAATGCCAATTTCCATTCAGACTAAGTTGACAGAGGACTATCACCCACTTATACCCACTTATTATGCATGTGTGTGTGTGAGTGTGTCTGTGTGTGTGCAGAGAGAAAATGGCCTGGGTATCTGTGTACGTATATGTACACAAAGAGATCAATACATGGAGGTATATAAGAGCACATATGGAAATTAATCCTGATTCAAGGTCTATAAAATATTTCACGTGAACTTGGAAGGATAAATGAAAGTGAACTAGGCTCCAAAGCACAAAAGGTTTATTATTAATCTTTATTAAGATCTACATTCATATTTTCCAGTAACTCAGAAACTACTCCACTATCAAACTTTCCTCCCTTCCCTTATTTTAGAGCCTGATTCGTGTAGTAATGATTCTGTCTCCATCAGCTCACTTACCTATATACCTATGTGAGTAACATACATGAACACTCCAAGATGTGCTTAGGCACAGGACCGAATACTGCCAATGAAACGTTTCCAGACTTCCAGCTTTAACTTTTAACTGCTAGGTCTCCAAACTGGAATCATTGGCCATTTCCCATGAAATTCTATGCCCCCTTCAGCGCTACCTTTTTCTCTTAGAGTATCTAGTCATACATCTTCAAAGACATAAACCCTGGATTGTATGTAGGCAGGGAGATGTAAGACCTGAACTGGGAATCGGAAGCATCCGTGACCAAGACATATGCTCTCCTTATAGAAACTGAGGGTAGAAAGTAGAAGAGGAACATGGCTCTACTCAATTATAAGACTGGAGTTCCAGGACTATGAAAGACAAATCTAAAAGCCTTCACTAATCTTTGCTAGATTTTCTTTTTTCATTTTTCAAAGCCTGTCTGTATAGTACTGGTGTGAAAAGATCGATTTTTTTAAATGTGTATTTGTTTTTGAGAGATAGAAAGAGACAGTGTGAGCAGGGGAGGGTCAGAGAGAGACACACACACAGAATCTGAAGGAGGCTCCAGGCTCTGAGCTGTCAGCATAGAGCCCGACGCGGGGCTCAAACCCACGATCTGTGAGATCATGACCTGAGTTGAAGCCAGACACTTAACCGACTGAGCCACCCAGACACCCCGATCCTTGATATTTTAAAGTTTTGTGTCCCTCAGGCCCTTGTAAGTGCCCATATGTGGAAATGCTCCCCTTCATCAGAGTTGCTGTTTATGTGAGCAGTCAACAAGCCTGTTACTGAGGTGGGTGGCCGACGAGGTGCCCTCTCCCGGCTGAGTCACCGAGCCTACTCAGAGCACAGGGCTTCAATTTCCTTCCAAGCAGCAACCCAATCAAATACAAGTCATGAATCTTTGGGATTGTTCCTGAATATCCCCAAAACTACATGAAGGTATAGGGCCTACTGAAATCCCGTTAGTGTGTGAAACAGTACTGATGGCCAGCAGCTCAGAGAACGGAGCACTGTACAGGGAGCCGTAGGCCACCTCATCTCTAGTCTTATGGTTTACTTCTCTCATGGGTTTCTGGAATGGCCCTGGTCAGCTGATTTACCACTCCTTAAATAAATTAACAGTAGCCTTTAATCAGCTTTCTTAGGCTACGGGAGATAAGTGAGCAAGTATATGCATATACCTATTATGTACACAGATAGCAAATAAACATAATTCATTTTCTATATACATTTAATTTTAATATTAGGAGAATCAGAATTGCTCAGGAAACATATGTGGATTAGAAGGGTACAATGGTACTTTACCCAGGTAATGCTGAACTAATCAGACATAAATGCTTTCTGTGACTTCTGATGAAAAAAAAGCAATGTCATTTGTTAATGGAAAAATGCAATGAGAACACTTTTAGGAGACAAAGAGCACATAGGAGAAAGGAACACTTTTACTGAAAATCTGCAACAAAAGAATACTAATTAAAAGGCGGTGACTAAACATATTTTAGTTCCTGACTATATGAAACCATGACTTTTGAAAAGAGGAAACATACACTGTCATTTACTCTTTTCATATTTTAATTTTTAAAAGACAAATTTAATTTTAATATTGCAAGTCTTCAATGTAGACAATTCCTTTCTTTCCAAGGATCTGCTTTCTTAGCTTTCGTTTAATAACAGTTTTACATTCGACACCAACTGCAATGCCGCCTTGTGCTTGGTGCAGGGTTATGCTACTGCAGTGATATAAAAATAGCCAGGGCAAAAACAAACAAAAAAAAATACACAGCAGACCGGAATAGTAGACCAGAATAGCTTAAAACTTGAAGCTTTCAGATAAAGCTTTCTGAAAGAATTATAACAGTTACAACACCTGATTCTATGCTATAAAATCATTCTTTTTTCATTATATAATATTAAAATTACATTGGGGATTCATATTTCTTTCTCCCCAGACCGATATACTATTAAAGTTATACTGGGTCTCAGAAGAGTTCAAAATCCAAGCTGCACTGGCCTGCTGTGTCTGTTTACTTAATCTATTTTTATAACACTGCGGTAGCTGAAACCAACTTACCAAATACCTGCTTCAACATTCTGCACCACATTGATTCAAGAGATAAAATTATGAGAAGCAGGCAGCAAACTATGTTTGTTTTCAATAAATCAATCGACTCTATCGTATTAAAGTCAGGGACATAAGGAACCACAGGTATACTGTTTTAAACGCCTGAAATACAGCCCAACAATATTTTAATTTTTTCTCTAACTCTATTTGTTCTGCCAGGTAAGACAGTCACCTACTTCACCTCTGCAAAATAACACAAGTTGCAAGTCTGAGTGTCTGTACCAATCCTCGGCAGGTTTCTTGATCCACAACAGGCTGTTGGGATAGATATATCGTCTCTACAGCAACCTAGCACACAAACATACTACAGCTAAATTATTTAACAAGATACACCCTTGTCTGTGAACACCTTTCACGCCAAAGAACAACGCCAAATCTAACTTGTACTTTGTGAAGCATTTCTAACAATTCACTGTACCCAAGAAAAATAAGCTTGAGAGTGGTGACAGAATGGGATTTGCCAATTAAAAGTTGTTGCCATAGAAACAGGCTTTAATATGTTCTATGAAAAATATGAACATGTCATGCTTTCTCTTTAGTCATTTACATTTGAACATAAAATGTGAAAAACACAATTACAGAGAGGAGTGCAGCTCCCTCTGGGAGCATCACACACATTCTCTCATTTGTATTTGTAAAAAAAAAAAAAAAAAAGAAAAAGAAAAGAAAAGTGCCTTTTCTCAACCAAAAATGAACACATGTTCTGTTTTCCTGAACTTTTTTATAGATTATTTATGTAATATATCACTTCAGTGTATGGTGTGATTTTTTTTCCCTTAAAACTGAGCTTTTCTCCCTTAAAGTACTCTTCTAGATTTATATTTTCTGAAAGTCTTCAAACACTGTGCTCTTTGAAAAATAACTTTAAAAATAGCTTTTGAATTACTCAAGGGGAAGATCATTACAAAGGATCCTTTGACATTCTAAACACTCTAAATACCACATGTTAAAAAGTATTTTAAGTACATCATTGAATGTTCCTGACTGTTGACTCAAGGGATTAATATGGGTTAGACTCTAGCCCGATGACCATAACCAGCCACAGGATATAAAATAGGGAACTACTTTATCACTTTTATTGCTGTTTGACTAACATAGTCCATGACAAGAATTCTGGACATAGTACTATTAGTCTTCAGGTGGTGACCCAGAAGATAAATATTAATGTTTTGTAGAAATTCTATCATGCAGTTCCCAGATTGTACTCATTTCAATATCCCTGCAAAAAGCAAGTGACACATTGAAAATTTGTCTTTTGAAAAGCTCAATCTATTATGATACGACTTGACTCATTATGTATAAAATGAAGTCACCCTATGACTGATGAAAATTAAAAATTATTTATTCCTTCATCAGGTGAGCACAGAATTACCCATTCATGGGGGAAAGGAGTTGACAGAATACTTAATTAACACATTAAAATTGTATGATTATTTATAACAAAGATTTTAATTGAGTTTTAGATAAAAGAAAGTAGTTAGGAAAGAGGAGCTTAAGTTTTTAAATCATAAAAGATCACGAATTAAAATGTCACAAAGTATATGAGTACCAGTCCTATAAATTCTTCTGTCTTCCCTTGTGAATATTTTTCCCCCTCCAAAGAGGGCTAAAGAGTATTTTATTTACTTAAGGCAACAATGGCTCTTGGAAGATTTAACCTAAGAAAAGCCTACTTATAAGAAGAAATATTCAGGGGGAAAAAAAGGCATGTATTTCAAAATACCTCACAAATTCATTTTTTAAAAAGCCTTAAGCTATTTACCTTTCGAATTACAACAAACATGCAAATCACATCTTGAAACTAAGTCCTGCTGCCAAACAGAAAGAGCGCTCTCTCTCAGATTTCTATGAGAGATGTATAACCTCTCGTGCATTACATTAAAAAAGTATTAAGTAATTCTGAAAACTACATGATCATTATTTGGCCATCTTTCCAGGCCTCAAAAGGATATAACAACGGACTAAATAAGCTTTATGAGAACATGTCCACCAAAGAATCAAATCTGCAAGTGATATTCAGAAAAACAATTGGCCTACTCCGGACATAGCCCATCTACTGGTACAAAGTTCAGAATTCTAAACACCACCTGACTGCATGGGTTTATCCAATTAGACCTTTCCCAAGCAACACAAAAGAATGTCTGTTTTAGCGAGCAAGAAGGTCCTCCTTCTACAGATTGAGATTTCAAGGTTTAAAATCAAAACATCATATAAACTCTGCACCTGCCAGTGAGCGCTGAAAACAACCTTCCCCGCTGCCAGTCTGCTTCCGTTCAGCAACCAGCGCTGTGTCCGGCTGCCCGAAAGGGTGGGAACACGCAGCTGTAACCTACTGGTTGTTTAGTTACTTTTTTCTAAGACGTGTTGCTTGCAGAGCAGCGTCATTACTGCCCTTCAGTTTTACGGTTTTTAAATTGACAATGAAATGTAATTTTTTTTTAAAAAAAAGATAACTTCTAAAAATTACTTTAGTTTGTATTCTTTTCAAACCATGTACATTTTGTCTTTAAGTCTTCAATTATTTTTCTATAACTCTCTAGCCAGGCAAAACAAATAAACAAACAAAACAGGACGCAATGCTCTTTGGGGATAAAGGGTTATTTTACAGATGAAGAGAAATTTTTTAAAGTTTTTAATATACCCTAGTATATGTGCCAAGACAGGTAGCTACTCCGCTAAGTGACACTTTCTCTGGACAGAGTTTGCTGTAGCTGACTTCCATCTACTGGCCCCTCTCAAGTGTAACTTTTCCTAAAATAAACCGTTATAAGCTTCTGTTGTACACTAAGCATATGGTATCTATAGTAATTCAAATACAAATGACGTACGTTTTACATTTTGAAAAGTGCTATGAAAATGCTTGTCATTTTGTTTCCCAAATAAGTAACACAGGCTGCCAAGTCCAATTCTCATTTAATCCAACTAAATGATAAATCTTAATAAATAATAAATCTAAACTCCCTTTAACGGCATGGATATACTCAGGTGCTATGAGTCCAATACACATGTGGTCAACGGCCATCACATGGAAAGGGAATCTGAAGGAAGTGAAGGAAACATCACTTTCTCATAGTCACAAATTAAAGATAGACTCGCGAAATCATTTTCATTCACGTGATTTTTGCAACACGACAGCAACAGAGTCTTCAAGGTAAAAGAACCCTGGTGTGTGTCTTACCGCATCTGCAAACTAAAAATTTAGCATTCACCTTCCAGCCTCCGCGTCAGTACAATGCAGAAGTCCGCAGAGGATTCCTCCAAAACCAACTCGAGGGTGGCACCTGGGAATTAGTCCCGTGGAAGCTATTCCACAGGGATAACAAATCTTTGTTGATCTCGTTACAATGGATCCTTTACACCAGCTCATCTAATTTCATCTACTGTATTCTCTATTCATGAAACAGTATTCCTCCATAACCAAAAGTTTTCGGATCTTTGCTATTTTCAGAACATGCTCTGACTCTGCACAGGCATGAAAACAGCTCTTAAGCTGTGGAGGGTCACAGACGCCTCTGTGTCCATTGGACACAGTGTCCAGAAAACTGTGCATGTGCAATTAAAATAAAACATTAGGGCCTTTGGATATGTGCCCCCAAATCAAGAACTCCTTTAGGAGTGCTGTGAGCTCCAATAGAATCCCCAAGTTAAGGTGGATGCCATGCTGTACCCCGGGCAGGGGTTGCTGCAGAAAGTGGGGCTTGTCTAAGCAGCCAAGAGTAAGTCAGTGTGTACAGAATCATTACCTGTGTGCTTTTTAAGTTAATTTATTTATTCTGAGAGAAGGAGGGGGGAAGGGAGAGAGAGAGGAGAGATAAAAGGAGAGGAAGAGAAAGAAAGAGACAGACAGAGAGAATCCCAAGCAGGCTCCACACTGTCAGTGCAGAGCCCGATGCGGGACTCAATCCCACAAACCAAGGAGATCATGACCTGAACTGAAATTGAGAGTTGGACACTCAACCGATGGAGCCACCCAGGTCCCTACAAAATTATTTTTTATAAGCAGTATGATGGAGAGGTTTTTGGGGATGACAGGCAAAGATTTTAGAGAAATTTGGTAGAAACTTGCAATGAAACAAAATGCTGATACCACCTTACAGGAAAGCGCTTTTTACATGGGCTTCCAGAATACAGAGATGTCATCATTCAGGTCTTCCCTTCTGAGTGTGACTGGAAGGCTGGCCCAACCCTCTCTCTGGTAGGAACCATTCCTTGAAGGAAAGGTTACCGGGAGACTCAGTACTGTTTAGAAATTGAAGACATAATGCACTCTGCATACCCAATAGCATTCATGGACAAAAAGAAGTGGTATAAAAATAAAAATGAGCCTCTAGAAAAATACAGTTTTCCCATCATTTTTGGATTTTCAACATTTTATTTCTTCTTTCACATTTCAAATTACTTGAGGTTTTAAGGAAGATACAAAAAAGTCTTACTTCCATTATCTCTCTAGCGTTCCTCTAACACAATTTAGTTTCTCCAGCTTTTGTCATCCCTTTTTAAAAATGTTGTCTGGCAAAGGACAAGGATTCTATCATAGATTTATAAGGTACTCTTACATTCATAATTTTACATTAGGATTTTAGGAAAGAAAAATGTTTCCTTGCCCTTAATAAATCATTGCCTTGAGTGGCATTCAGCTTAACTACCGCGTAAGACAAGCAGGGTAAGACGGGTCAGCTAGTTTTCCATTTGGCTCTTTCTACTGCCAAGTGGGTTTAAAGGCAAACTATGTCATACTTATATTGCTTACTTGATTAAACATTACCACCTCTGCTTACTAAACAAGTCTAAATATACCTTCCTTGGGGGTAACTAAGGAGTGTGTTATGACTACTTAGTTACACTAAAGTTGTTTCTAAATCAACTGACAAATACACCAAATGCCTAATATGTCCCTAGTCTCAAAAAAAAAAAATGATCTCTGTCCTGAACCAACTTAGGGTATCAAAGAGCAGTTGAAAAAGTAGTAGTAAGTCAATCAAACAATTATTTGACACCAAATAACTAAACCCTTCAAACTCTGACTGGGTTGATCACTTTGAAATAAAGCATTTTAGAGAAACATAAATTTGAGTCTTTTCTCATTCTACGAAGTTACAAAGCTAAACTGGATCACATTTTACATCAAAGAGATGAAAACACACCTTTCATTGAGACACATGTGGAAATTATCATCTGTGAAAGGAAAAAAATAATCATTTGCCTATGGAATTAAGACATTTTCATTAAAAGATGAATGTGGAAAAATGAAATACAATAAAATTTTGCTAACTACTGAATAGGCTACATCAATGCCAAAGTGAATTTTCTGATAAGCTGATTTTCCAGTAAACAGCCCAATACATCTTCCCCTATTCTGCCATAATATTTCAATAAGTAATCAAAGTGTATTCATCCTTTTACATAGTATCAAAATTTAAAATATCCCAATGGTCAACACGAATTTTTCTTAAAGCAATAGTGTGCATTTATAAGCAGGGTTTTTTATTTTATTTTCTAGCAAGTAAGGGTACGTACTAATTCAACATGCCCTGAGATTATTCTACACCCTGCATAAAATATGTCGCTATAGTTGAGCAAGGAAACCTACAAGCTTCTGCAACCTTCACAGATACTTGTATTTGTATATATTTCCCCAAATCCAGATGTGTTCATCTATCAGTCCAGGCTTTGTTACAAATAATTTTGGGGGTGCCTGGGTGGCTCAGTCGGTTAAGCATCTGACTTTGGCTTAGATCATCATCTCGCAGTCTGTGAGTTCGAGCCCTGCATAGAGTTCTGTGCCGACAGCTTGAAGCCTGGAGCCTGCTTAGGATTCTCTGTCTCTCTCTCAATCCCTCCCCTACTTGCACTGTCTCCCTGTCTCTCAAAAATTAATAAACATTAAAAAAACAATTTCAAACATGGGCAGGGTTTAGTGGTGTCAAACCTGTTATAATGAAAATATCTATTATAAAATCTTAGTTTGGGAAAAGATGTATGATTTCTGCCATTTGGTCTAAAAACAAGGAAGCATTTTCTGATACGAAGTCAGCTTATTCCGTCTCACCTCCACCCCTGTTTTATTTGCTGTGCACGTCTCAAGTGCTGTGGCATCAGACCTTGCTTTAATATCTATATCTATCCATCTATCTATCTATCTATCTATATTTTTAAATACTTGAAATTGGCTTATAAATAACCTTCCTGTGTAATGCCAAACAAAAACATATCAATATTCAAAGGGAAAACCAGTATCTCAATGCTTAGAGAGCATACATATACAGTAGAATGCATACAGTAGAATACATACACATCTGAAATGCATAAACACTCATAAATGACTTTTAAAAACCTCAAGACAGGAAAATGTGTAAAAGCCATATGAAAATATAGCATGTGCAAATGTAGTAACTCCCATAGGAAGAAGGGCTTAATATAATATTAGTAAGGTATTAGAAATAGTACTTATTCAAGCTCACAATATGCTGCATAGATTTAGCCAAGTTTTTGGGGCAAGGGTAATGAGACAAAGCTATAAAACCTCTTTGAAAACCTCTTTGAGGCTTATACCTAGTAATCAATTAGTAATCTGAAAGTTCTTCAATCCACACTCTTGTTTTCCTGTTCATTCCCCTTATCTTCTTTCTCTCATTTCTTCTATCTGGCTCAGTGTCAGTTAGACCTCAAGATAAACTCTGAATTTAGATGCAAGGAAAGAGTCTAATTTGAGCAATTTGGAAGATAAGGAGAGTGTCAAATTCTCAAATTATCCTACTTTCTTTCTTCCGCTGATCATTTCAGGCACTGTATTTTAGGTAATCAAGGACCAATATGTTCTACAACTGTTAATATTGGATATTGTGGGCACTTTCTATTTTTATACTTGACACATTTCTTAAACTTCAAGTGTGTAACAAAAGGAGTCTTCTCAAACACAGAGAACATAGTAAGTGATGGATAGTGAAGGAATCTCTTCATCTCAAGGTACAATATATGTGTCACTGACCAATGGTCTAAAAAATTTTCACACCTAGAAAGCTTTAAGAAAAGTTCACTGTTGGTTAGAATTAATATTAACTCACCCTGTCTGGGAATAAAAACCAGTCTGAGGTTTTTAAGCTCTGTTTCCTTTTGGAAACAATACCTATTTTTCAGAAGGTCTTAAATTCCCTTACAATGTAAGCCTCTCAAGTCATTAGCTTCAGTCTATCTCAAGGAAGTTAGGGACCTTCACCAATTCAAATGGAGCAGAGGCTGGATACTTTAACATCTTCATCTGAATCTCTGACCAAAACAAATAGCAACAATGACAAAGCCAAAATAAAACACATTTTTAAAACCTTAAAACAATTTAAAAAAAAAAAAGAAACAAACAAAAGTCCTAACAACCTTACTACAACCTCCTTCTTCTCTGTCACTTATTTGCAGCAATTATTAAAATGTCATTTAGAAAAATCTGTGTTCCGGTAAATTTAATGAAGACAACTTTGAGCAATTTGGAATGGGCCCAGGAAAGGAAAAGGCATCTTGCCAAAAATATAAAGTACAATAAAAACAATCGTTTGAAGGAAAAGCTGAAATGACTGAATATTTAAGCCTCCAAGAAAAGCCACGGTGCATCCACAGGTGGTTGGTATTGGAAGGGAAAATGCTGTAATTACTCCATACTAACGATCATTAGTTGGCAAAGATGTCATATTTTGATAAAATATTTCAGAAATAACCATATCCTACGTGTATAGGAATTCCTGCTTCAGTGTGCATTCTGTCCATTTCCTAGTGTCTTCAATTTAAAAAAAAACCCTCAAGGTTAATTATCAGAAATGTCAGCAGCACCCTCTTACACAAGTCTTTATATTTAACTACCACTGTTTTAACCCAACATTAAGATGTTCTGTATATGTTAAACATGAATAACAATCATGTTATAAATCAAAATTTGGTTGATAGAGTATTCAGTCTCCTACAAACATATATTTTTAAAACTCTGAATAATGATGTAACATAGTCCATTGGGTCTGATTCCTTGGTATTACCAAAATTATAAAAAGGTTTGAAAATCTTCAAAGAGGAAGTCTATCATAAGCACATTTAAAAAAACTTTTACAAAAATCTGTCTAGTTATTATCTAAGTATCAGATGGGAATATATTATTAAACATTAAACCAAACATATTCAGAGAGGTTACAGTATTGAAAACATGTTTACATTATTTTATATCTAGTATATATCTTACATCCATTTCGTAGTAATAAAATATGGCTTAGCTCAAGTAAAACAAAATAATTAAAACTGATAACTATAGGAACAAGTATACTATTTCTCATTTAAATAGCAAGAACAAATGAAATATTCTTAATACTCGGTCCTTATATCCCTGTATTTGACAATTATGCATTTTATTGAACAACAAATTAACTAAGGTAATAGTTATCTTAAAATATTTGACATTTGATTGTAAAAGAGATGTAGGGTACTAAGGAAGATAGTTTACTCAATGTTAAAGATTTCTAAACAAGTAACTGCCAAAGATTCTGAATCATGAATATGACCTCCAAAAATGAGGGTGTGTCACAGCACATAGGTTTTATTTTGTATCTTTTTAAAATTTATTTATTTATTTTAAGAGGAAGGGTTAGGAGGGGCAAGGAGAGGGAGACAGAGAATCCCAAGCAGGGTTTGCTCTGCTCAGCCCAGAGCTCAATACGGAGTTCTAATCCATGAACCATGAGATCAGGACTTGAGACCAAATCAAGTTGGACACTTAACTGTCTGGGCCACCCATGTGTCCTAGCACAGGTTTTGATTCTATCAATCATTTATCTTTGGGCAGATGATAACTAACATATTGTCATATAATGTGTGCTAAGCACTGTTTTAAGGGCTTCACGTATGTTCACTCGTTTAAGCCTTTACAATGCTATTTGGTAGGTAATGTTGTTACCCTCTTCTTAACCTGGGCTCAATAACCACTCTTCCGTCCCTAGCTACAGTGCCTCTTCTATTCTAATCACAGGTGATGATCTAGCAGAGGATCAGCAAGTAGTGCAAACTGACCCAGACTGAAAGGCCCACATACAAACAAGGACTCGGCCAATCTCACAGAAAAAGCATCATACCAGCATAATTCTATTAAAAATAGCAAACGTCATCTTATCAAAAAGGAACACACTTCTGAAGACAGGAATGACTATCACCATTATTAATGGCTTCTTACAATGAATATCTTCCAACTGCTTGGAACAGCCTCACTGTGAGTGCTGTTTTCCTCACTGCCATGGTTTTGGGTGTTTGTATTAAAGCAACAGGAAGTCAGCATGTGAATCACCAACCACAACCTCTACTCCATATCACATTCTGAGTCTAGGCAAAGAGAGGAAAAGGGAAGATCAGAAAAAAGAGGAAGTGAGCAAAAGAGAAACTCAACCAGGAGAAGATGGGGAACCGAATGCAAACCCTGAGGTGGAACAGCACAGTTTCCCTGGGGACACAGAGAGTGCCATACCCCTCACATCACACCCCTCAGGCTGTACCCATCAGACTACCCCTCAGACCATACCCCTCACATTACACCCCTCAGGCTGTACCCCTCAGGCTGTATCCCTCAGGCCATACCCCTCAGACTGTACCCCTCACATCATACCCCTGGGACTGTACCCTTCAGACTACCCCTCAGATCTTCTGCTAAGAGATGGAGCTGGGACAAAAAGTGTGATATTTCTGCCTTTTTCACAACAAGTTCTTCTTCCTAATAACACACTGTTTCCCCAGAAAGTGCTATTTTAGATTCTTTGGGCTTTGACATTCCTCTAGGCTAGATCTAATATACGATCATCTGCATAACAATTTGACAAATGGAAAGTTTCCAACAACTATTAGTCAGCAAGTCTTATCCGCCATAAACATTTCTTTCTGCTTCTAAAACAGCTTCATATTTCAGGTATAAACCACAAATAACAATAGCACTCTCAAAGAATCTCTAATTTAAGAGATTCCAACTAGGAAGGCAGAGCTGTATCAGAGTATTAAACAAAAGATTATAACAGTGGATATAAACAATTTAAGTACAGTTCAGTTTATATCCTTGCAAGACAATATGTGGAAATATTTTCTAAGACATCTGAGTCAGATATCTTTAAATAGTCTTAAGAAAAAGCCTACATTTTTAATTTTCAGTCATGAATTTAAACAGTTTCTGAAATTAAAAAAACCCTTCTTTTGTGAACTGTAATTCAATATAATAGTTAAACTTAATTTATGGGGGTGGTGGGGTGGCTCAGTGGGTTAAGCATCTGATTTAGGCTCAGGTCACAATCTGGTGGTTCATGAGGTCAAGCCCTGTGTTGGGCTCTGTGCTGACAGCTCAGAGCCCACAGCCTGCTTTGGATTCTGTGTCTCCCTTTCTCTCTGCCTCTCTCTCTCTCTCTCTCTCTCTCAAAAATAATTAAATAAACTTAAAAAATTTTTAAACTATTAACTTATGAATATATTAATGTGTCCTGTAGCAAGAATGTAAAAATATGGAGAAATTTCTCCAGGAAACAAAGGGTTGATATCTAAACTTTGATTTTCTTAAGTCTAAAGGGAGGTAAATGCGGCTACATTGCATTGCAAAATACTTCTTAACCTTGTTAAATTATATAATAGCATTCACTAGTTGGAAATTCCTCTCAGGATTTGAGAAATATATGGGAACTTAAGTACGAGGTCTCTATTATTATAATTATTATTTATTTTTATGAATTCATTACCCAAAATGTTGTAAATATTTGTATGCATAATTCAACAGTAATCAGTGGTGTTTATCTTGACTAACTGATAATCTACAGACTGCAATGCATTTATGATTCCAATGGAATTAATCTTCAATTCTCTACACTTCATTGTGAAAAGAGCTATAAACAGGTTGCCAAGACGAGCCTTTTAGCACGGAGGCTTTATTTGCAGGAGGAAGAAGAAAAGCAAAACTCCTCTTGGGCAAACCCATCTTTATTCACTGTAATATATAACTATTTTCAAAAGGAGCTAATAGTCTTAACTCCTCGTAATGTATGTTTAAAAGGTATCTTCTTTGTCATAGAAGATAAAAGAGTAACAGACATATTTCAAGAAGCAACACACGATGAAGTCCATTTTTCTTTGTCCATGGGAAAAATAATTACAAGTCCTTTTCTGACCTCTGAGAATGCGAAGGATCTGTGGGCTGGAGCCAGGAGACGAGGGGGTGGCAATCTGCCTTGTTAACAATTCCAACATCCCTCAAGTCCTCCTCTGTGTTTTCAATTACCTTTCCATATTCAGAAGTACACTGAACACTTCATTCGTGTTTGGCAAATTTTATTTAGATTATTCCACAAGTGATACATCAGCTTCACTTTCTTGGCAATCTCATCCCACCCGTTTTCAGCTGGCTTCCTTTGACGCCAAGTTGACACCCTTGCTTGAATGGTCATGGCATGTAAGGGAAATGCCAGGGCCTGTCTGTCAGCTCTATGGGTTTAAGCCACTGTAGTGTGGCTACTTAATGATTTATAATAGCGCTAGGAAGTGACCACTGGCAGTGCTGCTGGGCGACGCTGGTGGCTGACACCAATTACAGAAAGCAGTTCAGATGTTTTCCCAGCGAAGACGCTTCGAGCATCTCATTTCATTGGGTCATTGCACACGCCTGCTACCCAAAAAATGAAGACAGACACTCAACCCCTTCTTCTTGCAAAAACAAAAATATCCAAAACAAAAACAAATCGACAACAAAACTAACAACAAAACTAAACATGTTTTTTGTTGGCCTTTTAAAAATTGGATAATTTTCAAATAATAAAGGACAGAACATAGTTTATAATAAAAAATGATTTTATAAGTGCTCCTTCTATAGTCAGGTTACTCTTTTCCTCTCACTCATAGTTATCTTTCAGCTTAAATGTTTCTAAAGAAGAAAATGAAATCCTTATAAAAAAAAAAGTCTTTATACATAGAAGCAAATTAAAGCATTTACACAAGATTTACAATTTAGGATTTGCTTTAAAATACTTGACCCTACTGTGCCCCACACCCCAAAAAGTGGAATGATAGAAGCTACAAGGTTAAATATCAAAAACTGTCAACACTGGAAAACTTAGAAACCTATAAACATGGAATTTTACATTAAGTCACTACTTCCCCTAAATTAACCAAACCACTTGAGAGTCAAATGTAAACTATGTCTAATATATTTTCCCCTTAGAATTAAAACTTTCATTAACTTAAATAAATATATAATACATTCTCAATTTCATTATAGAATTAGGAACACTACACTTAGGCTATCTTTGCTACATCCAACTATTAATGTCTAATATTCTGCAAACTATCACTTGACTATTAATTAAGGGCAAATGAGCTGGTACCTTAAGATCGGTGTTAATTCAGCATCTAAACTGACATTAGTAAGCAATTATTTTGATGTCCCTCATTTTCATAATGAATAGTAAAACAACAAAGAATGACTATGACATTCAAAAGCTTGCTCGCTTTCCTAGCTGGCTGCAATATTTGTCTTTTCATTATGCCTACATATGTAAATTTCAGCTCTGCACTTGTCACAATCTACCCTCCCAAAGCATCTGATTGCCGCATGTCTAAAATACAACAATAAACTGTAAGATTCCATCCTTAATCTTCCAACACGGACCACTTAAAAGTAAGTGAGGCATTATAGCCTAATTCAGTTAAATTTTCCATAGCATCTACATTCAAATGGAAATGTATCTGCCAGCTTATTAGGTGCTGAGGATATTACATTATACTCTGTAAAGTTCAGCGAGATGACTCACACAGCAAAATAAAAAGAAAAATGGATTGAAATGGAATAAAATTAAGTGCTATAAAAATCAAATGGTAAAAATTATATGCAATAAAGATTTGTACTTTCTCTGAAAATTACATCTTGAAATCAGAGATATATTGGTCTTGAAGACCAGAATAAGACACTTTGGATGGTAATAAAATTCAAGCTCGAAAAGTTGTTCCTCAACATTCAAACAACAAACCCTCTGGCGGATTAGAGACCCAGTTAACAGCTTTTTAGCTCCACTGTGATCACTGAGACTGCTCTTCTCCCCCCACCCCTCCATTTTAATTTGGCAGCTAATAAACTGTGAAATCTTAAGAGTTGGAAGCAAATTTATTTATTTTTTAATGTTTTTAAAGTTTTTATCTATTCGTTTTGAGAGAGAGAGAGCATGAGCAGGGGAGGCGCAGAGAGAGAACAGAAGAAGAATCCCAATCAGGCTCCACGCTGTCAGCACAGAGCCTGATGCTGGGCTTGAACTCACACACTGTGAGATCATGACCTGAGCAGAAACCAAGAGTTGGACACGTAACCGACTGAGCGACCCAGACACCTGAGTTGGAAGAGAATTTAGAAACTGTGTTTCGCCAACCACCTAATTCTGTAGATAAAGAAACGAAGGCTCATGGAAGGTCCTTCTTGCCGCCCTCCTAGGTTATAGCAAACTTAGAATTCTTTTACATATCAGTCTTTACACAAGCAGCCGTGTTTGAGCTTTTGAAAGATTCTTTTTATCTTTGAGTCTAAAAATTTATCTTCCCTCTCCCTACCCACCCCTACATATATACACATACACAAAGATTTATGTGTCTATGTATATGTGTGTGTGTGTGTATATATATATATACATATATATATACAGAGAGAGAGAGGGAGAAAGAGAGAGAGGGAGGGAGAAAGAGATCTTAAGCTGACAGAATATCTCTGATGAGAAAAAGTCTCTTGAAACTATCTTGTAACTTTCAGGAGAAAAATTAAACACATAAACTTTCAGTCTTGTAAAAGGTGTTTAACAGAATTACATAATTAAAATAATTTAGTCATGCTGCCCTATTATACCAACCTCAAGGATATATCCATTGTTCACAAACTGCTATTAAGACAAAATAAAATTAGGCAAAAGCTTCTTAATTTTATTTTCAGAAGCTAGATCTAAAAAAGAAAAAAAAATTAACTGCCTAACCTCATCAACATAACCTCTAATACATCCTTTTAACAGTCTCCATATTAGGGAAGATAAACTGAGCTGAAAGGTTCAATTACATCCATCCAATTTGAGATCTCAAAATTTGAAAAAGGCTTTAAGACTTCATACAGAGAGCAAAAGATGACAATATTAATATGTGAGCTGTCTTGCCTGGTAGTGAAGCGAGGTGGGAACTGTGAACATTCAACCATTTATTTTATCTCTTTGTTTGCTGGGACCTGAAGAGTTAAGTCATGCGCTACTTTCTCTTAATCAACTAACAAAGGAGGCTACAGAATTATAAAAAGTAACAATATTATTTAGCCCAAGTATACATTTCACTTTCAAAATTTATAAACTGCTAAAGAACACAGTTTTGGGATTACTCTCTGGAAAATGTATTTCAATATGTATTTTACAGGTGTTAAGTTCCCTAGTGATATGACACACATGTATTTCAAATGTCTCACATAGTTAAGTGCTTGCTAAATAAGCCTCCTACCACCATTGTTGTGTGGCGGTGCACATAGTGACTGCTATCTTCTGAAGAACTTCTCAAAAGAAACCTACACTATAGAGGCGCCTGGGTGGGTCAGTCAGTTAAGCGGCCAACTTCGGCTCAGGTCATGATCTCCTGGTTTGTGAGTTCGAGCCCCTCATCAGGCCCTGTGCTCACAGCTCAGAGCCTGGAGCCTGCTTCACATTCTGTGTCTCCCTCTCTGCCCCTCCCCCGCTCATGCTCTGTCTCTCAATGATAAAAAGAATTATTAAAAAAAGAAAAAGAAAAAAGAAACCTCAGTTATAGAAGGCTAAACTCAGTCTGCCAGAAGACACAGCAACCTTGAGGCAAAGCAGACAATCGCATGGAGCTTCTAGTACATTTGTAACGTAGGTCTTAACACAGCCTGCCCTGGATCTTCCCTTAAACCTCAAAAGTGGTTTTGTGGAGTAAAAGGCAGGACAAGTCAAAAAATAACAAACTGGATTCATTTTCACCTTTGTAATAACAGATCTCCTGTCTATTTGTCTGCAATCTCTCACTATGCCTGACCTTTTTTTTCCCCAGGTTGGAGGTTTTTGTCAAAACTTGAAGTTACAACTTTAAAATATTTTATGAGAAGCTAAATCATTTTGGCAGGATTGGATTTGGAAAATAGTCTGAAGATGTAAATATGTCCCAAGTGAAATGTTTAAGATATTTAGATTTTTACTTTCAAATGAAATCTGTTTGCTAATCGGTCACTTTAGGCCATAAATATATAGTGCAGTTAAAGCTTCCGTTTTATAATTCAGGGGACATATCTGAGGACTACGTCATCTGGGACGTCAGATGGGTTTCAGCTTCCACATCGATTCTGAGGCGAGGTGAATTTCTGGAGTGATGGCAGGTGTGCAATGAATTTATCCTTCCTGACTCCGTCATGCTGTGCATATGCTGGACATGTAAAAACAGGGTTTTACTAGAAATCACAAAGAGTGCATTGTCCCCTGGCAAGTGATCTCTTGCTGAGATAACAAAAACACAAAGTTATTGTAAGTCACACTGTAGTTGCATTGTACACAGATGTCTCTGGTCTTAAGGAATTTTAAATAACAAAAGATGCAGGCCCTGGTAAACAAAGATGACCTTATAGTCTCTATCAATTACATAACTTAAGTGATCATATTAGAGAAAGAAGGATCTCTATTCCAGAAGTTCTGTGTAAAGAATAGAATTTATAACATACTGTGCGAGCAAAAAATTGACCTGACAGATACTCTCTTTACGGAAAGACTTTGATGGAACATGGCCACTCTATCAACACAGGTTACGTTCCCTGCGCCTATCAGCTGTGTGACTGATGGATCTCATTCTGGATTATGGGAGAGAATGAGCAGGAAGAAGAATGAACTGTGAGAGTGATCTGCTGAGGACTAATATCTACAAAAGGGCAGGACTTGACATATGTGTTCTTCTTGTAAACTACCCGGTACATTGTAGGTGCTTGTTGAATATATCCAGTAAAGAACGGATGTTAACA
>NC_043704.1:109706398-109827313 GCF_006229205.1 Suricata suricatta
CCTATCAGCTGTGTGACTGATGGATCTCATTCTGGATTATGGGAGAGAATGAGCAGGAAGAAGAATGAACTGTGAGAGTGATCTGCTGAGGACTAATATCTACAAAAGGGCAGGACTTGACATATGTGTTCTTCTTGTAAACTACCCGGTACATTGTAGGTGCTTGTTGAATATATCCAGTAAAGAACGGATGTTAACAGTTAGGCTCAATCTCTGGTGCTATTAACCAATATGTTAATTTGGTTAACATGTTAACATGCATTTAAGCATTTATTGTTTTGCATTCTCATCTCAAAAACTGAACTATCAATATCCACACTTGCCTCGGTGAGCTGTTTTGCAGAGTGAATAAAATCATGTAAGTGTAAGCATCTGGCCTGGCACCACAATGTCTGACACAGAGTCAGTGTTTGGTAAAAGCTTACTGAAAACAAATACTAGTTTAATACTGGGCTAAGACAGAAATTAATTTCGTCGGGCTTATTCCTTTATCTACCATCTTTATCCCACTCGTCTTTAAAGCTTATTGATCTAGGAATCTAGCCGGAAGAATTCCAATACTTCTATTTAACTTAACGATGCTCATACAGCCCAACTACACCCTTCATCCTGCTGTCCTGCACCTCAATCTATGAAATTATCAACTGAGTTGTTAACATTTTTGAATAAAGATTAGGCTCTTGGTGTGTAAGATGTATATAAATTACTATCACAGTTTAAAATTGTTTCTCTCAATTCTACTTTCAGATGCTAGTAATAGCATATGTCAAAAGTAAAAAAAAAACATTGAATTTTTAGAAAAAAATGAAATTCTAAACCAAATGTCTAATTCCAATATTATAAACATGGCTGAAAAGGACTATCTTTTAGTATGGTCTTACAAATTGAATCCTAATTCTGCTATTAATATGTAAAAACAAAGAATCTGTCATGGAACATTACCTACTTTATTTGATACACGTTTCTGAGATTCCGTTTCTTTTCCACCAAAAATTTGGAAACTTCACAAATATTAATTTAGATAATTCCACAGATATTTCATACGTGTTCTTTCTGTAAAATATCCTGTAAATTTGAGCATTCCACAATCACCAAAACATACATCTACATCTTTTCTATATCTATATAAGTATATATAGAGATTTTTTTTTTGAGGAATAAATATATGCAATTAGCCCATGGAAAGGTTAACTGAACTACTCTTTTTGTTTTATTTTAACCCTTAAATGTCTGACCTATAATTCTGAAGAAGGGGCAATTTTGCTCACCAGGGGACATCTGACAACATTCTGGAGACAAGTTTGGTCGTAAGAACTAAAGGCTGAGAAAAAAGTGCTCATGGCATCTAGTGGGTAGAGGTCAGAGAAGCTGCTGAGTATCCCATAATATACAGGACAGCCTCCTACAACAGATAACTATGAGGTTCAAATGTCAGTAGTGCAGAGGCTGAGAAACTCTCGTCCACATCAAAGTCCATTTAAAAATACGTCCTTCAGAAATCAATATACTCTTATGTGGCATTAACCTTAAAGTAAGAACTATGTTATCTGCAGGAGTATAAGACAAACACAATGTGATATTTTAAAGTAATATGGCTAAGAAAGTTTTTTGACTCTATGGCATAGACCTTCAGCATCCGCGTAAGTGACCCCTGTCAATGCCCTCTCCGACACAATCTTGAAGCCTGCGGATCCTGCCAGGAGATCCACGCTGCACCAGAACAGAGAGTTGAAATGTGAGCAGTGGTGCTTGGTCAGAGCTGCTGCAGTCTGCAAGTCAATCAGGCTTAATTGGTCCAATAAACAAAAACATCACATCAATTATAAAATCTCCAAAATCACTGTCATGTTTTCATTGATTAATTCCTACTCATTTACCCAACAGAAAGAGTTTTGCAGCAAGAAATAAAATGCTTTAAATCACATCCACTACACTGCAAAGTCAGGTGTCTAATTGTAGCACCCTCTCCTCTCTTTCTCTTTCTGTTTGTCTCTCTCTCACTTCTTCTCGGGAGCCATATTAGCTGCAAAGACTACTAACTCCTTAGTGTGAGCCACGTTTTTAATTTTTACTTGTCAGTTATCTTAGGAGAAATTGTCTGAAAGAAAATAAAATTGGCTCTTGGGTAAGAGGCATTGGTTGAGGTATCAACAATTTGGTTAATGTATTAAATGCATAATAACCAGCCAACTCTGCCATTAAATCACTTTTATGCTTTGAGTTAGCTCCTATTACAGCAATTATTTAGTTTCCCCCAAATTAAAAATACTAATATCTATCCATTTCCCCATTGTTTTCAGGCCAGGCTTCCTAAAACACAAACCTGGTGTCTATCACTACCTCACCTGAACTATTTAATGGTTTCCCACAGCTTTCAAGTAAACATTCAGCTCTTCAGTTGAACCCACAAAGCCCCTCAATAATATGGGCCTCACCTCCCAGCCCTGTGCCCTCCCTTTGTTCATAACTGCCCCTTAGCAAATGCCATTCCGGTTATACCAAACTGCGTAATGGTGGCTTCTCGGCCATTCCTTATTTTCATAGTGCTTAACTTGAAATATACTGATGCTTCATCTCAAATGTGCTTGTATCTCTTTTTGTCTGCCTGGCTTATGCCTTTATTCTTTTGCTTGCTATCCAAGTATGACTGGAGCTACTCAGGAAGCCTGCCCTGCCTTCCCTCTCCTCTATTTCCGTAGTATGCTGGGGACCTCCATCAATGAGCATATTCCACTACGTGCTCCGATGACCTTCTCTGTCTTGTATAAGAAGCCTCAGCTGTGAAGACTCGGAGTCTTCTATACTGGCAGTGCCTGGTATAGAACGGATTCTAAATGTTGGTGACAGAATGACTAAATCATGAACGAATAAATGATGGTACTTCCAGGTTATTTTCTCTCCTTACAATGGTAACATTTTATCCTCTCCAGATGATCTAACCATCCTCAATTACAGACATATTCTATAGTCAAGCCATCTACGCACTGAAACCTTCAAGGTTCAACTTGTCTGTTACATAGTAGCTATTTAGTAAATATTTGATGAACAAATCACAAAATAAACCTTTAAAAACTTAAATCCTTAAATAACTTAAAAAGCTATTGAGTATAATTAATCCAAGGACAGAAGGATCTAGCAAAAGGAGTGGATATGTGCAACTTACTTCTTCCTGGATCTGGAAAAACAATGTATATTAATATATAAATCTACTTGGCATATCCACTTGAATCATATATGCATATTCATAATATGACTGTTACAATTTTGCTGGGTTTAAATGTTTCCAGAATAAAATTTTGGGAGGAAAATACCAGCAGCTGTAATAAATGTAGAGATACTTACAGAAGGATCAACCGAGTGCCATGGGATCCCCAAGGAGAAGAAGGTGAAGAACCCCTACTCGGGTCTGGGAGCAGAGGAGGTCAGTTAGGGAAGATGTCATAGCAAGGGTGGTTCCTGGGATGAATCTCAAAGGACAGAGGTAAGGAAAAGGAGACGGGAAGGAGATTTGAGGATGAGTGGCTAAAGTTTTTGTTTAAATTCTAGTTAGTTAATATATATTAGTTTCAGTAGTAGAATTTAGTGATTCATCACTGCCAGACAAAATCTAGCGCTCATCACAATATAAATTTGTGTGTGGCTCTGAAGCTCCTTGAATCACAGTCTTTTTAGAGTTTAATAATTCTTCCTCTAGCCACATTCTAACTCTTATTGGGATGCCAGAGCCACCCTCACTGATGTGGCAGATGAAGTTGATTATTCTCAGTTAACAAATCCTTTTTTCCCTTTAAGTCCAGACTACCAAAATTCTCCTTCCTTAATTTACACACATACAAATAACACCTCTTTAAGAAGGAAACTAATTGAACATGGACAACTTTTATTTTTAACCTCTCAGGTGTTTTCATGGACCCCCGGATCCCCTTACTTCTAACTCCAACAGGAGCTCTCTTAGCTCCTCTGCCCCAATCCGTACATGGCCTGACAGGGGCGGATCTTACTTCTAACTCTTTGCATCTCACTGCTTTGATCATTTTTTGTTATCTCACTGAAGCTCAGCTTTCCCTGGTCAGTAATGTCACTCATTCAGATGTCAGTCTATAATCAGGCTCCTATGGGAACAGTAACATAAAGAAGCAGGAAGAAGGTGGTTAGGTTAAATGAAAGACACCACTTGAGATTCAACTTCTCGGGACACTGTTTTCCACCTATCTCTCCTCCTGTTCCTCACCACTCCCCCTCCCCCGCCCCCCACAAATAAACCACCACACAGCCTCCCAGAGCCCTAATTATCACATTACTGAAACAAAAGTAGACTTTAAGCATTCCTCCCACAGGCAGCAGGGCGACTCCCCTGATCCTCCCAGATTCCCTCTCAGGGCTGGGAACCTAGCACCAGAGAGAGTGTGAAAACTACCACTGTTTGTGTTTACCTAACACATTATTATTTTCTATAACCCTCACAACAGTCATTTGAACTCATCCAAGCAGATGCTATGCTCTATTTGAGAGGTAAGGAAACCAGCTTTGATATGTAAAATGTCTCTCCAGTAGCAAAGGTCTTAACAATCACCAGGTCGGCTGAGTACTGACCAGCCTCCTTCTGCGTCGCTTGTAAGGATCGTAAATGATACAACTAATCCCAGTTACCACCCCTGAGAGCCTGTATGGGCAAAATACTGTCCTGGGCTCTCTACAATCACGTTCTCCCAGAAGTCTGGACAGACAGACAAGGCGTACTTTGTAATTCAGGACTGTATTACCTCCGCTTGGAAAAATGTGGAAGGTAACTCCCAGAAGCACATCAACAGTATGTAAGTTTGGGGCCAAATCCTGTCTTCTCTTTCGCTGGCTCTTTCCCTATCATACGACTCTATATTTGGACTATACGCATGGTAATATCAAAAGGGAAATGTATTACTTTGTGTTAAAATGGGGGAATTTTAAGAACAAACACTTGTATGCACACACACACCTCCTTTGGGATAAAAGAAAAAATAATTTTAAGAGCTAAAAAGAAAATCATTTCTACAATAAAACTAGTGTTCTGAAAATACAGTAACATTATTTTATTCCATATAGTAATTTCATTTTTCCAGGCAGCACAGACTCTGAGACATAAACCCTGTTGGAAGGCTCCATTTCTCCTAGAATAGGTACCATGATCAGTTGAACTTCTAATCCTTAAAAATTACAGAAAAAAAGGGGGAAAGGTATCTGTATAATATCTAAACCTAGGACATCTTTTAAAGGTGTCCAGCAAAGCTTTGGGTTACTAAGCAGTTTTCGGAGCAGATAGACGGACTGATCAAGATATTTTATAAAGGGGCAACAGGCTTAACGCAAAACAGTTTAATGCTAACATGGCACAAGAGTAAGAAAGGCACTAATCTCAGAACAGAACAGAGTCATAAATTCTTCGGGCAGTATTTATATATACGCGGTATGCTGGAATATCCATGTTAGTTTGAGACTATAAAAATTACATCTGTGCATAATAAAACATAAGTCTTGAGACTACTGTCTATCTTACCACACATTTTAACGGATCAGAAAGAAGGTTTCATAAAACCGTGAAAGCAGATGCTTGCCTCATGATGATCTACTGCACAAGCGGAAGCAGTCTTTCCACTTCACACCATCCTGGAATTCTTGCTTCTTCCCATGGGAAACAAAGTGTCATGAAATTGGAGCCCCAAAGCCATTTTGTATATACTTAGGGGGAAAAAAAAAGGTAGAGGTAGGAAGGCAGGCGCTGCCCTTTGAGCTTTGGTGAGCTACATAACCTTACTGGCTACTCCTATTGTGTTGGTAATCTATTCACTTTGACAAGTGTTAGGCTAAAGGGACAAGCTCCATGGTGACTCCTTCATATTCTGGAACGGCTCAACCAACACAGGACAAAACTAGAGGACATCTTGCATGGGTCTCCACTCTGTGCTTTTGATTAAATTTATTTGAATACCGACATGGACTATAAACAGATTAAATAATTCTTGGAAACAAAGTCACATGTGGTGGATAATTTTTTTAATGTTTATTTATTTTGAGGGGGGAGGGGCAGAGAGAGAGGGAGAGAGAATCCCAAGCAGGCTTCACATTGGGGCTCAGTATCGCAAGCCATGACATCATGACCTGTGGTAAAATCAAGAGTTGGAGGCTTCCCTGACTGAGCCACACAGGCGCCCCTAGTGGATAATTTTCATGTTAAATTGGTTTTGAAATATACATTCTTTAATAGAACAATCGGGGAATACTTATTTTCAGTATAAGAGTCTAAATTTTGGCCTATCTCTAATGACATAGCTCACTTAGCAGTATCATATCTTCTGTGATAATCACTAATAAATTATTGCATTTTTCTAACTGAATGCTCATTTACCAATGAAAGAAACTAAATCTGGAAGGAAAGGTTAATTCTGTAATCTCATAAAGCTTAAATGTTTTAAAACTTCTTATTATCTTAAGTAATGCACACTTAAATATTTTATGCTAAAGCTAAAATATAAATTTAGTCTCAATTTCCAGGATTATCAAATGCCTAACAATAAGTCACACTTGAAAATACTTTGTTTCCTTTTATTCAATGTCAAATTATATTCACTCAGTATTTCTTACATTAATTACAAATTTTAAATATTTATGTCCTAATTACCTACTCTTTGGGGATTTAAATTTAAATTTGTAAAGCACAATTAAGCTGGACATCTAGACTCACTTAATCCTCACATCAACGCTATAAAATGAGAAATGCCATTGTCAAGTCCTTGATGCTGTACAAGAACCAAGAACCCTGGCATGTGAACCCAGAAAGCCGGGTTCCGACGTCCTCACACCAAGCCTGACGCTGTCTGGTCCCTCAGTACTTGGCCAGGGGTGGTCATTCTTTGTTTTGTCTCGTTTTGTTTACACACATATTTTCAGTTTGTTCTTTGCTCATTCCTCCACTCAGTAAGCATATACTGAGTATCCAAGTAAGTGCAAGGCTCTGCAGGAATGATGATAATAGAGAAGGTATGCTTTTTAGTGTGTTCCAAGTCTGGTGGCAGCAGAGAATTTGGTGATATAATTAAATTCTACTGACAAAACTACCGAAATGATAGGCAAAAATCCTTATAGAAGCAATGACTTGGGGATCATCACTGAGAAACTCTGAATCTCAATGACCTCAACTGTAAAATAGGCATAGACAAGAAGTATTAATTCTAAAAAGAAATCATTCTAAAACCATGATTAAATTGCATGTCAATGTGGTATTAACTTCTTTTACAGAGTATAACATATGCCCTGTCTCACAGCATAAATGAAGGGCTTTGGGCAGATATTTATTTTTCATATGGTAAAAAAAATGTAAGATTAAAGTTAATAAGAATATAGAACTCCAACTTCAGAGCTATGCCTTAGAATTTTGAAGAATAATGGGAACTTGAGTACAGAAATAACCTATGGAAATCTCTTCTAGTCCTCTCATTAATCTGTAGGATCTTCCACCTGAATATATACCTAAAGCATATGTTTTAATAGCAAAGCAATGACTTCTCCGCAGTGCAGCCATTTAAAAAATAAAAATTTGAATTCACTTTTCATTAAAGCCTCATGTTGTACAGCCTGGCAAAGATACTATGAATAAAAGCTATTGTGCATTCCTCAATTATGCTTTTCATCAACAACTTTGTCTCTGGTTTACATCTCTCTCATCAAATGACTCTACATCTAGGTAGCAACCCCATCACTTCTTCATTCAAATCGGGGACTGAAGTTTTACTTTTAAAAGCTCCCTAGTGTTCACCCAGAGGCAGCTAAAATTTATTCCTCACTGATTTGTCATCTTCTCCAATATTTCCTATCCATATAGTGTAGGCCAGGTACTCTTAATACCGACAGGGCTATGAAGCGTGGGCTGCAGGAATTTTGTAAACCCCTGAACCCGCCTGCCAGATTTCAGGGTTACTGCTCATGTGTACTGCGTTTCAGAATTTCATTCAGATTTTCAAAATGAACCATACGCTAAAAAAGATTAGAATGTATTTGGATAGGCTCTTCTTCAGGATTTAATACACAGAAGATATAACAAGGACTCAGTAAAGGGCTGTGGCTTTAATATTTTCCACTTGAATTCACCTGGAGGCATCTACCTCTCACCCATCCATCTGTCTCATCACACCCCCCAAAACACAGGAACATAAAAGGCAAAGCAAAATACATAATGGCTTGGTCAATTTCTATGCACTGCTCTGTGGGAGTACCCTGGAAGCTTCTTTTTCTAGCCTCTGTTATGATTAAGTTGGTCCTAATAATTAAGTTGATGTTAATAACAGTAACTAATTCTAGCCCAGAGTATAAACTGAGTATAAACCACCCTGAGGGGCTTAGCTTCTGAGGAAAAATGACTGGAAGTCAATGTTTCCCCCATCTCTCTCTGTCATAGCTTCAACTACCTTGGACGTCACAGCTGGAAGAAACTGGAGTAACCGTAACTCCCTGACTCACTCAATAAAGGAGTGCACCACTGAATTTACAAGAACGAGGTATAAATCTTTGATTTATAGATTTAAGCTAGTTTATTAAGTGACATATTACATAATGCAAGAATTTTATGTCCATGCATCTCCGTAATAAATAGAGCTAAAATCTAGATTAGCATCCAAAACAAAAGAGATATGGGCGCATGTAGTCATGTAGGCTACACTAAAGAGCGTTTTCATATTGGTGCTAGCTGCTGTGGATATGGAGCTGAGGGTCACAGTCCTGCTGCATCCCTGAGGACTCAAATCAGTAAACAATTACAGGAGGAGCCAATGTGGGGTGCTATGGTGACATCTCCCACAGCCTGGGGGATAAAAGGACCAAAGGAGGCTCCCAAGGGAGCTGTCACTGGTATTGAGTCTAGGACCAGCAAGGGGTTAATGAAGAAGGGTGGCAAGAGTTTGTTTATTTTTGTTTTTTTCTTTTCTTTTTTTTTTTTTTTTTTTTTTTTGAGAAGATAGTAGGATGGGAAGGCACAAATGTGAGACCATGGGATGTGGGGATGTGTGTACAAAACTCCAGGAAGGCTGGGGAGGAGAGTCTAAACTGAAGAATGGTTTGAGGTGGCCCTAGAGAGGTGGGCCAGGGCAAAACTGTGCTTCGATTTAAAATTCCAATGGAGGGGCGCCTGGGTGGCTCAGTCAGTTAAGCGTCCAGCTTTGGCTCAGGTCATGATCTTACGG
This sequence comes from Suricata suricatta, assembly GCF_006229205.1. NCBI lineage: Eukaryota > Metazoa > Chordata > Mammalia > Carnivora > Herpestidae > Suricata > Suricata suricatta. The sequence goes on from NC_043704.1 coordinate 109,715,608, forward strand.
TTCGTGGGTTCGAGCCCTGCATTGAGCTTGGTGCTGACAGCTAGCTCAGAGTCTGGAGCCTGCTTCTGATTCTGTATCTCGCTCTCTCTCTGACCCTCACCTGCTCATGCTGTCTCTCTCTCTCAAAAATAAATTTAAAAAAACAAAAAAATAAAATTCCAATGGAATTGAAGAACCTTCTCATGCCTTCCTGGGTGCTTCCAGAAGACAATAAGATGTTTGTACAACTGCATGATAGGCATGATCAATCAGTTTTTTTTTTTACAAGGTTTGGGATAATAATAAAAACACAAAAAGATGAATATATGAAATTTTGCCATTAGCCACATTTTACTCTTAGATCTATCTTCTCACCCTTCAATTTTTCCTTCACTTATTGAGAAGAGATAAAATGAAATATTTTCAGGAGGAATTAAAACCAAGTGGTTTACATTATAAACTTTATAGCTTTACATAATTTAGAAATTTAAATAGATATTTTACTTTCAGGATAGTACTGAGTCTAAAACCATGAAAATCATAAATCATAAACCAGTTCATCCATCTTTCTGTATCTATGGAGCTCTACTTTAAAAAAAAATGGATCGCTGATTATCTATGTAAAAAGTTAAGAAAGCTGATTAGTAGTCACTATAAAACAAACAGTAACGGGGCGCCTGGGTGGCTCACTGGGTTGAACGTCCGACTTCGGCTCATGTCCTGATCTCATAGTTCGTGGGTTCAAGCCCTGCACCAGGCTCGGGGCTGGCAGCTCAGAGCTTGGAGCCTGCTTATGATTCTGTGTGCTCCTTTCTTTCTGTCCCTCCCTGCTCATGATCTGTCTCTCTCTCTTTCAAAAATAAATAAATGTTAAAAAAAATTTTTAAACAAACAGTAACATACCATAAGCAAACAGAAACATATGTACTATATGTTTGTTAAGTGAGAGGCAAAGACAATCGTTCATTTTTGTTGCTTCTGCTTAGAATTAGTTTTGTTAAGAAAGAATCAAAAACATAATTTGACTATTCTAATTAAAGGGCTTTGTGCCTAGAGTGTGAATGAGACCAAAGTTAAAGAGATAAACCTAATCTTACTTGGTTGATATAAACAGCAGTGTATCACAGCATTAGCAAACATTTGCTTTGCGAATTCTTGTCTTTTCATAATTGTTTTTCTGTCAAAAGTTTTCATTTTATCATAAATCCTGGTTAAAAGTTTTATTTGCCTTTGTAAGTATCCACTTTCGAGCTCTAAGTTACCTTTGGTTATGTTGTAACTTTCCTAACCAAGGACAAAGAGCCTGATAGGATAACCCGTCCCATTCATTTGAAGTTAACAATTTGTTTTAGAAGCCATTTTTAAGGTTTACAAAGAGAGCTAATTATAGCCTTCAGCCTTATACTCTGATGGAAGGCCAGGCCGGAAGACCTTTCCCCTGACGGCATGGGCTTGTAGGGTACTGAAACACATTAGGGGACCACATGGAATGGGGTCACACTAAGTAAGCATGTAATATGCATAAAGGATAAAACATGTTCCCACCTTCACAAAACACAGTCAAGGTGGGACTCTAAGGGAAGTAAAGTTAAACCTGTAAAAAGCCATATACAAGAGAGTGTAAACACAAGGCAGTGTTTACCCACACAGCAAACAAGATGGAACTGAAGGCACAGGTGGGACCTTCTTCAACATGACTCTCAGGAAGGTTTGGTTCATCTTCCTCAAGTCAGCATCTCTACCCACATTTCTGACTCCTTCTCAATGTCTCTGACATATGGTACCGTCTGTTATCCCTTCTTTAAAGAATCTTCATTCCTTTCCTCTCCAATGACTTTTGCCTCTTCCTTTAGTGGAAAAAAATACCATTCCACTGGAAGAATGTCTTCTACAACCCTCTCTTCTCTGCTGAATTCCCTAGCGGACACCCACTTCTTCTCTTCTTTTTGCTACTGAATTTCTTTATAGAGCTGTCTAAACTTGTTGATTCCTCATACGTATCTTCTAACTTACGAGTGACTCATCTTCTTGGAATCTGCTTTGCACTGAGGACTCTAACTTCTCCCTTCCAATTCTACTCAAATTGCTTTCTCAAAGGTTAGTGCTGTCCTTTTAACTGCAAGTCAGTGGATCATTTCTCGTTTCTTGTCCTCTTTGCAGCACCTGCAGCATTAACTATTTCCTTCTTTCCTCTTTTGCCTTTCTTATGCTCTTCACTTTCTTTGACTTGTCTCCTTTCTGACTGCTGATAATAGAGAGATGCACCAGAATTTGTCACTGCATCCCTTCTTCTCTGTCCATTGTCTCTCCGAATATAACACAGCACTATCCTCCAACACAGCACTATCAGTGCTGAGGGAATGGTTTCAGATGCTTTCTCTGTAAATTCAACTACCCAACCAAATTGGTTATCTGCTCACTGCTTCTTCTTTCACCAACGAAAGAGAACACATCAAATGTTAGCAAATGGCAATGCCCTATCCCTGATCATCCAAACTATGAACCTCAAAGTCATTTTCAGCTAACTTTCCTAGCTGTCCTATTGATAAATGAGGAATAAAGCAGTACACAGTATAAAACACAAGGTGCATACTTTTTAAGCACTATTTTTTTTTTCAAAGTATCACATCAATTTTCCTGAAATATCTCTGAGTGGGCTATATGATTTTATTGTTCAAGATGGGCTACTATGAAATAGGAACTGAATAATTTCCTATTATTAGGATGACTAACAGATTAGTCAGAAATGATATTCAGCTTTTCTAGTTCACTAAGTGCCTCTAGGCTTTGTAGCAATAGTAAAACTTTCTAGAGGAAAGCTCAGATAAAAATCAAAAGCTAGTGTTTTGATAGGCTGTTCATTCAGAAGTGCAAGTGTCAATTCTTTTTCTTTTCATTTCTTAACATGCCATAGATATAGCATTACATTCAGTGATTCACTTACAAAACAATAATAAGTTTCCAGTTGTTCAACTCACTTAAGAAAGCCACTGATGTTTGCATTTTTCTTAAATATTGTTTGTGTACGCTTCCAAACTATGAAACAAGACACTGTAGTTAACTCAAGTCAAAAACCAGCTCTATAAATTAGTAACAAGACAAATGATTGCAACAGCTAGCAAGAGTTACATAGTAAGCCCTGAAGAACTGTTACTGGCGTATTTTCAGAAGTCTACAGCGTGTGTTTACATAAGCACTCTATTTAGCACAAGGGATACACTCCTCGGGAACGAGCCCCACGAGAGGGCATGATAGCCAGTACTCGGGCTGATGTGAGCTTGCCTCTCTGTCGGCGAAGGTTCTTTCTCTTCAAACCCCCACCCCGGTTTATTTCTGCAACCCCTCTTTCTGTTCCCAGGCAGCAGTAAGGTGCATTATGTTCTCCATAATGTCCCCAGGTTTCCAAAAAGCCTCATTTCCATACTGATATTTAACCTGTTCCCTTAAACTTTTTCTCCAGCTATTAAAAACTGGCCACAATCGTGCCAAGCACAGTGCTTTTTTAATACGGCGAAGACATCCAGGATGCTTCTGGGTGTTGCCGCTGCTGGCTGAAGGCTTCAGAATATGTAGTGTGTGGTGCTCCTTTAAGAACAATTGCCATAAAATCCAAGTGAAACTAGGGAGAGAAAACACACTAAATTCTTCGAAGCCACTATAATTTTCATAATCCATTTCTATTTATTTTATTTAGAATGCGATTACACAGATCAATGTTTATTTTTAGAAGAGTACTAACTGCCCTTTTGCTTATGATTTGTGTTTTCTCATCTACTGATTCCCCAAAGCTCTATAAATATAGAGTAATTCAAACTACAAAAACAGTATCTTATAACCGAGAAAATTCTCATGCTACTATAACAACTGGTTGTTACCACCAGAGAAAATGAAGAATTCCACCCAGTTTCCTTCAATGAATTCTTTGTAATTTTTTAAAATAAGTATTTTTTTCCAAAAAATAATAAATAGGAAGGATGTGTTACCAGTAAGCTTATCCATTCATTCATCCACTTGCTCTTTGATTTTCACCAACACACTCATTTATTCAGTAAATACACACTGGCTTATCCAGCTGTTTGCTGAAATAATATACTTTGTTGATATAGCAAATTCTATATTCTTTAGTGTTAAAAATATATTTTATCCTTAGAGGAAAGTGCTTGCTTTCTGTACCTTTTCTTTTTTCCCAGTACATGTACTTTCTCTCTTGGAAAATTCTTTGGGGCAACTGAAATCAGTCTCAAAATTGTAAAATACATTTTAACTATGACCTTGACTTTTACAATTTATGACTTATCTGGAAGGGAAAGTAGAGTTTGGACTCTTCCCCATCCCTACCCTACAGCCCCATTATTATCTGAAATAGATTAAAATTTATACAACCAGCTGCATTATAACAACAATAATTATACTTTCCATTTTAGTGTTCATGAAAGCAACAGAGACATGTGTGATTGGTGGGCAGGATTCAGAAAAGACTTCTTTTTATGGTTTACCTTTAAAGTTGGATTCACAGTACTTTTTGGATAAATGAATTACTTCACAAAACAAGATGAGGCAGAGTTTACAAACCATGCTGGGCTATGCATTATCTCCATTAGATTTCATTTGGTCCAGAGAGGCAAAATGGCGGGCATGCTTTGGAGGACACGGTACACACAGAGCAACAAGCGGATTCCCTGCAGACCTGTGGCAGGAAACTAAACCAAGTCAAAGTCCAGTGCTTTGTCCACAGCCTTCTTATGTGATTTTTGCTCTCGATGTAAAGCTCCCAGCTCCCATCCACAGTGCCTAAAACATTACAAACCTTAAGCAGAAACTGACTTGATTCCGTAAGAATTGGTGGATTTGACTGATAGGCAGAAAAATGGCCCAGCTGACGCCTTAAACATGAAATCTAACTTTAAAGTATCTCTGAAATGGAAAATTAGAACTTAAAGGATAGCGTTAACTCCATTTGAGGTTCTATCAATGAAGTATCAACTCAATTAGTATTTTTATATAATTTACTTTCAATCTGTTGCTTTTCAATCCATTGAAGATACTTTAAAACAATTCTGGTTCTTTAATAAACCTAAAATCAACCTTTCCTCTGAGCTGAGATGTCCTCTGTTTAATTTTTTTTAACATTTATTTTTGAGAGACAGAGTGAGAGCTGGGGAGGGGCAGAGAGAGAGGGAGACGTGGCATCGGAAGCAGGTCCCAGGCTTGGAGCTGTCAGCACAGAGCCTGACTCGGGGCTGGAACCTATGAACTGCGAGATCCTGACCTGAGCCAAAGTCAGATGCCCAGTCAACTGGGCCACCCAGCTGCCCTGAGGTGTCCTTTGTAAAGGTATCTACTTCCATGCAGGAATCTTACATTTTTTTTAGCTTTTTTTTTTTTAATGTTTATTATTTGAGAGAAAGGGAGAGTATGAATGAGCAGGGGAGGGCAGACAGAGGATCTGAAGCAGGCTCTATGCTGACAGCACAGACCCCAATGCAGGGCTCAAACTCCTGAACTGTGAGATCATGACCTGAGCTGATATCGGACCCTGAACCAACGGAGTCACCCAGGCGCCCCATGAAGCAATCTTAACATGGTACAGTTAGGTAGGTCCTCCTTCGTCATTTGAGAGTTTATTAAATGTTTGTTTGCAAATATATCAACACAGCTTCAAAATTAAAATTACCACAAAAGAAAGTATAAACTCAATGCCTCAATCCTGGACTCTAAAAGTATAATTTGGATTACTTATACTCTTAAAGTCATTTTATTTGGTGCGGGGTCTAAAACAGAGTGTTATCACAACTACTGTGATAATTGCTACATGAGTGGTTTCCAGACAGTTAATCAAGAATGGTGACAATGACCGAAAGCCACTCACTTTATTTAGAACATTTTCTCTCTTAGAGCTGACACTGTTATTTCCAATGACAAAATTCTCCTCAGGGAAAGACTGCATGGGTTTTATTTGTACCACTGCCTTTTATGTTTTTAAAAGGGTTAAACAGAATAGATTAAAATGCCAAGAGCACATCGGGGCAAGGCTGGGGAGAAGAAACACTGGTACTCAGGTACGTAAGTTATTTCATGTGTATTGCACTTTATGGGGGTTGAATTTTTGCTAGTTGATACACACTGCTTCAATCACGTCCCTAGCTTATTATCCAATCAAAACTCACATGATGAACTGCCGAAATAAACTAAAATCAGGCAGCAGGAAACACCAGGAAAGAAAAGAAGAGCACCTGCTACAGTTTTCCACACACAAAAATATGCCAGACCTGCCAGATAACTCATGGACACAAAGCCATAAAAGCAACTGATTAGAAAGGGTGATAGGGAGTGAACATTATGCAATTCCTGGTTCTGATGTAAATCTTTATGGTAAAAGCAAAAGCCTGTGTGTGTGCGTTTCCATCTCCACACGTGTGTGAGTGTGTGAGTGTGTGTGTGTGTGTGTGCGTGCGCGTGCATGCAGAGGATGGGAAGAGAGGGAAGGCAACAGGTAGAGGCCAAGTTTACTGACACCCTGGAAAAGAAACACTTTCTACAAAACAAACTATATACATTAGTGATGTTTTTGCCATTTTGGACTCATTATTTTGTTTAGCTTCTTATCAATGGGACCTTTGCAAAGCAAATATTTTTTACTGTGTAATAACTTAGTACTTGATTTAAATTTGTTCTTGAGATATGAGGGAAGGCTCCACACTATCTTAATATTAGAGAAGTACTACTGGAACATATGGTCTTTTTCAAATTAAGGAGACACAAATGTTCATGGAAACATTTGATGTGATGTTAACCCCCACTTAGACTTTTGTCGCTTTGTCTTGTTATGTTTTGTCTTAGGCTTCACACTGGCAAAGGAACCCAACACGAGGCTTGAACTCACTACCCTGAGATCAAGACCCGAGCTGAGAATAAGAGTCAGACATAACCTACTGAGCCACCCAGGCACCCTGCTCACTTGAAGCTCTCCAAACAGCCATCCTTTTGGTGCCAGCACACAATATCCTGGCCTTAAGGACAAAGAGCTAATGTATCTGGCCACGTACTATAGGGAGTAATTGGAATTCCTGTTTGGATTACCTAAAAACACCTTTACGGCAACTTAAATATTAACAAAAATGGTTAGGTTTAACAATAAGCATCGTTAATTTTGGGGGTTTTTTGTAGTATGCTTTATGCATACTCTGATTGGAAGATGCGTTCATCTTATTATTTCAGGGAATACACATCAAAACAGTAGCAAAAGTTGTAATGGGAAAGCCTCAACGTTTTATCAATCATCCCCACAAGTATTTCAGCCTTTAGAATTACACTCTGACTTCCCATATCATCTGCATAAGTGCTTCATTTTATGACCATGTAGTACAAATGACAACTTCACAATATTGTATATTTAAAACCATATTTTAGTAACTTCCTAATATAAGATATCTATATATATCTATATCAATGATACATTTACATTTTTTCAAAATTAAGTTTTTAAAGCCAGAAATATCATTTTTAACTGTATGAAAAACTAATGTAAGTAGATTCTAATAGATTTTGATTCTTTAAGCTCTATGTCCTCTGCTAAAAAGTTTTAAAAACTTGGAGTACTTCATTCCTACATCCACTCATCACACTACGCTGACAGTCTCAATTCTGTACGTCCCTAAGCCAGTGGTTACAAAGACTATGTGCATGAAGCTCCCTGGCCCGCCCGTAGCACCTGCCTCAACTCCTCCCTCTGTCCCAAAGGGTACCCCATGGCATCACTGTTCTTCCTGCACTGTAGCCTTGCTTTCCAATCCCTTGGTGGCTATGATGCCCTTAAATGAGTTCTTTTTTTTTTAAATTATCAATCATGCATCAAGTGCCCACAGTTTCCTAGACCCTATGTCAGGCACTGCAAACACATAAAAGGAACATCTCTGACTTCAAGAATTTGAGAATTTAGGAAGTTCCTGGTCCGACGAGCATTCAAGGCTAACCCTTGACCCTTGACCCAGCCCAGGTTAACTCAGTCTCCCCAGAACTTGAGCCCCAGCTGCTGATTTTGGGTTCTGCTTCAAGAATACAATCCTACCACCTGCCTAACCAGGACTGTTCTCTGCCAGTCACTGGTATGGACCCAGACTGAGAGTTCGCCCACCTTCTGGGTGGTACAACCACTCCAAATTTGGGTCAATTCTGATCTTTGATGCCTTCTCCCCCTTTCTCTACTGGCCTGACTCTGGTAAAATGACTGTGGCAGGGAAAGCATATAGATTCCTGGAGAACGGACAGTCATCTAATCACTGAGATCCTATCCATTTTTAACACGTTATGGGGTTCTAATTTTCACAAACCATGCTTTTCATTCTGTGGACACGCTTTGTTTTTAAAGAAATATTTGCATCTCTATCAATTATAATAAAAGTCACTTATGGGAGGTGCTCTTTAATTTCTATCATTTACTGTCCACAATGATGCAACATAATAGATACTATTATGAGATTTATATACAGATAAAGAACCCCAAAGAGGTATATAATTTACTTAATCACACAAAGTTCCCATGTGGCAGGGCTGAAATTCTAATCCTTGGGAGTCTTACTTCTAGAGTTTTCTCTAAATCATTGAACTATGTTACTTTCCCATCTGCATATATGACCTCATGATTTATGTATCATAAAAGATATGAGTAGGTATGAGAAGCAATGCCAGAGTTCAGAGAACAAGCATGAGTTTCTGCTTTGTGGTTCCTGATGCTGTTGTTTACAGAAAGAGTGTACGTATTTCTGTCTCATTTGGTTTTCCCATCAGACAGACTTGGGTCTGAATTCTGACTCAGTCACTCTCTAGTTTTATGACCTTGGGAAAATTACATGATAACATTGACCCTTTACTGGCTATTTTCTATATGCTAGCCATTGTGCTAAGTGTTTGGCATACACTTTTTCATGAAATTAAATTAAATCTTCATAAAACTCCTGAAAAAGTGATGATACTCTTCATATTTTAGAGAGGGTAAGGCTACAACTGACAGAGTACATAACCTTTCCAAGGTCAAATAGCCAATGAGTGAACAGACTGAGGAGGAAGGAGGCTTAGGAGAAGCATCTCGATGGCACTATGCCATGAAAAGGTTAAGACTGAATCTGGGAACTAGCATTCCCGCCCAGGGGTTACAACCAATAAGGACCTGTGCTCACTGTGCACCGGTCCAGATAGGTCTCATTCTCTCCAAGGAAGGATAAAGAATACATGGGAAAGAGCATACAGTGGAAATTGAGAGGTACCAGTCTTATGAGTTGAGTGATGGCAGAAATACTCAGGGATCAGCATGACTGGGGTTAAGAATCTTATTTTGAGAACTGGCCTAAGACTTCAAGACTAGATTTTCAGCAAATAAGTACTTCATATCTTTTCCAAAATCAGTGTTATAAGTCTCTGTTCCAAAAGTACTCCAGCTATTTTTCAAATTGAACTTCCTAAAAAGAACATTCAGAGTTTTCATTTAGTTTTGCACACATTTTTCTCTTAGGTCCATAGTGGGATGTAAGCCCATCTTGGGCATCACTCAAGAGGGTTGGATTATAGTTACATCTCCCCAGAACTCACATAAAGGGAGCCTGGGCATGGCCCTATTAAATGAGAAAAGGTATCGAGTAAAGTCAGGGAGAATTTGGATTTTGAAGTCATAATTCTAAGTTAGGAAACCTGAAAGCATTTAAATCAATAAATGTATCAAATAATTTCCACATACACTGTATTATTAGAGCACAGAGAATGTGCACCCTTTCACTTTCATGATACCACACATAAACGGCTACCTTTATGGAAGCAAGCTGAGGAATTTTTCAACTTTGGAAATAGTGGAAGTCAATTAAAATTTTTCTGCTTAGAAACAGAAAATGAACTGCCTATCGATACAGACATAGGTCTTGTCATTTCAATTTTAAGACTTTAAATTTTCAGAAAATTGCCAAATTTACAGGATTGCACACTGAAATAAATGGCATGCCAGAAGTTCAATACTCTCTCTGAACAAAAATATTTTAATGAGGGGCGTCTGGAGTGGCTCAGTCGGCTAAGTGTCCGACTTCAGCTCAGGTCATGATCTCACAGTTTGTGGGTTCGAGCCCCGCGTTGGGTTCTGGGCTGGCAGCTCAGAGCCTGGAGCCTGCTTCAGATTCTCTCTCTCTCTCTCTCTCTCTCTCTCTCTCTCTCTCTCTTTCTCTGCCCCTCCCCTGCTCATGGTCTGTCTCAAAATAAATAAACCAAAAAAAATTTTTTTAAATATTTTAATGATTTTTCCACTGTACTTTTCAAAATCCTAATATAAATAAGGCAAGCCACATTAAACAAGGCAGAAATAACAAGAAATCAGAAAGGCCCCAATCAGGCTACACTGCAGAAGTAAGCTCAAGTTTATCAGGCATGATCAGACACACTTGATACTAAAGAAAATCACTTTAACTCCTAGACTCCATTCATTGCTCTGCAGACACTGGCAGACTGAAATGCATAGCAACTTCAGTAAATACCATTGCCTAGAGTCAAGTGCCCTAGGTTCGAATTCAGTGATTTGTGTTCCGGTCTTGGCCCTAGGCTTAAAATTTGTGAATTCTCAGTCCTCTGTTCCCTTATCTGCAAAAGAGTCATCCTATTATTTACTCAATACATTTTTTCTATTTAGGTAGTTGTTAATATCTTTACAGCGCCAATACTTCATATGATGTACTTTTTCTGTACATCCTAAAAAAGAAATCACTGAAGTCTAAGCATTACTGCACTGAGTTAAGCTTATGTGAAGTTATTTTGTCCATTAAACATTAAATGCTGTGAATACCACTAACTCATTATGTTCCACTCAAAATATTTTAAGTAATTAAAAATTTTTATAGTAATTTTATAAATGTCTACGATAATTTCAATCACTCTATCTTAATATTTAATATTAGGCATAGAATTAATGTAATCTATAATAGAATCTATAGCATAACATAGTATATAACGATAACTAAATATATACATGGTTTCAATTCTTGTCCTAGAAGAATATAAGAATTCTAAATAAATAGAAAAATGAAAATGCACGTTACAAGCCAACCTGAGAAAAACGCAACCTCCCGGCTTGAGACTGTGCCTGACACGTTCAAAACCTATAAACTCATTATAAATGTTAAGAATTAAAGCTGTACAATTTTCCTCTTCTGTTTATACACATGAAATCAATTACCCAATTTAACGCACCAGAAAGACTTCAAAACATTCCATTTACTTATACTTCTGAGGTCTCCAGGAACTAAAACTGGGCTCTTTTCAAGTGTAAATAAAATACTTTGTTGAACATCTTTTAGTCTTAAAAATAAGCATTCTAAATAGGCACTATTAAAGAGAAGTCTTGCTTCATTTTGTATAGCCATTAGTAAATATTCTTTTTCAGTTTTAAAACTTCAGTTACATATTTAGTTACTGAGATGAAGGAATTTCAACATGATCACTAATAGCCTTGATTCCAACTACAGGGAATCAATTAACAGATTGAGTCCATATTGACAAGAAAACAAAGGGGGAAAAAGACATGAATGGAGAGTAAGGCCACAGAAGATCTCATACTAGAGGAGCCGCCTAATATCGCTTGACAGATTACTGCTTATGAATGAAGGCGGAGTAAGGAATAAAGGTTGTAAATAATGCAGAAGCGAAGACCATGTTGTTCAAGATGCTGATCTCTCTCGCTTCCCCCTGCCCCACCACACACCTTTCATCCAGGTTATTTACACCCATATGAGTAATTTTTTTTTCCCCAAACAGTAGGGACAGGGAATAATTCTCTTCTAAAAAATTAAAAACAAAGCCCTAAAAGAAGAGAGAATGCTACATTTAGAAGGCTATGCAGTAACTTTTGACAAAGGACAATACTGTACCCTTGAACTACTACGATCCAAACAGCTCTTCCCATTCCTTTTGTATTAATTATGGCTTTAGGAATTTGAGTTTAAAGAAATTAAGGATATAATAATTTAATATTTTGAGTTTTAAACATTAACAGAGAGGTAAACAAAATGCAGGCATTTGGAAACAAACAACTTTTATTTTTTACTCTCTTAACTGTTTTAATTCTCAAGATTTCTCTTAGTGAATACACAATGCAGAGTGTGAAAGAGAAAAGAGTGGTTCATAGATTCCAATTCAAAGAATGGAAAAAGAAATTTTTATCTATTCAATGCCAAGTTTAATACAAATAAAATAAATTAGAAATGCTAATATCATATCAAATTCCCAAAAGAGATGTTTTAATACATAGTTACCCAATCACGGACTCATATCCTGGCTCTATCATCAAGCACAGAGTTCCCCAAGGATATTCTTTAGCTATTTAGTCTACATTAAATCCATGGCTGTAGGTTTTTAGCTTCTAGAACAGCTTCCTAGAGAAATCAGAATCTTACCTTTACACATCTTCTGCAGACGTTTCTTGGTGCTTTGAAAAGTCCTGAGGTCTATGACAAACGGCCATTCTCTTGCTCCCAGGGTCTTAGGGGCCTGGAGAAATCCCATCACCTGCTGCTACCACTGAGCGTCGAGGCTAGAAAAGCTCCAGGGTTCTGACAGCAGGATCACTGAGCCACAGCCAAAGCTTGGGAAGCCTTAACAACTGAAAGCAAGTGTAGAGGGCAATGTGGTACCCAGCACGGGCTCAATTGTAGCAGCAGGGGAGGAATATTCCCGCCCTCACAGGGGTATAGAGGCAGCCGTCAGGGAGCCCAGGCTCTGTCAATGGACAGGGCGGAGGAAGTGGAGACATGACCACACAGCGCGAGACCCTGGGGGAATGAACAACTAGCACAGAGCTCAGGTAGCGCTTGAAAAGAACCACCAAAATTCCCCGACAGAACGCAAGAAGCAATGGCGGAATGCAACAAAATACATGGAGACAGGCCATTCTAGCATCCCGTAAGAGAGCCAAAAACACAGGTGAGGGGGGATATGGAGCTCTAGTCTAGAAAGAAAAGTAAGGAAGACATATTACAGTATGCCTACTGCATTTGAGCTTAAAAATCTAATAAGTGACATAAAATTCCTAAATCCCGTCATTAGAACACTCATATTAAGAAAATTTACAAATATATAAAATCACAGGGTGCTAATCCACAAGGCCACAGGAATTAAAAGGCAAAGGTGTCCATTATCAGAGGAGAACATGTAACAGAAGTTCAAACTGAGCTGATTTTTAACTTGAGATATAATTAAAACTGCTTTTTAAATAAGAACATTGCTTTACCAAATATATCAAATATCACCTCCTATCCTGATCAGATGAGAGGAAGACTGAAGGAGGTAAGAGAAAAGACTGAATGAGGTAAGAGAAAAAGAATATGAAGAAAAAGGAGTGGACAGAGTATTCAGAAATTAAAAGAGGAAGACACAGAAGAAAAGGGAAGAAGTAAAGAGAGGAAGACAGGAAAATGTCATTAATGCACTAGGTGTTAATGCATGGTCACATAAACCGCTAAGACTCTCCAGAAGCTGGACTTGATAATGTTCTGTTTTCCAGAGAGCTCCTTTGAGCTTGTTAGCCACTCTTCACAGCTCTCCAACGACTCACAGGCCCTCAGGAGCTCACCCGAAGGAGCCCGCTGAATATTAACTATCAAACAAGTACAAGAGACAGACCTGAGGACAGTCCTGCTTCAAGGATCTGGATAAAATCAAGTCAGAAATGTAACCTACACTCTGACAGAACTTTAATAATTCCCAATGTGTCAAAATCAAGATAATCAGGTGAATTTAGGAATCATCATTTTTCAAGACTAGAAACAAATTAACCACGGGTGCTGTTCCAAGCTTGTTTCAGAATTAAATAAGAAGAAAATGTGCTGCCTGATGGCAGTCACATGTATGCAATTCTTGACTTCATGTATTTATTTACATATGTTTTTAAATCCACGTGAACTAAAATATTAATAATAATCTTTTACCTGGTATCAAATAGTTGCAATCATCTTGTTTTAGGAAACAAAGGTTGATTTCCATGCCTCACCATATAGATATAGATATACAGGTAATAACACACACAATAAAAACAGCTCTTGTTGGGCAAATCTACTTATGTCCCATAAGTCACTAAGGGTCTATCACTTTTATAAAATGAAATACCCTTATGCTACATAATATTAAGTATTGCCCAGGTAGCTGGTAATTTAAATTTGAGAGAATTGAGAATTTATAAGGAACAAGGATGAAGAATCTGAATTTCTGATTAAAAATATTTTTATTGTTTAAACAGGGGCTAAGATTAGATGTTGATTTGAACTAAAACTTATTTTAAAACTTAATCATTTCGATATGATAGGTTTGGATACGGAAAAACTTAGTGAGCCCCTATGGTGGAAACCAAAGGGAAACAGACTTTTAAAAAAATGTACAGTCTGACTTTGAATAAACATAAAACACCAATTACAGTTTGTTTTTCTGACCTGTGTTGTCAATCCCACTCATGAAAATCAGTTTCAACAATCTAGCCAACAAAAACTAAAACAAACAAAAGAATGCGGAGTACAAAAATGTGAGTAAACATTACCAAATGTGAAATGGCAACATAGATTCATTTATACAGCTCTTTAGATTATATGGTATGTCAGGATTATTTTCAGTGGAAATAGAAAAATCAGTACTGGCTGTTTAAAAATATACATTCTATTGATACTAAAGTATCTTACTAAAGGAATGAGATCAACACATCTCAACCTGTGTTTCCCTGCTGTTAAGCACCACAAAATCAGAAAATTTTGACAAATGTGCTCACAATTGTATCCCTGTAGCTAGTTAGCCTGGAAACACAGCAGGTGCTCAATAGCTATTCATTGCCTGAATGGTGGTACCTTATGTGAAAATGCACTAATCAAAAATGTGGGGGAGGTAGGAGCTTAGGAGGATTGAGGTGAAACAAACTTCTTAAAAGTAAAACAGTTATCTTCCTACATGGCTTGTCAGCGCCTTTATAATGTTGCTATAAATTCCTAAACTTAGTGGTCTACGTTTTTTTATGGAAAAACCTATTAAACATAGATTAATTATTCTAGGAATATTTGGCCTTCACCTTTATAGAAAACTTATTCTTTCTCTCTCTTCTAATCATTTGATGAAAGACACAGGCAAACTATTAAATGGCATACATTCATGTGGGTTCTAAATTATAAGATGGAAGAAGAGAGATACATGTACTTTAAATCATAGAGTTTTGGGCAAATTGGAAAAAGAACATTTTAGAATGAGAAAAATTGAGATACCTCATTCAAATTATTCACTTTACTAACAGAAGAACTTATTCAAGGAAGCTACCTTGTATTGGTACACGGATATATCAGCAATATCAAAGACTCATGCAACTATCTAATGTAACCAATATTTTACTAATTTTCTTACATAATTATCTTGAATTGAAAAGAATATTCCTAGCCAGAAGTATGCATAACTAAGTAATCTCTTAAATTAAAATTCTATGGTCTATTGCTGTTAAAAAAGGAAGTGTTCATTTAGAATTGAAAGGAGGAAAAATTGCTTTCACATACTAAAAAGTCATTTGAATCACTGCAGGTCAAGTGAAAAACAAGAGTAAAAATAAAATCGTGGAAATTACATTGGAAACCATGTTCCATGTACTGAGGTATCTATCTAACTTCCAGATTAGTATCTTCAATTAGAAAAGCTGGGAACAGGGGCACCTGGGTGGCTCAGTCAGTTAAGAAAAGCTGGGAACAAATAAGAATTTCATTTATAGAATGTATACAAGGTCACAGATCAGGTCACCAGTGGTAAAACTATGATTCCCCTCGAAAACAACATTCTGATGTTCACATTATCCAAGGCCACTTTCCAATGGGCGCCATGTCCGTCCTTGAGAGGCCAGCCCTTCCCAAAAGATATCTTTGTGAACTGGCTCCCCATTTGCCTTATGCACTCACCAGCATCCATTAGCCAACTCCATGCTTTATCTTCAATAGATAAGATACGGCTTCTTCTCGCCATGGTGCCATGAAAAGGATCCAGAAGGTTCCCCTTAAACAACATTTCCTGAGTGACTGCTGCAGCACTGAGTAAAGGATATGCCAGGTCAGCCACTTTTCCTTCCCAGCAGGATTAGCAGCAGCAGCAGCAGCAGAAGCAGGAGCAGACCGTTTAGACCCAGCTCCTTGCAGGATGCTAGCCAAAGCACTCTTGTTTACACCTAGACAGAGTTTGCCCGTATGTTTGCACCTTTCCCAGAGTGTCAAAACAGGTGTTTTCCTGTGATCATGCTTAAAACCTGCTCCCCAAACAAGGTGATAAATACACTGTTACTATGAAATTCTAAGTTTCTAATTCTATGGAAAACATGTTCTTAAAGGTTTACTTTATTACGAGGTAGCCTTGATGAACCCTTTCAAGAATTCATTCGCCCTCCTCACTCCTACTAAGCGTGGGGATTGCCCTAAAATTCCTGTTAATGAAAGAAAGGATGTTACTATATAAAATAAATGCCATCATGCAATTTTGGTCATTTCTTTCCTAATGTTCTATCTGCCTTCCTGGCATAGAATCACTTTTTCAAAACGCTGAGGTTTTCATAATCTTTACAACACTCCCAACAGATGGGGAAATATTAGGTCTTATGCTCTTTATTTTATAGAAGGAACAATGACTTCTCTTTGCTTCTATATTCCATTCCCATTTTGATGTTATTGATGAGTTGTTTTCCATTCGTGCTGTTCAACTTAACAAGGGCTAGAATATGGCTACACAACAGAGTCAAGCACATAACATCATTAACAAAGCATTTACCTTATTTAACTGATTTATCCAGAGCTAAAACCCAGAGGTTTTTTAAAAATTTAAATAGCTCAACCAAGGATAAGTGTAAAACAGATTATTATTTTCTTAATAAGCATTTACTTATTAAGAGAATAATCATAAATTAAAGAATTATAAACACCAGAACACAGAAGCATTGTTCTCTGCACAGCAGAGAAAAACAATTCTCATGAAACTCTACATACACAGCATCTAAGAATATGGGTCTTGTAATATTAATACTTCACATGTTTGCCTCATCATCAAAGCAATAAAAGGAACCATTGCTGACAGTACTGAATGCTCAGGAAATGCCAGGCACTGTTCTGAGTGCTTTACACATGTTATCCCGCTTAACTTTCACAGCCACTACAGACCCGACACGACTGCTGCCTCACTTTGCAAATGAGGACAGGGAGGCGCAGACAGCTTTCATCACATGTTCAAAGTCACAGAGCTCGCAACTGACTTGAACCCAGGTCGCCCAGGTCCAGAGCTGGGGCCCTTAAACAGTTTGCTAAAATCCAACATTCTCTTTGGTTTTCACTGTTTTCTGTGCTGCAAGTATACCTTTAATAAGATAGACCTTAGAACATGTTTACATAAAGTTATGATTCGATAATAGTTAACATGCATATGGTACTTACTGTGTGCACGAAAAAGTCCCTAAGTCCTTGACCTGTATTATTCGGTTCACAACACCCCAACCAGGCAGATGTACTCCCATTTAGCAGAGTAAACTGGAGAATTTAGGGGCATAGAGTGCCAAGGAAGTTGCCAAAGTCATACGACTATTTTGGAGCAAATGTAAATTTTGGATCTAGGGAAGGGAGCTCCTGAAAGTATGGCTTCGCTCTTATTCCTACCCTCCGCCGCCTCTCCAAAGTTGATGGCATGTTATGCTTAAAGAAAGAGAGTAGGAAATGTCAGGCCTGGCCAGGCCCCTGGTGGGAGGAGGATTGACGATTCCTGCCTCTTTCACAAAACTTAATATGCATCAAGTACATCAGTGTACATGATGCACAAGTCCACATCTATTTCCCTTAATGGTGTTTACTAACTTAAGGAATTAAATGTACCCGTGATGCTCACATTAAAAAAAAAAGTCAAGAGCAGGGCACTTGGTGGCTCAGTTAGTGGGGTGTCCAACTTTGGCTAAGGTCATGATCGCACAGTTTGTGAGTTCGAGCCCCACATCAGGCTCTGTGCTGACAGCTAAGAGCCTGCTTCAGATTCCATGTCTCCCTCTCTCTCTGCCCCTCTTTCTATCTCTCTCTCTCTAAAAACTAAACACATAAATAAATTTTTAAAAAGGCAAGGACAAATTCAGTTTTCACATTATTTTCCAAGTATATCTTATCTTCAGAAGCACTCATGGGCCAGAAGATTATTATCAGCACAGTACTGGCCCTCGTGTTTGAGGGGCAGCCACACTTCTCTTTTATTTGCATCATTTAATTATACATTTAGTTATGTGCAGGACCAAGACAATGATTGTGAGATTAGAGAAGCTTCAGAAATCTGAATATCATCCCCTGAGATATGGGTTGAACCAACCTTGGACCAAGGTACTTCCTTGAATATTCATCAGTTGAAATGACCTTTGAATGAGCTCTCAAGGACACGAAGCCATCTGGGTAATCAGAGACAGCTCAAATTGAGCACCTATGGTCGCCAATATAAGACTGAGAAACCAATGGAGAATATGGAAGCCATTCTCTCTCTTTGATTTAGCAGCAAGCCTAACTCTATGGACTAAGTTTGGCTAGTTTCAGCTTTTTTGGCTTTAACCTAATATAAAGTAGCACAAGAAACCATGAAAACTTCAGAGAGAAAATGCAATTATGGTGAAGTCATATACCCTCTGTCAGAATCTAGCCATAAGCTGTAAGAAATGGAGCCATTTGGTGGCATTTAGCAAGAAAAAATTTAGGTGCCCATGTGGCACAGCTTGAGGTGATGCATTAGAGTCTATTTACTCTCAATTATTTTTAAAATCAAAAGTTTCCAAAGACGGAAGGTGACAATTCTTCACCCAATTTCTAGACAATTATCTTCTGCAGAGTTCCCAGAGTGGTGGTATTATACATCGTACCCACATAAGCTTGATTCACTCTCTGGCTGACAACAAGATTTAAATTTATCTGTCTTCAATGTTAACACTAAATTAACACAAAAGTTATTCAAAAATTCTAAAAAAAAAACACACATTCTGACATCTTTTGGATGAAGAAAACAAAGCAACCTCATAGGCTTTTACATAAGATAGATCATAATAAATGATTTCTATGACCTTGGCACTTCTAGGGACAGACTAGAAGATCATGACTCAGTTATGCAGACATCCAAATATCTATATATCTTCCAAATATTTATATGTCTATATCTAAAAACATACATTCAAACATATATATGTCTACATATAGAAAAAATAGATATATATCTATATAGAGAGATATACAGATTTTGAATATCTATATATCTCTGTCTCTAGAGATAGATATTTGAATATATATTTTTTCTGACTGTTTAAGTTATCTACTGCAGCAACAATTATTATTTCTTGCTGATGTTAATGGCAGTGCAGTTAAAAACAGAGAATTATACGTTTGGGTCATTTTAAGACCTTACTTTCAGAAAGATAGCAAACAACAGAAGTTATGTTTGTAGATGAATACATTAGTCACTTCTTATTTCATCAGCTTTTACTGAGTACATTTTTATTTAATTCCTTGAACTCTGCTTTACCTGGCAAGAAAGAAATTGATAAGCACCAACTCTAGGCCATACTTAGGTCAAAACAGGTAGGGCTGTAGTGAGCCCCCCCGAGGTTGTCCTAAAACTAAACAATGCACTATTACCAATCCTTAACTAATACGAACTCAGCCAAATACAAAATGGGGATCTAAAAGTGAAACGTTCTAACTGTGCATTACAAACTCCTGAGTCATTCTGTTCTCACAACTTTATGCTTTAAATAAACCTGAATGCTAGCTAAAGAAAATCTACAAGCAACTCAGTATGACTTAGTGTTTCCAAACCAGGAAAAGGAAGGACTTTCAGTGTTTGAGATAACATTTGTTTTCTGTAGTCTGGAAAATAAACATTTCCTATGCAGGTATGCCCAGGAACTCTGCGTGTGTGTGTGTGTGTGTGTGTGTGTGTGTGTGTGTGTGTAAGGACTGTGTACGTGTGGGTAAAGGTACAAAGGGGAGAGAGAAAGAGGGGAGGAGGAGAGAGGGAAAGAGGCAGATTATTTAGTAATATTTGGTGTTCATACAACACCAAATTTTGTGCGAGAGTTAAAATTTATCTCAGTGAGTTACATGCACATGAGATATGAAAGAATTGGAAGTTGTCATAAAATCAACTGGAAATACTCTCCTGATTATATCACATTTCTATTAATTCAATGATACAGAATGATATATTATATATAGTTACATAAAATAACAGAAGTCTTGGGTCTCTAAATTTGATTATCTTTATTTCAATATATTTTAAGCCATTTTCTGCATTACAATAATATTAGCATATCTTTCCTGATAGAATAAGTGGATTCTGCCCTGAAATGCTTATATAATGCAAAAGAGATCTACTTTATTTTAATACATTTATGCAATTCATTGTTTACTGGAGTTAACTAAGCAATGGCCAAGAAAAGTAATCCATTTACATTTCTCAAGTATGGATACATATGTACAGCTTAAGTTGTCAAGGGCATGTGTAAGAGCCTCTCCTGGACCCGTCCAACTCCCCAATTGTTAACTGAAAACCCATCACACAAGCCTGTGTTCATGCCCGGGGACAAGATTATAAATTAAAAGAACAAACCGCCACCTCCATGTTAGGCACATGACTATGCCTACTGGTTCAGTTAATCCTCATTGCATAACTGAGGCAGGTATATTACTGTTCCCATTTGACAGATGAGAACACTCAGAGCAGCTGGAAAATGTGCCCAGCCTAATCTGTTCCACAAATTCCCCTAATACCTGGGTAGAAACTAGGGACATGCACACAGACACATACACACACTTGTGATGTTTACTTTGTCTTCTGTCATAGGAATTGTTTTATATATATATATATATATGTATTTAAGATATACAGTGAGTTGCCACTTATATTTTTTGAGGATTTCCAGAAATAACTCATAAAATATTCAGGAGACAGCTACTCCTTTGGTCGTCAGATAAAGAAATGTGTGAGTGAGAATTATTTCAAGCCAAATAGCGTACATATTTTTAAATGTACAGGATGCTTTTATTTTATCCAACCCCTGAAAACAGTAGAACATTGTGTGTTTTGAAAGAAATACATTTTCCTTATAAATGTTTGACATTGGTGGAGGACCTCGGCTGAGTCAAATCGGCTAAGAAGTAAACATCACTCTTATTTTTACAGGGTTCTCTTAATACCCAACAGAAAATGGTCCCCCTTTTTATTTGTATTTGTTACTATAAACTTTATATTGCATGATGAAATGCAACCAGTATTCTTCCTTTTTTAGGCCCAGTTTCACTCCTAAATTAGCTCCTACCTATCTCTTAGCACTAGCACTTCCAGTTCTGCATTCCTGTTTAAAACATTTCTTCCCCCTCTCTCCACCTTTTTTTTCCCTTTCAGAAGTGACTAATCTTCCTGTTATTCTACTCTGTCAGTTTTTCCCCTGGCATTCTTTTCATGTTGCGTAACATTTACTTTTCAACAACTCCTTTTAGAATTTTACTACTGTATCCTTGATGCTAGCCTTCCGTTTTCAACAGATTAAAATAGTCAATATTTATGTATCAGCCAACTTTTTTGGGTCAACTTTTGTGCTATTCAGATTAAGCCAGCTCCTCAAGCCAAAAAATGCAACTACTCTTTCTATTGACATAATATAAATGCCCATTTGTTGATCTTCAAAGCTAAATTCGGTCTAATCCTTAGTTACCAGACACCACGATTAAAGGGCTTAGCTTTTTGTCTCCTTTCGAATTTCCTGATAAGTACCAGCAAAGCAAATATAAAGCCACTTTTTTTTAAATTCTCTTGCTTCCCAGCACTCCTCCATAGCATCATAAAACATGTCAGCATAGACTTACAAGCAGAATGTAAAGTTTTTTCCAGTTGCTGATTTTCAATTGCAAACAATTATTTTAATTACATGACAAGAATTTGATTTCTACCCTAATTTTAAATAATCATAATAGCTATGTAGCTACATACTATCTGAACAGGAGTAATGTCTATCCCAGAGAAAACATCTGAGAAGAGTTTCAGAATAGCAATGATTATTTAAGTAATATACCCAAACTTCACAATCTAACGCGGCATGCCTAACAAAATATTAATCATAACCTTGCATTTACATAATCCATTTTTTGGTGAATTCAATATTATATTATCTCATGGCCATAGAATCCTAGAGAGAAAGCAGTATCATACTAGTCCTATTTACACTGGCTATTCATGCGAGAAGATGTTCACAAGGCCTTAGAAATTGCACATTCTCTAAAATCCAAAAACATCTTTAAAGATCTGACGAACACACTTTAATTATAGGAAATAAGAAATCCCCAAAATGTCACCCTTACTTTCTGAAAATAAGAGTCAAATAAAGTTCAAATACATTTGCTCAAGTTAAAATAGTATAAGATCTTACCATTTACTTTCAGTCTTGTGGGGGATCCCCATTATTCCCTATTCTTACTTTTTCAAATAACAAAAATTAAAACTTCCTTGCTTGTCACATACAATGCCCTACACGGAGACACCTCATTTTTCTTTGGGTCAGCACCAACAACTTTAAACGTCTTTATTGTCCCTATTTTGGGCTCTAGGCTCAGGAACCTTAAAGTCAGTTAAAAGATTGTTGGTTAATATTTATAATATAGGACATCAAATATGAGAGTAACCAAAACTAGATTCATATACCTGTTTTTTTTAATCACGTCACATTATAAGTAGAAAAAAATTCCAATTATATAACTCTGTGAAAAAGGCAGGGCTTGTCTCCTTATTCCCAGTGACTCACACAGTGCTTATCTGTCCTCCCCCCCCCAAAAGATGCTCAATAAGTATCTTCTAAGTGGGTAAATCCAATCACATGGAGGTATATGATGGTGAACAAAAAAGGAAGAAAAGACTTCCCGTCACCACATGAGAAGGAATATTCTCAAAATGTAATAATCAGCAAAAGAGTATTAAGAAAAATAATTCAAAGAATATCCCCAAGGGAAATTTTATCAAAACTTGTTAGAATACTTTGAATGTATCTATAACTATATTTACATCTTATATTAAGAAATTATATTCTGGAATAGATAAATAAAGCTCATGCATTTTTCTCCATCTTTCTAATACAAAACATGTGATGAAGATGCCAATTAGTTACTAACAAAAACTTCTCTATAGAAAAGTGACAGGCAATGAATGCAGCAAGAATGCTAAAATTAAAGGTCACCATTTGTCAAAAAAAAATAAAGAAGCTATAAAAAAAACAACAAGGAGGTGAAACACTGATCTAAGTCTATGGGGAACTTTATAGGACTGACCTAGGCTAGCCTGAACTTATTGGTAAATTTTTGCATCATTAAAAGCGAGTAAACAGAAATTATGCCCCGCTGGTGAGATGCAACTGAAAATACACAGCACCATCCAGGAGGTATTCACACCAAATAATAAATAGTATTATGACTGAACTCAATTCTAGCTTTAATTTCTAGTCTCTAGAAAA
The DNA here is from genome assembly GCF_006229205.1 of Suricata suricatta. Taxonomy (NCBI): domain Eukaryota; kingdom Metazoa; phylum Chordata; class Mammalia; order Carnivora; family Herpestidae; genus Suricata; species Suricata suricatta. The sequence goes on from NC_043704.1 coordinate 109,739,114, forward strand.
TCAGAGAAATGGAAGAACACAGCAAACACATGGGGAAACAATTAGCCAAATTCAGAATCTCCGATCTTCTTCAGGGCAGTGACTGAACTTTTCAACAAATAAAAGCATGGGAAGACAAAATGGGCAGAAACGATCCCAGAATAAAAGAATTTTAAAAGAAGTAACATCTAAATGGAATGTGTAAATCCTGTTTAGATGCTCATCTGATCGCTTGCTCTGACAAGAGGGGAAAATTAAACATAACATGGGTACTACGTAATATAATGAAATTATTGACAGTTTTGATAGATTTGGAAATAGCATTATATATTTAAAACGAGTTCTAATCTGTTACAGATACATACTAAAGAAGGGATAGGCAAACTGACAGGATTCTGAATTTGTTTTAAAATACATCAGAAATTAAAGGTAAGTGAGGCAATAAACAAGATGGGCAAAATGTTGAGCGATGGACATATAAATACATGCACACAAAATTCTGATTCAGACATACATAGAGGTCATTACACTGTTTTCTCTAATTTTGTCTATGTTTGAAAACTGCCATAATAACTTTTAAAAGCTAAAACAAAACAAAACAAACCCACACCACCACAAACAGAAAGCAAAAGAGGAGTTACTATCTGGAAGAACAACTGGACTTTGTATTCTATTTTTGAACCAAAGTCCCAAAACGTACTTGACAAGCTAGACTTTGCTTCTTACCATCTGATCTGGCTGACCTAACAATTCATTTATATCTGTAACAGAAAAACTGTCAACTGATTTAACTTACTTCTAAAAATCATCTGTCTGAAAATGAATTATAAATTTAAAATCTAGAAATATAGACACTAGTATTAAAATGTTTTCTTGTTCACCTTCATTTCATGTCTATGTATTACCTCTTCAACCAAGTAATAAGATATTTATGAGCACAGTTGGTCTTATTCCTTCAGTCAATAGCCATTCAACATTTCTAGTCGGGGTACTGCATATCCAGCATTTTACTAAACGGTCAACACAAAGGTGGTAAGTCACCAGCCATGCACTCAACTTGAGAGAGAGAAATACATAATTATAATTCATGTGCCAAAGACAATTCAAGAGAGATGAATGGGGCCTACCACAGACACAAGGAGACAGGACAAAACATGGCCAGGGCTGGGGTGAGGAGAAGGTTTCTAGTGGAATTAATACCTAAACTAAATCTAAATAGGAAAAAGGGTTACAAGACATTTTTAGGGGAGAAAAAAAAATTCTAAGCAAAAAGACAGAAAGAACAAAAGACATTAGGCTGGAACACCAAAAAAGGAAGTCTTTTGCACCAGAGCCTATCAATAATACTCAATGTTACAGGCACTGGGCCTCAATCAATAACCCACTGGACTAAACAAAATGCTAAGTATTTAGTATGAGATCAATAAATATCTATCACTTAAGGTACAGAGAGACAGGTGCAGGTAGTACTATTGTGGTGCTCACTGTGCATCAGGCATTTTGCCAATATACTGAGATAAATGTATTTCTCATTCAACCTCACATCAACTCCAGGGTAGATAATATTATTATCCCTAGCATAGAGATCAGGATACTGGGACACAGAAGTCCTAAGTAACTTGCTCAGTCACTCAGCAAGTGGTATATTGAGCAATGTTCTAAGTGTCTCAAAAAATGTGGGAAAAATTACTTGGAAATAAAATTCGACATGGCTATTCTACATGGGCAAATGATTAAAAAAAGAGATGACACTATAAACAGTGGATGCTGCTAAGTGTCTAAGTGGCTCTCTGGAGAGGGAAGGACCCAGAGCTGCAGCATTTGCCAATTGCCATGGTGTAAATACTCCTACCATGGCCAATTTCAAGCTGCCAATGTGACATCACTGAACCTGAAGTTGGTAAGAAGTGTTATGTGAGCCAGCTCCAGCGCACCACTGGCCATAGCCTTCAACAAGCTATTCAGATAGAGAAATAAATTAATAGGCTGATTATATGATAAAGAGTATAACAAGCAAATCAAAGAAGGTACACCTGCTATCTTTATTTACAGGACAGTGTACATGAGTAACAGCCAATTTGTATATGAAATTCGTGAAAGCCTAAGGAGTATAATATAGTGAGTCAAAGGCAATGAGGACAAACAGTAATACATCAAGATTCCACAAGGAAACATATATTTTCTATGAATGAAGAGTTGACATTTAAAAAAGTATTCTTTCTATGTGATTAATGAACTGTGATTAGTAAGTGATTTCCTGCTAAACTACTCCTCCCTCAGGTAACACATAAGGGGATTTATTTCAAACTGAAAAAGTTAAAAATGAAAACACAGTTGAAGGAAATTACTTGAGGTGGGTCAGCAACAGACATTGCAACTAAAAAACGGGAGATTACTTTTGCAAACCCCATGTTTTATAGACCTCCTGCATATAACAGGTGTTGAATGATACTGATCAGAAGAGAGAAAAAAAAGCCGATCATAAAACTAGATTATATATGTAAGTCTTATGTACATTTATACAATATGCAGGGGTGCCTGGGAGGTTCAGTTGCTTAAGTGTCCGATTTTGGCTAGGTCATGATCTTGTGGTTCATGAGTTCCAGCCCAGCATCAGGCTCTGTGCTGACAGCTCAGAGCCTGGAGCCTGCTTCGGATTCTGTGTCTCCTCTCTCTGCCCCTCCCTGCTCCTGCTCTCTCTCTAACATAAATAAACATTTTAAAAATTGAAAGAATATGGAGATATAAAATAGAATATATAAAATGGAATTCAAATGATTAATATGTATATATTTACACCACTGCTTTAAAGAAATTCCTTTAAGTTGCTCATTTAACAATAGCATTAAATAAGTAAGCACAGTTAAATTTTATATGTGTACAAAAGGGAGTTAGAATTATTAATATTAACATATTGATTCTATCGCCTTATGAAGTCCCTTTATCATTTAACAGTGTCCAATAAACATATCTAGATAAAATTTTAATGATATATAAAATCTATTTTTCACATAGAATGCAAATAAAATGCTGAGAAGTGGTGATCAGCAAAGCAAAAAAAAAAAAAAAGCTACATTATGTACAGATGTCTTTAGAAGTCTAGAACCCTTGGTCAGATGTCTCCAGTTTTGGCATGTGGACGTCTGCTGCTGACTGTTACTGAGTCTGGCTCTCAGAGCCTGCATCCTATCTATTAGTTAACAGAATCCTAGCTTATATAGACTCCATAGAAAAAATGTAATTCATGAGCACCATGCCATGCTATTTAATACATACGCAAAACAAATGCAAAAGATCCTTCTGAGCCTGGTTAGATTCCATTTACTTTGTTATCTGAGGTTCTTGTCTCAATAGTAAGTCCCAGACATCTTTTATTGGGTCAGTTTAACTATTGATTTTTTACTCCTAACGCTTATCAATGGCAAAAAAATATCACTTTTTCAGTCTAGTGCCACAGGGGAGAAAAAGCCACAGAATAAATGATTAACAATGAAAAAAATCAAAGAACACTGTTTTCTGGTACATCAAATATCTCAGACAACCAATACTGTTAAACTTAACTAAACTGACATTTTTTTTCCCAGTCCAGTTATCAGGCTGAGATGAGAGTCTAGGTGTCTATTTTTATCTTTTAATATCACAATTAGTTGAGAAGTGAACCTTCAAGCAAAAGAATTCCAGTGTTCTTTACACAATGCTAACTTGCATTTCCCTGAATGAAAGAGGACTTTCAAAGAGGTGTCAGCTCTGTGTCAGCTTGTGATGAAATGTATAGTCTAATTTATAACTGTAACATCTATGATTAGTTGAGTCGTTTCTTTGTAACGTTTGGAGGTAAGGTAAAGAAGGTTATGGCTCGGAGTAGGGCGGTTTCAACTGGTATTCCACTTTTTGTCCCATTTTAATGGTAGTAATGCAACATAATACTTATTGGAAGTATGCCACGTGTTAGGCCTATGGGCAGGCACCATAGATTCCTGGATGACCCAGGCACAACCTCTGCTTTTTAAAAACTTTTAGACAGGGAACATGGAAGTTAAAACTAACTACCATGGTCTATGCTAGGAGTATGGTAGAATTCTAATGTGTGTCTACTGTCACTGCAGTTTCATGAAGTAAAATAACTGCGCAAGTAATATATGAGTTTTCATATTTCTATACAACAGTAATATTATCTAACTTATTAGAATCATACAAGAGAGATGAGGCTTTGAGTTAGAGGTTAAAAGATTGCCTTAAGTGAAAAGTGATCTGTTCAGATTAAACAAACAAAACAAAAAAGTCAAGAGAAAACAAATATCACTATCTCTTCCAGTTAGTCTGAAAGAGGATCAGAAATTAACATTTTGAAATTAACATGTTTTGAAGATAACATGTTACTGCCCAGCTATACAAATAGGAAGCATGACCTCAAATAATAGATATGCAATTAGTGATACAAAACTCCTTGCAATTTTCATGACGAAGAATGGTACACCGGCTCAATGTGCTATCTCCAAAACATTTTAATTATTTTCCAACTTGCTAAATTAGAAAATTAGACTGGCCTCATAATTATCAACAAACAAAATAAATCCAGGATGAAGGTCTTCTCTAAACTCCTCTTTTTTGAGCAATGTATGAAGAGGCTCACTGTTCCACAAAGTACTGCTTCACACCAAGGGGAGAGACTCTACAGAGCCCGTATCTCTTTAAGATTATTTTCAAGACCTTACCTTTTCTGAAAACACACTCTGCAGGAAAGCATGCCAAATCGAAAATAATGGATCAGCAGAATTTATTCTCAAAGTAGATGACATTTACAAATTGTGAAGCTCCTTGAAGAGGGCCAGTAAGTCTCAAGGAGTAATATATCTTAATGTTCAAGTGGAGATTGAAGCATTTGTTAACAGCTACATAATTACTCCACTCTAACCCTTAATGAGCCTAAAGTACTAAATTTTTAATCCGCCCTGATGACCTTCTTCAAAGTGAATAAATATAGGTTTCTTCCCAACACTTAATTGCTAGGAATACTGGTGTCAACAGATAATCCGGATCATTTTTGACCCTGTAGAACTTTTTATTTCTTTCTAAAACAGCTTATGTCATACAGCTCCTAAAATAACTATTGGAGGGAAAAAGTAATGAGCAGGTTAACAAGAGGCAGGGCCTAGACATTTATACTTTTCAGAAGCTTGGACAGTCAGGTTGAAGACTTACAGCACTGTAGGGTTTTCAACACTGGGAAGACAAAACTTTTCTTTGCCTTCTAAAATTAGTGTCAAAATTTAAGTGCAACAGAGATACAGGGATCTCCCTATAAAAATCATGATTCTTTGGTACTATAAGTTCCACAATAAAATAATAATAATTATAGTTGCTATGGTTGCAGTCTGGTTCCCAGAATATTCCTCTCACAATAAGCACAAACACTAATATAGACTCTTCTCAATATTCTCAGCAGAGTTAAAAAAAGAAAGAAAAGAAAGAAAAAAGAAAACTGATAATGTTGCTGTCCTGGTAATACCACGTCTCCCTGTAAAACTTCTGAAGGGTAAATATTCTACATAACTTGACACTTTGCTAACAAAGCACTTTTACTAACAGAGGGTTAATACTGTTAGAAAAATAACTGTGTATTTTGCAGCTGCACCAACCAATTATCATTCCCTACTGGAGACATGGGCTGTACATACAGCCATGTTCCAGGAAGCCTGCGCATTTCCCTATGTTCTGCCTGTACGAGATAACATACAAAACATGGCATGAGGACAAATGAAGGCCTGTTTCAGAAATTTACATCAAGAGAACACAAACAACCCATTATAGTGCCAGAGCAACTTAACTGTTTGAGTGCCGCCGTAAATGAAGGACTCCTTAGAGAAACAGTGTATATTGTTGCTATCCAACAGACATCCCATTCCAGGGAAAAAAAATTCTCTAAAGCTGAATTTATGAATTTAAAAGCACATAAAATCTGCTCACACTGATTGGTCATGGTCAGGAAGAAACATTGCTTTCAGTTCATGAAACCCTTAATAAATGCCAAGGATATTCAGAACACCATACATACAGAAGTGATTAATGTAAGCTTCCCAGGCTTAAGGAGCTTATCAGCTAGTGGGGAAAAAAGAAACATGAACAAATGAACTGTAAAATCAGGTGTAATGTGATTTATTCTATGATACATAGAATGCTAGGGAAAAGTAGAGAAGAAAAGTTAATCGTTTCATGGAATATGTCTCTTTTGATAATCATTACATAATGAGGGCCTCTTAGGAGGAAGAATTAAATTCACCCATCAACTGCAACCACAAGTGGGCTACAAATGCAAGAGTTTAGCAAACAAACAAAAAGCATCTGGAAGAATCAACTGGCTAATGTAGAATTTAAAGTACAGGGTATTATACATGTTGTTATCATTTTAAACTGTGCCCTGTACATCCTTTTATTTGTTTTATAACAAATTTGCATTTATAGATACTTTTTATTTGAAGATCCTACTACTAAACAGCAAATACTGTAAACCTTGAATGCCACCAGTAATCAAGGCATCAGGATAGTCAAGAAAGTTATCCACCTTAATAGCAGTAAAAAGCAGTGACTTGACCTTAATAGCAGTTTTCATCAATCAAGTTTATCAGTAATGTGGTTTCAAGAAACAAAGACAAGATATTCCAGTTATTGCTATGACCTATTAACTCGTCATATTTAAAGGTTCCTGATGATCTTAGGATCTCTGTGAGTATAACTGAGCCCTAAACCCACTGATGGCTCCTCGGCTTCCAAATCAGCAAAACAAACGGATTGTATCACATTGTTTCTAAAGACTCTTCTAACTGCAATCCTAGCAATTTAGGCATCACTAGAGTTCAATAGTGAAAGTGACAAAGAAAAAAACGTATCTCTAAATATCAAGTAAAACCCTTGAACATTACATGAACAATCCTTTAAAATGAAAAAAAAAATAGGTAACAAAAATAGATTTTCCATGGAAAAACCTAGCATCTGAGGTTTTGACACTTAAAATTTTTATAAAGCTTCACCTGCAGAGAATCTTGACTACAGAGTGATTTGCCTTACACAGCTACTCTGGTCAAAACCTACCCTAAGTGGAACCAAAGCTAAATCTCAATTTTGTTTCGTTACTTCAAAAATACTAGAAACACTTCCAACAGTACCCATAAAAAGGAGATTAGCAGGTTAAACGCCAAATTTTAAATATTAGCCTTCTATTGAAAAAAATCGTAATAATCAAGGGTGCGTAACTAGCCAGGACACTACAATTTGAAAGCGGGCTGCAGTCTATGAATGACTGCAGAGTGTCTTTTATGTTTTAATCTGTAATGATTTTATTTCTATTCATCAAATTGACGAAAGAGCTAGTCATGGCTTAGGAACCAGATTTGCGGCCTGTCCCTTCAAAGATCTACGCAGTAATGATAAACCTCGTGGCTGGAATCCATCAGGCTCACACTGAGCACTGTCACCCAGTGAAGAGATGCTGCTGGACATGCATGTTTTCAAGCCACCTAGAAGAGTGATTTTCCATAGATCAAGTCCTATTTTCATTCAAATATAGTTTAAAACCACATGGTGGAATAAATTTGCAGTAATTTTATGAACCTAAAACATTTGATCTTTAAGTTTATGATGATGCAGTGTTATTTCTGCTACTAGACTAAAAAACTCAACAGTTCAAGAAACAGAATGGCCATGTTCTGCCATGATGATTGACCTAAAATGTACAAAGGTGTAGCATAATTTCTTGTTGAGTTTCAAGATAATATTCACTAAATAATTGGAAATGGGTGAAGCAGTATCCTTTTAAGGAGTTTTGTCATAAGCTAAACAGATTTTAGTGATCAAATCACTTTCAGAATGTTTGTAACTTGAGAGATCATTTTTCTTCCAAAGATGACCTGTTTTTCTCTAGAACAGTTACTCAGAAAAATACTTTCAGCTCGTCATAAGAATAACTTCCTTAGAAGCCCTTTGTACTATTAAACAGTCTGGAAAATTGCTTGGTTGACTCATTCATGCTGTCAAAATATACTACAGGCTAAGGCTGACCATCCATTTTCCACTTCCTAGAACAACACACATAATGTATGTATGAAGTTCTAAAGCAATAGTATTTGGGGTCTTAGTACCACTTTCCTTTCACGTGTTGTTAATTTGTATAACTTAAATCCACACAGAATATCCACTTGCTCTAAGGACTACCACTTATGCAAGAAAAGTTTCAGCATTTAAATCTACTACACTCAAAGGGTAAAAGGTCAAATGAACAAAAGAAGGTTCCTAAGGTATAACAGACTATCATTGCTTTTAACTTCAGTGCTATGGATAAGAATCAATCAGAAATTCAAAGAGAACATCTAAGGGTTATTGGGCAATTACTCGGCTGGAGTTATCTGGCGATAATAAGAAATAAAATACAAAATATGAAATTCTGTATAAAAAAGTTATGAAGTCAACCACGTCCTCACTGGAACTCCAAATTTGTGGACAAACATTACAAGACTTAAAAGTAACAACTTATTATTTTACCAACTGGCTATTATAAAAGACATAGCAACATGAAAAATACACAATATATGGAAACCTGCTAATTGTAATCAACATATATCAACTGGCATTTTTTTCTAGGAAATAGAGATCACCGGGAATGTCATTTAGAGAGAAGAATTGTTCTTGAATCCGAAACCTAATGGGGACATTCATGAAATGAAGGGCTCCACTTTCTAACTACGAATAAGAAATTACTAAGTAGGTGAGATTATTTTGTTTTTACAAATCATGTTTTAAAATTTATCTACCATGCTAATTAGAAAGTAAAACCCAGCTGTGTGTGACAGAGTCTGGAGCATGTGAAGGTTTCCAGATGGTTCTATCCTTAGGAGAAAAACACATCTTCTATGTAGATTGAGAAGTCAGGGGAAAACTACAATGTTCCCTAAACCTCTCAGCAATGTTAAAAGAGGGATTGTTAACCAGGAACATAGAGCTGTTTAAAAATCTATCTGGCTCTGTTTCTTGGTTTAGAGATTTAACTGGAGTAAGTCTGGGTGGTAGCGCAAGTGGTGGGGGTAGGAGGTGGGGGAGGGGGAACATAATTCTCCAAGTCTTTTTTGCTTCATCCTGGAAGCCTGGAAAAGTACCTGAGATGCTGTTTGGCACACAGTGGGCATGCCACGTAAGCTGTTGACTCACATGCAGTTAAGTGGATCCTACTGTTTGTATGGTTAGTCACCAGGCAAGAGAAAGGTTTGGGTCTAGTAGGTGTTTGAAGGGTAAGTGGCCCAACTGGTACCATCTCGTATACACTCTCCACATTCAATGCTGAGCTTTTCACATTTCTACTGTTAAAAAGTTCTGAACTGGCAGGTCTTTTGAGGCCAGGATTTTAATAGGCATTTCAAAAAACAAAAAGTCATAATTGTTTCTGTTCCCTCATTCTTCAAAAATCATATGCTAACGAAATAAGCCCAAGGTAAGAAAAGGTTGTAGATAAAAAGCCCTAAAAAATATTAACATAGGAGAGAGTGGTCCTCCTTCAGTCATCCTGCAGTAAACATATTCTGAAAAAGTAAGCAAACTGAAACTTTGAGGTCATAACGTGACGAGGAAGGATTAAGTAAGGAGCACCTTTATTGACGCAAACATCACTTTCATTATAAGTATCTCAGGATTGTTTCCTGACCTCATATTTCCATAAAAGAAAGAGAGAAAAAGAGAGAGACAGAGACAGAGAGGGAATGTACAAGTGCATGCTCTTTGTTGGTATTATCTGCAGAGACTTGTCTGCTGGAAAATGTTTCTTTAACTTTGGTTTGGCTCCTACCTTGGAAGCTGATGGGAAGTAAAAACTTTTCCATGGATTAGAGCCAACTGAGCTGCTAAAACAAAAGGTAACATTCATCAGAGAACGACGGTACCATGATCTCATTCTGAGGGTTAATTATTTTTACATTAAGTGTGGACTGTCTAAAGTTTGGAAAAGTCAAACAATTTATGTTAAAGAAACTAAGTAAATATCAGCCTTATCTTACATGTCGTAATTTACACCGAAAACATGTTTTTTAACTGTGAAACATGAAACAAAACAGTAAATAAAAAGAACTCATTTGATTTCCTCCCCCAAAAAAGAACTCATTTGATTCCTAGCTTATTTCACTTAACTTTCTAATTTGCAATCCCCCCAAAATGTGAGTACCCTAGACATGCATACATCCTTATTATTTCTATTTATATTCAATAATATCTAGTTTCATATTCAATAATATCTAGTTTCATCATGAAATCATTCTTAAAGGGAAGTGAATTTTTATCAATAAAACAGGAGTATCTGAGGGCGCCACCTCCCTTGATTTTTAAAAGAAAATCCCAGGTTTTATACATGTGCTCACTAAATATCAGATGACCATTTAATTCCAGGAAGGCCTTACTGCATAAGTTTTGGCTTCTTCTAAAACACTGAAAACAAATTTTACTTTCCTGTTCTTCTGTACTTTCTCCCCACTGTTTCACATGTTAAAAACCTAAAAAGCTAACCAAACAGAGTGCAAGCATCTCCTTTGAACAACTATTTGATCCTTTCTCAACATCAAGTAATACAACTAACTCATCACCATGTACTAAATCTATGCACAGAACAGAATGGGTAATAATTGATATCCTTAACAAGAAGGCAGTGGCAGAGCTCACTAAATCAAACAGGAAGTGCACAATTCATATTCTGAATTAGAATATAACAAAAACACACACACAACTACAAAGGATAACCTGAAGCTAGCTTGTAGTAAACTACTAGGCTATATTATTCCTGAAAAACTAGTAAAATCAGGAGGCTAGGTTTTTCTCTTCTTATGGCAACAAGTATATACACTAGTATTTCAAACCAAAGACAAAAGTCTCAGGCTTGTGAATTAGGCCAGCACCTTTAAAACCTTATAGCCAAAGAAACCATTTTACAGGGCTTGATTTGGATCCCTCTCAATTCTGAGTCTCAGTGAAAGAGGGGAAAATAGGGGTGCCTGGGTGACTCAATCAGTTAAGCATCCGACTTTGGCTCAGGTCATGATCTCATAGCTTATGAGTTCAAGCGCTGAATCAGGCTCTGTGCTGACAGCTCAGAGCTGGGAGCCTGCTTCAGATTCTGTGTCTCCCTCGCTCTCTGCCCCTCCTCCACTTTGCTCTGTCTCTCTCTCCAAAATAAATAAACATTAAAAATTCTTCATTCTTTAAAAAAAAGGGAGGGGGATGAAGATGTGATAAATAGAATATCACAGACTTGGCTACTTCTTTACACCTTTGAAGAAGTAAATGGTACATATTTTACCAAATAAGCAACTTTATAGAGGCACAGAAAGAACAAAGCAGGGATAGTGCAAATCATGAAAAAATGGGACTTTAATATTTAACCTACTACTCTTTGCAAGTACTTTACTGAATAAACATCAATTTTGTTTTTTTAAAAAAAGTCTAAGGTAAGACTTTTAGAAAGAAATTTACAAAAATAATATAGTGTCTGAAATATCAAATGTGAATTATTTATTTGAGACCAGCATAGAGCTAAAGAGACATTAGTTTTAAATGAAATTAAATGTGGAACAGATGGTTACAACCACTTTTTCACTCATAGATAACTGCATTTAGAAATGGGTTTCCATGCATAGCCAATGATATAAACATGGTAGTTCACTAATAAGACCCCATTGAGTTTAACGTTGAGTGTTACACATGTTGAGAGGCTAAGGGGTATTTTCTCTTGATAACGAGTAAGTAAAAAACCTAGTATATGATAATGCACATTTATACATCAAGATAAACGTTTTTAATTTTGTTTTTGTCAAATAATGGATAGATACCTTTGGTATAATAGGCAAAATGGGTGACACCTTATTCTGACAAGAGGCAAGGTTCCTCTCTTAAGGGGGAAATATAACTTAGACTGAGATTCAGCACTGAGACCAGAACAACATTAGCAGCTACCATTTATAGAGTATTTACACAGAGCGAGACACTGTGTTATATAACCGATCTCACTGAATCCACACGAACCTTCAAAGCAGGTATTCTTAGCCTCATTTCATAGAGGAGGCACAAAATGACTGACACAAAGTCAGTAGAAAGTAACTGATGAAACCAAACCCAGATCCAGCTGAATTCACACTCTAAGCTCTTAACCAGCTCTTACTCTTCGCCATAAATGTTTTTGCATTCAGCTTTTGCAATTATTCCAAAGATCTTACTTTGATGCAAGTTCCAACGTCATGTTGGGACTAAGTGAAAACCACCAATGGCCATATTCTCATTACTCCTGGCACAAGTATTTATTTGCTATAAAGGAATATTCATTACAAACTTCATCCCAACGAAAAGAACACAGAAGCCAATCCAGACATTCAGAAAACACCAATCAAACCATCGATCAAGCCAGCACTAAAGCCAATTCAAAGAAAATGCCTAGAGAAATAAAATCAAAGGACAAAAAATACTGCTTTTTCCTATGATCAATTTTGTCCTAGACACAAATTAAGTTTGACTTTTATGCCAAGTTTGAATTTATATATCAAAGACAATTTTGTCAAAAATCTTTTTAACTGGCTCTCTGACTAAACTGATACATTCAAGAAAATGGCCCAAAGGCTTGAAGTTTCTGTAAGAAAGAATCCTTGTAACACTAGCTATTGATGTTAAAGGTTGTCTTTTTGTGAGGCACCTAGATGGCTCAGTCAGTTAAGCTTCTAACTTCTGCTCAAGTCAAGATCTCAGGGTTCCTGACAGCCCATAGCCTGCTTAGGATTCTAGCTCTCTCCTTTCCCTCTGCCCCTCCCCCACTTGCACCTTCTCTCTCAAAATAAATAAATTAAAAAAAAATAAAGGTGTCTTTTCTCTTTTCTCCATGCTATCATTCATCCAAATGAACTGCTCTGTGAGAATATATATTTTGCACAGAGGATTTGATAATAATGATAACTAATATTTGAGATACATCTCTTAATAGTCCAGGGTTACAATTTAAACTAATATATACTAAATACCCAATAAGCCCAGGTATTTTATGTTCTTAAATCCATGTTTTCCTGAAAGCAAACATGCTTTCTGCTGTATCACAAGCAAAATGCAATCAGTGGTCCTTATATTCACAAAGTCATTTTTCTTTCAATTACATAAAATGCGAAAGTCTTAAAAAGAATACTGTGAAATATTCTACAATTAAGGTATTCAGGGGCGCCTGGGTAGTGTAAGCATCTGACTTCAGCTCTAGTCATGAACTCAGGGTCCGTGAGTTCGAGCTCCACATCAGGCTCGGTGCTGACAACTCAGAGCCTGAAGCCTGCTTCAGATTCTCTGTCTCCCTCTCTCTAGCCCTCCCCTGCTCGTGCTCTGTCTCTATTCCTCAAAATAAATACACATTTAAAAAAATTTTTAAATAAAGGTTTCAGGTGAAAACATTTCCTCTCATTGGATCTAGATATTTCAGCAATATTAATATGGTAGGTACTATGCAAATATACAAAAAACTAAAATGGACTACTAAAATTTCATTCCTAGCTCATTTTTAAAATGATATTAAAAGTTATAAATACTTTAAGTGACACATAAAATATAAAGACATTACAACACAACCCATTGCAGAAGAAACAGGTGAATGGTTTCTTCTAGATTTTAATTTTATACAGCATAACTTATGAAGACTTACAAGGGCTTTTAAGCATATTTTTGCGTGTTTCCAGTGTTATCATAAATGCCCAGTAATACTCTTAAGAATGAAATCTCAGCCTCCCACAATGTCTCATACATTAGAAAACTATGACGTATACTATTATTTTAAATAAGAAAGCATATTCTATTTTATGCAAAGGAAAAAAAGGATAGTTATGAAATGAAAACCTTCCAAGCTTTGTCTCAGAATCTTGAAATTCTCATTTGTTTTTCCCCAAAGTGGCCTATTATTCTGATATCAGTCTGGCAGAACTTATAAAATTCTACCTGATCTAAGATTTAGGTCTCTACATGATCAGACTTATAGTTCAAATTTTAGTACAAATTTCCCATCTTACATGAAAAAGTCTTATTAGTGATTATTCTGGGATGGTTTTCTGAATTACAAAAAGTGTGAGTGATCATGATTTAAAAAACAGAGTTGTCTTAAATGCAAGTAATTACAGTTACTCAACAAATACTTGCCCGAGTATGTCCATCCCTCTAACACGTGGACTCACGAATAAGGAACGCTGTATTTTGTCGCACGAGATCACTGTGCGGTGCTTCATAATACTGCCAGCACAAACAAGTTCAACTTAGAGTGAGGGCTGAAAGCTCAGGCTCTGAAGACAGGCTGTGCAACCCTGGACAGATTATTTAATCATTCTGAGGTCTCAGCATGTTATCAAATCAATACATAATGATCAAATCAGGGAAGTAAAATTAACTATTTCTATACGTGTTCCCTAAAAATCAATCTGACTCTGGTTGATCTTGCTAAATGATAGAACACGACGATGGATCCGTGTAAAACTCAGTAAACCCATTCCGACGAATGCAAACACACAGTTCCCCTTGCACACACGTAACCATAGCTGAAACTCATCTGCTCTTCCTACACAGACGACGTAAGAGTTTCCAGTGTTTTTCTTAATAAACCTCCCTACTCACACATGAAGCTATTTAATGTCTACTTGTGTTTTACATGGGCAAATCTATGGTCTACTGGGAAACTTTAAAATTAAAGAACAGAAGAGTTAAGAGAATGTTTCCTTATTCTATGATCATTTTAATCTTCATTGTACTTCTCAGAAGCTCAAAAGCTTCTAAAGTAACCATTGGTCTCTCAACACCCAAGAAGGCAGGGGGGCCTGTGCCTCACTCACCCATGCAACAGGACTGCCAATCATAATGTCTGATTCACAGCAGGTTACAAATGATGAAATGAGGAGGAAGAATGGATTGTTTTCCTTTGGTTGATATGCAGAGGGGGCAAAAACTCTGGTCTGCCATTTCTTTAAATTCCTCAACTCTCAGTATAAAAGTATGTTTCTGAAAAAACATTTCTCCTCCAGCATTATTCATCCTGGGTGAAAAATACAGAAGCCAAGAGTAGCTAAGAAGGATTTTTTAAAATAATAATTTTGCATTTCTCACTACACATACTTAACCCATTATCTGTATGTTACATGTTAAGCTACTATATGGTAACTGTAGTTTCAAGGCTTGGTGAGAGCTACCTAAACAAATTCCACCATGCAGAAACCTGCAGTGTAGATGACTCTTCTTCAGTGTAGGTAATGACTCATTAGTTCATCTGAATGTAAGCTAACTTGTGGGGGTTTTTTTTAATATAATGGATTTTCTTATGTGGACATTTGTTTTCAATTTACTACTCTGCTGTGATTCATGGAAGGCAATGTTTGGCAGTAAAAGTTCATAATAGCAAAGAAAAGCTCAACAAATAAAATCAGTATGATAATCTTTTCTCATGGTTAGATTTAGATTTCATTAGTTTCCACTTAACCATGAAGAGATATGAGATAATGTGAAGAAAGATAGTCATTCAGAATAAAGATCTTTCTCAACAGGATCCTTTATATAAATAATGAATTCTTTAGTTATTTCTTTCTTCATGGTTCATTTCTTGGTTACCTCCCTTAAAGGAGAATTGTTTTATGAAAAGCAATGTCATCTACCAAAGAGGAATCTTATTTCGGGCATGATAAATTTGGCTGTTTTTCTCAAACCCCCCCCCTTTTTTTTTTAATTTGGCCCACTTGGTAACTAACACTCTCTAGTTTTAAGAGCTTCCTGGGATTGGGAGACGTAACTAGACTTATTTTCAGTCTATGAACGATTTTAGAATATTAGACGAGCAAAGATATCTGAAAGCAAATTATCCTCTGGATGCAGTAACATGGAAAAGAATGAATTACAGATGTAATTTATCCGTCACAAGCAGATCCTAAACACTGATTATGTCCGGGCTTGTGCAGAAAATTGAAAATGATAGAAAAGCTCTCTAGCTTTTCTAACTTTAATTTTCCATGTTTTACTTTGTGTAATTTACTGTCAACTATTAACAGCAGATGCTTCTTGCCTTATTTGAGAACAGCCTGGACATCAGTTTAAGTGATTCTGAAATCCAGAAGTCTAATATAACAAGCCTGAATTTTACACTGAGAGATCAATTCTAACTTAACTAAGGGTTGCTGGAAAGGAGGTGGGCAGGGATGGGATAAATGGGTGATGAGGACTAAGGAAGGCACTTGTGATAAGCACTGTGTATTTGATTATAAGTATGAATCACTCAATTCTAATCCTGAAACCGTTTATATACTATATGTTAACTAACTTAAATTTAAATAAAATTTAAAAAATAATAGAAATACATAAAATAAAAAAATAAAACATCACCATTACTTTGATAATGTTAAAGTCTAAAAAAAAGAAATTCTAACTTAAGACACCTGGAGTGAAATGGAATTTTAAGGAAACAGAGTACTGGATCTATAGTGAATCTCAATCCAACACAAATAGAAATGAAAAAGTAAATATGGTTGGGGCACCCGGGTGGCTCAGTCAGTTGGTTAAGTGTCTGACTTCAGCTCAGGTCAGCACTGGGTTGGACTGTGTGATGACAGCTCAGACTCTGGAGCCTGCTTTTGGATTCTGTGTCTCCCTCTCTCTGTCCCTTACCTCACTTGCTCTCACTCTTGTTCTCTTTCTTGCTTTCTTTAAAAATTTAAAGAAAGTAAACATGTTTGAATAAATCCAATAGCTTCAGAAGAATCTTTCTGGGCCTATAACTATGATCTCGGGGCTAAAATATGGTTCCCAACTGACGAATGACAATCCAGGGACAGCAGCCCCAGTTTGGTGGCCCGGGGTTACAGGAACGCTTTTAGTGGAGATTGCCTCTATTCAGCTCTTCCCACTTGAGGTCTGAGGGTTGGTAGTCGTGAGAGGGAAGGGAGGGTAAAAGGAAAGATTAATCATGAGAGGCATTTCTGTCTCCCTCCCCTTCAGTTCCTTTTTCATGGACCCTCCAATCGCTGTGGAGAAGTTCTCCTTCCAAATTCCATCACCACCACCCCTAACATGCCAGTTTCCCTGTCAGTAATTAGCCTCTTAAGGACTGTGTTTTTCCTATATGCCCTCCCAAAGTTTGACACATAAGTGTTTAAATTATACTCCTTAAACTGGAATACCCATCCCCTAGACCTGCTATATGCCTTTCTTCTCACATCTGGGTCTTCACTACTGATCCTTCTACTACATTCTGTGATAAAACAGCCAGGAAACAAAAAACAATTTTTTTTTTAGTTTTGATATTTTCACAGTCCACCTATGCTACTAGTAATTATAAAGCAAGGTATCAAAAACAACAGCTACACTTTAGAAACTTTCAGGAAAGAGAAAGGGAAGGCGCTGGTCACTAACATTAAGTTCCACACTGGACCAGACTCAGGACCGACAAGCTGTACATTTGAAAAGAGAAAGCAGGCTGAGTTTTTAGGGTGGATGAGGGGCATTAGGGGGGGAGGATTACTTGGAAGACATTGACAAAGAAGTCTCCCCACCCTGAATAAGCTTTGGTCTACAGTTCTCATCCTGCACTGTCTTTTGTCCCTATTGATCCTGAGCCACTGCCCTACTGAAAGCCAATTCTAGGGAACAGGAACACCCCAAATACGGAGCTGGGTAGCCTCTTGCACTACCTTGCAGAAAGTGTCCCAGTAGTTTGGGGAAAACCACCTCTCCTGCCTGAAGCCCAAATGAATTTCTGGAGCACCAAACTGAAACATGAAATAGATCTTTCTCATAGAAACAGTTTGACAAAAGTAGCTAAGGTCTATTACACTAGTAGCACTTATGATGTCTGATAAGATGGCCCTCATAATGCTTCTGTGGGACTTCCTGGGGTTCCTTAATAACCACATTCTTCCAGGCTATTATTTGTACTGGACTATAACTTGAGCATCCTCTGGGTTATCTGGCTTCCCAGAGTTGGCCTGATGACTTAACCACATTGCTTCTGTGGGGAAATGCTTTCTAAACAATGAAAACTAGGAATATGGTTAGGGGTTTTTTTGGTACATCAGGGGATGGCTACATAGTTTCTACAGTGACTACTTATTTAAGATGAATAAGTTAATATCATTTTCCTGTATGACCACATATTTGAAACATGTAATATTTAAAACCTGGGTGCACCTGCTAACTTGTACTATCTTATATTCACTCGCTGATCCATTTGCTGACCTAAAATATAATTACTTTTGAGTATTTGCCATTTTAGGGTATATACTGTAAATCTGCCTCCAACATTAATTTTTATTCTTATGCACTCCTTGTTAAATCCTTAAGGATGTGGATCTGTAAATTAAGAGGCAAAGTTTTATAGGACAGTGGTTGAAAGTGCAGGCTGTGAAATCAGGTTACCGTGCTTGCAGTTCACATTTTACTAGCTAAGTGACCTTGTTCACATCACCTAACTTCTCTTTACCTTAGGGTGGCCATCTCTGAAAGAATAGGAATATGAGTAACTTTCTCAAATAGTTCTGTGAGGACTAAATATTATGAACAAATACAAAGCAGTGAAAATACTGACCAGCATATAGTCATTTTCAATAAATATGAACTAATTTTATTTCACACAGAGGAAATAAAAATAAAACATATTTGTGGAAGAAGCAGAAATAGATTATTAGAGTAACTACAGATTGTTTTGTCAAATAAAACCACTTGAGACCTGTTCTTATGACCTGCATTCCTTTATAGTTCAGTCTTAAATACATAACCATATACATAAATATGGACTGGCAAAGGAAAAATAAAAAATAAAGCAATTTTCTTCTTCTATATAAGTAAAAAAATCAATCCATTTGTGATATGACAGGTTTTACTGACTCAATGTATCATAACTTCAAAGGAAAAAAGACAACTCTGGCTACTCAGGACAGGAGACTGATGACAGGTCCGCCAATATATGAATATACACGTTTCTCTTCAGAGGTGGTGTCCCCTCGGCACCCCACCCCCAGTACCTAGGTATTTTTCAGGGAGAGTTACTTGATTCCACATTTTTTCTGGAAAAAAAATCTGTAACTTCCATCCCAGTGACTGCCCTCCTGGACATCTATTCTCCCCTTCTACCTGATCCACTCAGAGGCCCAATTTTAATCAGGACAATAGTTAAAAGACTCTAGTTTCCCCAAACAAGCAAAGGGAGAGAAAAAGAGAGGAGGGGCAAACAAGAAACAGACTCTTAACTATAGAGTACAAACTGATGGTTACCAGATCCGGAGAGGGGGAGGGGAGGGGTAACATGGGTAAAGGAGATTAGGAGTATATTTATCATGATGATGAGCACACAGAATTGCTGAATCACTGAATCACCTGAAACCAATGTTAACACTGAATGATAACTATACTGCAATTAAATTTTGAAACTTCAGTAATTAAAAAAAAAAAAAAAAGACTATAGCTCCCAGCTATCCTTACTACCAAAATCAGTCAATGAGAGATCAGAATAATCACTGGGAAAAGTTTACAGGGCCTCTGTGCAAAAACAAAGAAGTCTAAGGAGGCTAGGCTGTGGTTTCTTTTGCCTTCGCCTCTTCCTGCTTCCTGGAATGCAGATATGATGGCTGGGACTGCGCTGGACATCTTACAATTCTGAAATAATCCTAAAATTGGAATCTATGTTCCAACTAGGCTGAAGACAGCCCCGTTCTAGTGTCTGGGGAGTCCTTGCATAGGCCTGCACAACCGGCTAAAATATAAACCCTTAATCTGTTTATGTCACATGTCAGGGAGGGAAAGGTGTCTCTATTACTCAATGCTGGACACAGTTCCTTAGAGACAAAATGTCTAAGTAACTTGTCTGTAACTCCAGAGAGAAATATAAAGAAGGATCAGAACCAACAGTTCTGAAGCTGGACCATTAGGAAGCTGGGAAGAACCCAGAGATAGCACAAGGAGAATAAAAGCCAGAGACTGCCAAAGCACAAAGGTAGAGAGGAGATAGCCTTTCAATCAAATTATAATATAGGAGGGGTTATAACTATCAATAGTTTTCCAAACACAAGGTCTTATAATATAGAAAGTTTTATCTCGAACAACAAATCAGACTTTACTTCAAAGTGGTAATATTCCAACATGTGCCAATACAGAATGAATAATGCTGTAGGTGGTGTGCATTTCATGTTATTTGCATGAGAAATATATATTAGATAAAAACTCTGTAGCTGCTTATTATAAATGACTATTAGAATAAGATCTCCTCACCAGAATTACCCCTTTATAGTGCAATTCACAAGGAAATCACCATTCTAATAACTGATTATACTTCAAAGAGCTAAGCAATTCTAACGAGCCTTTGCTTTTAGTTACCAAAGTTTCTGCATATTAATAACTATCATTAGTGCTAAATCAAAGACTATCTATTTGGTTAATCCACTTCCACTGACTGCTATAATTTTGGGCCTGTTAACATAGAAAATTGGTCCCTTATCTAAAAGCATGGAATGTGTTTTTGCTAAAGTTAAAAAAAAAATCCTCAAAATTTCCTCAATAGTATCTCTTCGTAAGAAAATAAGAAGCTTTGTCTAAGACTGTGGGGAGGCACAGGCATTGCTCAGCATGAAAGGTAACAGATTAGTGATTTTGATAGCTGAAATCCTCCACTTATCCTTGGCAAGGAAGATGACAGGATAAGCTTCCCAAATGAGGTCCCTGGGTGTCAGTGCTGGAACTGAGAAGCATTGCATTTCTCACCTCTCGCGTGAACTGCGAGCACGTCACTGCGTCCTGGACGGAAGGGCTGCCCCAGGCCGCATGGACGTTTCAAGTCCATCACAGCCTCATCCGTGGAATTGTTCTGAGGCTATTTGTGGACTCAAAATTCCGCATTAGTTGAGAAATCTGAATTACAATCAAAGGTTTAAATTGTTTGTCACACATAGGAACTGAAGGAAGGTTTAAGGAGAAAAAGAAAAATAGAAGCCGTGTACCAAAAATCTTAGGAAAGGAAAAAAAAATCACTCATTCTAGAATTAGTGCCTTAAAGTAGCATGATTCAAAACATGACTTGAAATTTGTCCAAGTTTAAAAATCTTAACTCATTTAAAAAGTCTTTTTCTAAAAAAATCCTAACTATAAGAATATAAATACGTAAGTGAATAAAATTGTAAGTACTACCAAAGCAACTATAGCTAATGAGAATTTATTTTACAAAAATGCTTATCAGAGTTCATGACATCATCGCACTTTCACAGGGTATTCTTTACAAAGATGTGAAAATTCTGCTTGGGGAATACAATTTGAACTTGTACATAAGGGGAAACGATAGTCCTGTGTCAACCTGTCACTGAAAGACACACTGACTATGTACCTACAGAGTTACATGTATACATAATCATCCACTCAAGTTTTCATATCACATGGGAGATATTAGCAAAACAAGAAACAGGAACCACAAAACTCTTGGTAGAAGTTACTTCCATTAGGAGCCTACTAAATCAAAGTTTTGATTGAAAATTGAGTGTTTAGTCTGAAATCTGCAAAACCATTTTGGCAGGATTTTCAGGGAAGGCAGTTTAAAAGATATGATGAAAAGACTATGCCGGGAACTCAGAAAGAGCAGCAGCAGCAGAGGCAATTGGCATGTTGAAAATACACTGTGCTAACAATGGAGGACCTCCTGAAATTTAACTATAAAAACCTCGAGGACCACTTTACAATGTCCAGTTACGCCACCCTGTCCCTGTGTGACCAACTAGACACCTGATTTGCCTCACTGGCTCTAAGTTTTCTGGTTACTCATATACCTGGATGCTTACATATTCTTTTATCTCCTAATAGCTGAATTCAATTATTCTGCTAGGTCTTTAGAGGCTCTCTAAAGATGTCCACTCAGGGTCCTTGATTCCCTGCTGCTTTGCAGTGGAATCTGACCTCTGATGTGTCTACGACAAATTTGATTGGCTGTGCTACCTATATACACAACCATGTACAAGAGTGAAATGAATGCTTATTTATCTTAAACAAAACTGTGTAATTTGATAAGAAAACAAGTGACTAAAGTTTTCAAAGGCAAAAAAAAATTGCCAAATTTTTGTAAAATAGACAGTAATATAAAGGTCATATAGCCCCTTCTCCAATACCTGAAAAATGGATGGACATTTGAAAAAGAAAAATTCAAGAAGCAATAGTCTTTTTGAGTTGATCATATGGTAAAAGCATACTTTTGCGATAGCATAAATTACTTGATAGCACAATAAAATACATGCTGTAGACCTTCTGTATATCGACTACCTAAATTTTAGTTAAGCCATTATTACTGAAGAAAATGGGTAACCTGTCAATTTACTGTTATTTTAACCATTTCTTAAATACAATATTCTAATGGTAGCTTGCAGGGTTGACCTTTTTCTTTCACTTTTGTCTCTTTCATATCCCTTTCACAAGTCATAAAAAACCCTTTCCAGCATAAAATAATCTATCTTTTCAAATGTTCAGGGTTTCTGAAATAGCTAAAATCTACGGTGTGCAAGCAGTCTAATTCTCAGTCTGAATATATTCTTAGACTCTTGTAAATTGTTATTGCAAGTATAAAACCAAAATTAAGTTAGAACAATCATGTGTTTAAAATATTGTTTAATTTATAAACTAACACACATTATTACAGCTTCTGCTCCCTTACTGTTACCATTCTATTTCCAACATACTTAATATATATATGTATATTCCTAATTATCATGTATTCTCATTTTACTTTGCAATTCATCCATTATGACAAAGAAGTCTATGTTTTCATGTAGTGAATTTAATCTATGTCAATTATGTAAACTTTCAATTCATCAATATGCCACTAAAATACTATCAGCTAATTTTCTTCCTATTACCTTTAGTAATACACCAATTGATTTCTTTTGCATAAATACATTCTTAACCTGTTCAACTTCTGTTTTTAATGAAACGAATTCTCCTCTTCTAAGCAGAAGTCTGCTATGAATGTAAGTCACCTGGGAGCCTGGCCAAAGTCTGAAACAGCACAGCTGAAGGGTACAGCCATTTCACAGGGTCCTCTCAGAGAGGTATTTGGTTTGCTTTCCTAACTTGCTAAAAATAGTAGATTACACAGGCTACCTCCATCTCATGGCTCAAGAACTCACAAAAGGCTGGACTATGGATTGCAGAAATACATACAAGACATTTTATTAAAGAAGTCAGGATATTACAAGTTTTCTAAATTCCTTCCGTTTACTCTGAGACAATACAAATGATCTAGCGGTTATTGGCACGGAGTAACGCTCCTAAGGCTCCCAAATTTCAGAACTTCAAGCACAAGTCATGGAGTTACCTTAACTGTTTTAAAATAACATTTCTGATCTATTTCAGTCACCAAATGGAATACAGCAAGACAGCTAACTAAAAGGCAAGACTCTAAATACTGTATGAAGAATCACATAATGCATTAGTGATAAATATATATCTATGAAAGGTGGCTTTGGAAACATGAATACTTAATTACATACCCAAAATGTGTTAAATGAATTCTTACTATAGTCATTTCACTAACATTTCAGGAGCTATTGTTCCTGCTATGAACCTCCACACAAATAAAGTTGTGTTTATGTTTTTACCTCTTAGTCAAATCAAAATATTTTACCGAGTTTTAGACACTATAAATTAAATTTTGGTTTCTCTTAGAAACAAAGAATGAGGACAAAGTTTGCATTGATTAGCTGCTATAATGCATTCATTTCATAAGTAAATTTAAATCTTAAAATTACTTCTTATTAAAAAAAAAAAGTCCTTGATGTGGCAGTTGAATCTTGTTAACCACACAGCATGTCATTCAGCAAAGCTCCTGTTTTTACTCAAAGGGAGCCTGTTCTGTGTCCACAAGTGAGCAGCCACTAAAAAAATATTTTGAGATGGAAAAATAGCAACTGAATTTTAATGTTTCACAATGTTTCCAACTGCTGTGAAGGCAGGTCTTCTGTGAAACCACTCAATGTCACAGCCAAGTTTAACGTCCTTCATTTTGTAGCTACGAGTGCACCATCAACTGTCTGTAGGATTAAAAATTGGATTTACTAGTAATTGGGTCAAAACAGGGTTACTTATGGACACAGCTGGTTACCGACAAGTGTAATTAGCCCTTTGCCCCTCATTTTACGGGTCCCCGTCTCTAATTACACCTAAATTCAGTCAGCAAAAATTTAGGAATACATAGTCACAAAGGTACAACCACTGTGCCCTTCAGTGATGCCTTTCAAAGGAAAGAAAAAGGCCCGATGGCAATTTATAACTTCTGGCTTATTGATCTTTCTAACTATGACATTAAGAATAATCTAATACTGTAAGAAATCTTTGTTGTTGGGAATATCTCCTTTGATATTTCACTCTGAAGATAGTATTCTTGAGTCTTTGGCAAAAACTTTAGCAAAGCCCAAGTGAGCCAAGAAGCAACTAACTGAAAGTCAACTCATACACTAACTCATCACACATCAGGGGGAGTTATGAGTTAACGTTTGGGATGACTTTATCAGTTAATTCGCTTCATGTTATTAAAGAAGGCATTTTTATTACAATAGCACTACTTTTTTTTTTTTTGCAAAAGACAAGATGGATGTATGAAACTTTTACTTCTCTACAGATGTAGAAATAATAGTGGCGCCTCTCTCATGGGTTCAAAGAGTGAATTATACTGACACATTAGTATTCAAAGCCAATTCAATTAAACCAAGGAAGGACAAATTACCCAGGAATCTTCACATTTCTAGTCTTGACCTTCCATGTCAGAATAAGCTTACATATGCATGCTATCTTTTAAAAGGCCCATTTTCAAACCTGATACCTGAAATACGAGCCAATGACATTTCTTAATGTCAAGACACACTACAGTGGATCATTCAGTATTATGGTGCTCACAAAAGCTAACTTTTAACACTTTAGCTGAGACTGTTACAAATTGTAAAATAATCAGGATCTAACAAAATGAACTAAGTTGTTTCACATTAGAATTTTAGAAACTAAAAGAAAAAAAAATCCAGACAATACTACTTAAAAGTTCTACTCATTTAGGAAACTCAACATTGAACAAAGTTTGCCTCAGATAAAGTACTAAAGCAGCAGCAGCAGAACCTTACTTCTATATTTTCCACAAAATGCATTGCTTTTGGCTTTAAAATAATATGCTTATACAACAAAAAGGAAACCTATAATATCAAAATGCTAATATAAAAAGTCTATCCTAGTTGAGCTGCCAGGTAATCTGTTCTTTTACAAAGGTAACAGCCCCTTTATAAACAAGGAAAAACAAATGATCTTCATTCAGCTATTGCCATGGTCTTATATCATCTATGCATATGCTAACACACATATGTGTCTACATTTACTATTCCCATAGACATTGCTATGACTAAGTTCAAAGTATGCTGACACTTTCTGTTTTAGAAAAACACCATTGCATCAAAGGACTGATAAAATTATTGATAACAAACAAAGTTTGGCCAGAGTTGGGGCTACTGCTTCTCAGTAAAGTCCCCCGCCCCAAAACCATCCACAAGAACACACCATGGAACTCAACTTTTAACAAAGCAATCCATAATTCCAAACTCAATGGACTATGTGTCCATATCCCCTTTATTCAATCATTGCGTATCCTTAAAATAATATAATATTTACTCACTTTCAATGAATCAAAGCAGGCGATTACTCGTCCATTTTCAACTTGGCAGCTTTTCGAAGGATGTGCAAATTTACATTCCGTGTCTGGCCGTGAGCAAGTTCCCCTTTGGAACTCTCTACATACTTCCAGTGTTAGCCATTTTGTGTCCCGAATCGGTGTGACACTAACAGCCATGTTTAGATTTTACAGGTAGTTAAATTTTGCAGTGAAACCAACAGACCCAACCCCCCACAAAAAATTAAAAAAAAACGTAACCAAAAAAAAAAAAAACCCCAAAAAACAAAAACAAAAATAACTCAAAAAGCTGAACTGATAAGACTGTAAAATGCTGATGAAAATGTCCCCTCCAAAATACTTTTTTCCCCACTCCCTGCTTTAAAAGTACGTGGAAAATTGTGTTGTCAATATCAAGGAAAAGATCTCCCACTAGAAATTCACAGCATGAAACTGTTAATTCAAGAGGTTTTGGTTTTTAGAGAAATACTAGAATCGTTAAGTAGATGAACGTTTAAAAGTAGGGCCTCGGATCAGCCTTGTGCTCTCAGTAACCCCTTCCCAGTGCCAATTTGGAGCCCAAAATGCAAGCATGAAAACGTGGCAGACCCTTTGACACCGAATTTCCAAGCTGCTTTCAGCAAAGTTGTCTGAAAGGGAATCTCCTCACAGCTGAATTTGCAATGGAGTTTGGTGGTGCAATCGGTATTGATTAGTTTGGCATAGACAGATGCAGCAGTTTAGAGCAAATCGAGAAAATGATTTTTTTTTTCCTCCTTGATTTCCTGGCAGAAGAGATCTGACTTTTTCAGCAAACTTTTCTTTTAAAACTAAAGCAGCCTAGGGCAATGCCAGATACTTAGAGCTTTTGTCTTGATTATAAGTAGAAATGGGGGTGTCTGGGCTAGAAGTGGAGGGTGGATGTGCTGTCGTCACAGTCTAGCTGGCAGCAAGCAAGGCAAAAGCAGAGACTGCTCTAGAAGCGGGTCCAAGCAGCAGAGACGTCAGGAAAGGCACTTCTTAGTACCAACCTGTAGAAAAAAGAGATAGGTTAAGATTTACTAAGTAGCACTTCACTGATGTCCTACAGTATCACAACCTTGCCATGTGCTACCAGACTAAGTAATATTCAAGTCAGCTTCTCTACCTCTGTCTGTCTGTCTCTCTCTCTCTGTTACACACACACACACACACACACACACACACACACACACAAATACTTACAGTGAGGCATATTGCAGCCAGCCATCGTAGATTTATTAAAAAAAGGGGCCGTTTCCCCTTGTGAAGCAATGCATGATAGAGAGATAACCAATCACAGATAGTGTTGCAGCAATATTCTGGGCAGAAAGCCAATAGTGTGGGTTGTCTTATGAAAGGTCGCGCCTGTCAGACGTTCATTACTATGCTATAAGCACAGAAAATGTCCATCAGATGTGACTTATTCCACTGCAAGAGGACGAGCATGTGGGTTTTGAATTTACCCAACATGCAGTTAGTGGACTAAACCATGTTAGTTTCAAAACAGCTTCCAAGACAAGTCCAAGCACTTGAAGATCATTACCGGAGAATAAAAAGCAAGGTTTAAAAATTGCAGCTGACTTCCAAGCTGCTTTTCCCTCCGGCTCTGCTCAGGGACCGGCACTGAACAGCCTGCTCCTGCTGTCCTGACACGTGAATAAAAAAGGAAAGGGGTGTTTACAAATGGTACAGTCTCCTGACCTATCCAATTCACTTCCTTCTAAAGCCCAAGTCCTGCCTCTCCACTGAAAGCAGCACTCATACTGTAAAACTACTCCATTGAGCCGGCAGACACTTTGTCAATATATCACAGGCAGGCGAGATACGAACAAAAGCATCCTTTATTTGAACATTTTTTAAGCAGAAGCTGAGGTCATGTGGGGAAAAAAATGAGTGCAGTGTTGTCAGTGTGTCTGGCAAATGTGAAGTCAACCTCAGGGGGAGAGTGATTCCATCACAGAAACATTAAATATTAAGTGAGCAATTTGATTTGGGCGGCGTGATGCACTTCAGAGGTACGGACGAAGCCAGAGGCTGGGGGCTGGAGGACCCCCTGCCGCCTGATGATCTACTAACCGGGCAGTACGAGACTGGGTATTTTTTGCTTTTAACAACTTACTTTCTTTTTCAATCAGGATGGAAACACTTTGTGAAAATGCTTAGTAGTTATAGAAACAAAAGTACACATTTCTTTTTCTTTTGAGTGTTACCAACTAAGGAAACAGGACTTTAATAACTCCAAAAGTTTCACACTCCAAAGAGGCAGTGGCACAATATTATAAATAGTGTTTGATCACACTTCTTCACAGGCCAAATATGGTCAACTGGAAACTGGAATATAGAATATGAATGTAGGAATGTAGAACATATATATAGACAGATAGAATCTAGCAGAATTTTTAGAAATTTATTTTAGGGTTAATACAGCCATTCTTAATACTAATTAAAAAAAAAGAAAAGATACCAGGTTGGGGAAATACTATAGTAAGACTACAACTTTTGAGAAAAGTTCAAAAGGCCCAACTCACGCCAGTGCTCAAGAAATATTTTTGTTTTCAAAAAAACTTTCTGGTGCAACTTTCTAGTTGTAGAAAAACAAAGTCAAGTCAGTCATAAACTCTTAAGATTTACCCACCCTCCCGGATCTTTGCTCCACATTTAGGATTTCTCAACTACTTCGTGCCTTCCGCATGTGTGGTCAGCACCCCTCTTTGTCTTTCTTGCTAAAATTTTCAAGTACCTCACCTGCAACCACACACCTCCTTTGGAAGTCAGCTAAGACATCACTTCCCCAAGAAACCCCCAAAATGTCGTGTTCTCCCACACAGAAACAATCCCATGTACCTCCTGACCCCAATGCCCAGCACAGGGAAGGAAAATGTATGGAGCTCCATAACTTTGGTAAATTAAATGACTGATTACTACATCTGGACTGGAATGACCTTGAGGGCACAAAAATATGCAAACACATGCATGAACACACCCATATTAACACATGTATAACACCACACATGAACACACACACACACACTTGAAAACACACACACACACACATACACACCCATCAGTGCCGCTATCAATTAGTATATCCCAGGGTCACTTAGGCCCTCCCATTGTCTAAGAATCCTCCCCCAGGCCTGGACAGCTCCCTCTGACATTCCACAAGGCGGCTTTTAAAATCTTCAACACTTTCAAGGCCCTCCTCTTCCATATTCCTCTCACTAGCAGCAGACAATGGTCTTCCATGCCATAAATATTTCATAGTCAAAATAGGAGCCCTCAGGCATAAACTCCCCGTCACCTTCCCACCACCCATCATTACACTATCGTTCCGCATCTTTCCTTTGGTCTCCCAGCTGTCCTTTCCCTTGCACCCGGTTAAGCTTCCACCTTGACTCATTCCTTCTCAAAACATCTCTCCCTTTACACTCCTTCTATCTGTGAATGACCTGCCTTGCCTAAACTCTTTCTCTTAGTCCAACATGCTGAAGTAGCTCCAAAATAGAGGCGGTGGCAGGGAAGGAGAAAGGGGACCCTGCCAGGCTATGCATCCCCAACTCCCTAATACACTTAATCTGCTTTTCCCAAAGGGCCAAAGAGTCACCTACACGTGCTGTTCTTCTGCTTCTTCCGTTTTCAATCTGTATCAGTGTGACCTCCAAACTCATTACTTTACTGTTCAGCAATAGCTGACGGTGCTCCAACTCAAGCCAAATCTGAAGACTGTGCTAGTCTTTATCTTTACTTGACCTCCACCAGCAGTTACAGCTCCCTCTTCCTTGAACAAAATTTCCTCTTGTCTTGAACTGACACATTCTACCCTTTTGGTTTCTCCCATTGCTGCCCCTCTAGTATCTTCCCACACAGAGAGGAGCTGCCAGGAGCTGGCGGAGGTTCTTGGCATGTGTGGACTCCTGGGACTTGCTGCGTGCTAGCCCTCTGTCTGGTTTGACACGTACTTCCTCGCCCCTTCAACCTGGTAAATCTCTTCTCCTTGTTTCACTTGCTATTCAAATACCACCTCCTCTCTAAGGCTGGGCCACTATGCTAAACACTGTCCCATCTTGGAATATTCTCAGTACTTTATATTTCTTGGTGCCGTTGCCCCCAACATTATAAATTTCCCGACAACAGGGTCTATCACCATTTTTTTAATCCCAGTTCCTAGAACATAAAAGATGTATTTAAAATATTTGATAAAGGAATATATGTTATTCAAATTAACAGGAATAGACATGTATATAAGGATGCATCCCCAACAGCAAGGAAATATTTCATCATGATCTATGGGGACCAAACAATATGAGAAAGGATAATGGCACCCTTAGAAATACCTTCACTGGTTGGTGATTATGTCTAAATACAACCACAAAACCAATTTCTAAAGTTGATTATTTTTCCTTTTTGCCATGTTACAGGCTTAATCTCACTCAAGCACAAACTATATTTTACTTACTAAAATGCTTGCAAATGGGTATTTTGGATATTTTTATTTTCTGTAGCAGAGATACTCTTTTCAATTCAAAAACGGCTACTAATAGAATTATAGACATACACATATTGGTAAATTGAAAATATTGTTTAATTGTAAAATATATTGGCAAAGATGATAAACAAAATGTTTATAATTATCAAGGCACAGAGCCTGAGCAATCAAAACGGACACTAACCTTTATGCATCATTAGCGCAGTTGCACCTGCCAATGTGTGTTCCAGTCCTTGATACAGAGCACGGCGGGTAAGGAACGGAGATGATATCTTAACTTGTTGATATCAGACTATTGCCTTGTACTCTTTCTCTTTATTCAAACAGAAGAATTTCAAGGAAGGCAAGAAATCTTCCTAAATGAGTGCTTTTGGTAAATTAAGATGGTATAGGATTTGGATCAATACTAAATTCCCAAAACATTGTTCCAACTAGTAACGGATTTTTATCCTATTGATAGAGACAGTGCTTAAAAGTATGTGGATACTGTCCAGATTGTGAAAATTCTTACAAACATATTTGCCCTCAAAATATGTGTTGTTTTTAAGTAATTACTGAAGAAAATATTTCTCCTGTAAAGATATTTACTAACAGCTAAATTGCTTCTGAGGTAAATTTCTGACCTATATTTCAACATATTATAATATACTTCCCTGGACCACAAAAAAAAAAAATGGAGAATAGTTCTGCTTTAAGAATCAAACTTTTTGAAACTTATATAATAAGCCCTCTTTTATCTACTGATCACATTCCAAACACTGAAGAGCTCCTCACATTATAAATCATGTCCAACAAATAAGCATATTCTTCCATTTAGTGCACTCTTCTTGAGTGATATCAGAAATCACATATATTTTCTACTTTAAGTTATGAAGGGGGAAGTAGAAAGAAAGGAAAAGAAGAAAATATAGAGGAAAAGAAGCCAAGAAAAGGATCAAGGATAAAGTAAAAAAGTGTGGGAAATTTCCAATAATGCATCTCACAGCAACTGATAAATACCAGCATGAAAACTGACCGTGGATGGCTGTTTTTTAAATAGATGTTTATACAAACATCTATTTAAAGGTTGCATGCATACTGCAATAGAGGATAAACTTACAAGATAGGAGCCTGAAATTCTGTTTTGGAGAACTGGATGGCCTCTACGAACAAGGTTAAATTTCATAGTCATATATGTGTAATAATCATTTCAGTTCTTCTAAACCACATATAGGAAGGTTGGTCCTATTACATCCCAGCGTAGTTAGCTGGGAATCTTGGGGACTTTTTTTTTTTTAATAAGCTTTTGATTTTGAAACAGCTTACATATTGAGGAAGTTAACAGAGTAATTATTTGAGGGTTTTTTTTTTTTAATTTACTAAGACAGCTTTAATCTAACCGGAAAAGATAGCCAACTTCACTGTCTGATGTTTGAAGATGACCAGAAAAAGCCCCTTGCCCCAAACGCTAACTTCCCCCCGGCCCCCAGGCTCACTGATGTCAACAAGTCCATAAATAGCATTGCATTACTTCAGGGAATTAACTCATGGTACAACTTTGCCCAGGGCTTGCCCCAAATATTAACAGAGATTTAAGTATACAAAGCAACTAATCATTTCAGGAAGGTGTAGGGCCATTTCTCTACTCATTAAGGTACTAAAAAGAGTAACAAGGCCATTAAGTTATTACATGGGGAAAACTATGGTCTGAATGGGTTAATGCAGTCTTCAGCAGTATTCAACTCCATATAACAAAAAGCTGAGATCAGTGTTTCTCAGCAAGGGGTAAGCACACTACTGGTAGCACCCATGCAATTTTAAGTGATGCAGAAACAACATAATTTTAATAGATGCATCAGAATGCAAAAACTAGTTCATGAGCCTGTGATTACATCACAGCTTAGAAAGAAGTGAAAATTTAATACAGCAATATAAATAATGAGACTATTATACAACAGAAAAAACCTAAGTAAATATATTGAAAGAATCATGAAGAAGATATGCAAATAACTGACATTTTAGAATCTGCAGAGAAAAAAGAGCTTTCAACCATACATCCTCTACAACGGCATGCTGGCAGTCAATATGGCCTGCTGGTCTCACACAGCATGGGGTTAGGGTGACAAGGGGCTTCCAGGAAAGGAAAGTTTACTAACTCAAATAAGTCAACTATGGTCTGTCAAAGCATTCCTTTAAAATTCTGGTGGGCTCAGGGCACCTGGGTAGCTCATGCAGTTAAGTGACTTGATTTTGCTCAAGTCATGATCCCAGAGTCATGGGATCAAGCTCCGTGTCGGACTCTATGCCGAACGTGATGCCTGCTTAAGATTCTTGCTCTGTCTCTCCCTCTGCTCGTTCCCTGCTCGTGCACATGTGAGGCTCGCTCTCTCTCTCTCAAAAACAAACAAGCAAGCAAACAAACAGAAATAATATTCCAGTAGGCTCAATTGCCTAATCATCCAGTGGTCCCTACTAGAAGGATAATGGAAGAGTGTTGGTTAGGAAACACTACTGCCAAAGATGAGAATTCCAAAAGCAACTCACTTAAACTGCACTCAAATTAGAAAATGATTACTGTTCCTTCCGCATTTCTATTGAAGACAAAATAAAACAGGAAGTCTTTATGCAAGGATTAAAATTGAATTTTGAATCAATTCCTGTTTCAGACAAAATTAAAATAAAAATTAAAAGGCTTGATATTATAAGATAAATATTACAACTGCAGACCGTACTTCCTATACTGGGTCTCTAGCTTCGTACCTAATTAGATCCTCATCCAGTCTTTCCTGCAAAGTTAGCTTCCTGGAAGCTTTTCCAGCCACTACCAATTTAAGCCACTCTTAAAGGGTATCCAACCTTCCATTCTTC
This sequence comes from Suricata suricatta, assembly GCF_006229205.1. Taxonomy (NCBI): domain Eukaryota; kingdom Metazoa; phylum Chordata; class Mammalia; order Carnivora; family Herpestidae; genus Suricata; species Suricata suricatta. Next base: position 109,772,128 of record NC_043704.1, read on the forward strand.
TCAACACGAGCCCAGACTTGCCAGACCTTTACCTTGCTTTTCTTCATGGCCCTTGTTAGTATTTGATGTAATATTATGTGCCTATCTTACTATCTGCTTATGATCTCCCTTTGCCATTAAAATCTAAGCGCATGAGGGGCGCCTGGGTGGCTCAGTTGGTTAAGTGTCTGACTTCAGCTCAGGTCATGATCTCAAGGTTCGTGAATTCGAGCCCTGCATGGGGCTCTGTGCTGACATCTTGGACTCTGGAGGCTGCTTCAGATTCTGTTTCTCCCTCCCTCTGTTCCTCTCCCACTCGCACTCTGTCTTGCTGTCTCTCTCTCAAAAATAAGTAAAGGATAAAAAAAATTGTTTTAATCTACGCTCCATGAGAGAAGGCAGTTGTCAAGCTAGTTCTCCTCTAAATAGCCAGCCCCAAGTACAGTGCCTGGCCCAGAGAAAGCCAGCAATCTAATAGCGGCATGACTGAGTATTTCTTAGTGCATTGGAATACTAGTTTACAACTATGTTCTACAAAGTTACAATGCCCATTTGATACACTGGGAATGTCACCTTTATAACGAAACCAACCTCAAATTCCACTCACTGGAAAGAGAACATGAGGCAGTGAAGTTAACACAAAACTGTACTCATATACCTCCTCAATTATGAACTTGATGGAAGATTTTCTTACCCACAGAATAATCTGAAACAGTTACATGTGGCTTTGCAAATATAAAACATCTAAATAATTTATCTGTGAATTTCTGACAGAGTCCTTTTTCAGTTCTGGCAAAAGAAGGGAAATTCTGCATTTTTTTGATGATTCAAAGGGGCAGTCTTTTAACATTTCCCTCTATTCTATAAGAAAGTGTAATGACATAACACTACAAATGCCACTCTATGATTCTTTAGGAAAAAACACTAAGCCTATTTAGTGTTTTGCTTCTCTACATATCACACAAAGAAGTCATCTTGTTAGCCTTAGTCATTTCTGATCTGTCCATATCATTTAATATCTCAAAATAATAAATAGGAAATCAGAACACAAACTACAACAAAATTAATAATGCGTGTATGTGCTCAAGACCTAAAGGTAGAAAAAACAAATCTTACCATCCTGGAAGAATGTACATTGGCTCAGCTGGAATCTATCAATGTGAAATTAACATGACAAAACTATGAATGCCAAACATGGATGTCATTCTCAATGCAGTGCCGAAATTATAGACTTTAATTCTAAAGTTGACTCAAATGAGTTATATTTATTTGCCATAGCAACTGTGTGCCAAAAATCTTAGTTTTAAATTTTTAACATTTGTATCTTTTGAGTAACATCACCTCACTTCTTACAAGATTGGTGGGACCTCAGCCTAAAACATTTTAAATGTGACCTTCACTGTATGAGAAATGGAAGCAAATTCCTCTGTTAGTGTTCCCTAATAGTGTTATTACACAACTCAAAAGTAACTCTGATTAATGAGAAAACTGAGGAAATATTCCCATGGCACCCTGTACATCAGTGAAATGTGGTGCATGTGTACCTTTTTGTCCTACTGTTCCAACCTTCCTTATAGGGCAAAACTCAGTCTTACAACTGGTGGTCATTAAGGTCTTCTCCATAATTAACCTATGCCTCTTTTCCACTTGAACAGGGTAATTAATTGAGCTAAATTATAAAATCAACATGAGAGAAATGATAAATTGCATATACATGCATATGCAATATAACTATATATTGTGTCTATATATGCAATATATACACTATATATAACTGTATAATATATATTATATATAACACATATAACTATATATTGTATAATATATATAACTATATAACTATATGGGGGGAGAAAACACACTAAAAATAAAGTATACCTATTAGAACCCTTAAACATAGTTGTCACACTTTCCAGAATTTTTACTCTTAATGTGGTAATAGCTCTCAATACTATCAAGTATATCTGAGTACAAAAGCTTCATCTTAGCTGATAAATCTTGAATTTCCAGGTAAGTCCGATTTAAAACCTAACACAGTAACCTCAATCCAAGAAATTTCACTGACTTATTTCTACTGAAGACTGCCCAAAATACATTGTTTAATTATTAATCATTCTGAGAAAATTAAATAAAATGTATGTTTATAAAGACATCTAAAACAATTATTCTTTAGAATATAATGAATGAAATCGATTATAAATATAGTATGGTAATACATAAATGTTTCCAACTAAATGAATTACAGGACTTCTCACGACACAACACAGTACAAAAATACCTCCTTTGTATTTCATCAGCAAAAATCTCTATCATTTTATGAATGTATCTCTTACTGCAAACTTTGCAAATACTCAAGCCATAGAGGTTTAAAATATTACCATCCTATGGATATTTCTATTGATTTCTATTGACCTTAAAAACTAACTTTTATACAAATAATCTCAAGAATACTCTTATTAATATACAAATGTTAAATGCATTTATTCTGAATAACAATAAAATATTAGCACCTCTTTAACTTGAGCTTTTTAAAAAAATCAGAAATTCACATACACTCACATATAAATAAGAATTATATTTGCCCTAATTAATAGGGAGTCAAGATCCAGTTGTTTTCCCCTGATTTAAAGGAGGAAGATATGTAACAAAACAAGGATATGCACTGACAACTCTTACTTTCACTTCAATGTCGTGTAAGTATCATTTGAGGGAGGTTCCACACAACTTATAAACTTAACTAGGTCTCAGATGTGCACAACCACAAATCCTGCTCATATAACTGCAATGGCTGTATCATAACCCAGGGGTCCAGACTATTTTGCAGAAGCCTAGAATTTCAAAGGCAGCTCCAAAGCTCTTTAAAAGAGATGGGTAACAGGCAGGCACATTTTGTTCATGCCTATCTCAACATTTTTTATAAGGCTTAATTTACAAAAATTTTTTATTTGAATATAGTTGACACACTACATTACATTAGTTTCAAATGTACAACACAGTGATTCGACAAGTTTATACATTATGCTGTTCACCAAAGCATCGCCACCATCTGTCACCATTCCGTGCTATTAGATCACCGACTATATTCCCTATTCTGTGCCTTTTATTCCCATGAATGACTCATTCCGTAACTGGCGGCCTGTATCTCCCACTCCCATTTACCCATTTGGCCCATCTTCCTACTCCCTCCCCTTTGGCAACCATCAGTTTGTTCTCTGTATTTATAGGTCTGATTCTGATTTTTGTTTGTTTATTCATTTGTTTTCTTAGATTCCACATGTGAGTGAAATTGTATAGTATTTGTCTTTCTCAGTCTGACTTATTTCACTTAGCATAATAACATCCCTCTAAGGTCCATCCTGTTGCTACAAATGGCAGAGTCTCATCCTTTTCATGGCTGTGTAATATTCTAGTGTGTGTGCCTGTGTATATACACACATGCATGCATGTGCACAAAAATATATGCGTGTATAAATACAGTAACTTTTGTAAAAAAGAGAGACACACGGAGAATCCAGAAATCTGAAAACATAAGATTAGCTGGATAAGAAGGTAATTTGTGTCGATGATTCCTGCTTTTACATCTATATATACATTGTTTACTACCCTTCTGTGTCACTCTGTGTCCTTGAATTTGTAACATATTTAAGAACTGAAATCTCATTACATATACATTGAATGACAATGCAGACCTAGAATCTCTGAGTCACTTACTCACAGGAACTTTTGCCGACATACATGAGAAGATCATGTCCTCATGGAACTCATGTTCAGAAATAAATATCAAATAAAGTAAAAAACATGTCATGTGGTGTAATTATGACTGAAAATTTTAGAATTTTTTTCTCATTTTAGAATTGTAATGACTGAGAAGCAAATTAAAATTTGAACCAAATACTGTTTATTTAAATTTTGAGTCATTTTTCTCCCTCCATACCTAGATTTACACACCTCCAGTGACTACAATAATCTAAATTATTTCAAAGTCAATTAACAATTTGCATTCTTAACTATGGTTCTAATTTTTTTTTACATACTGAGAAGAATGGTATAAATTATAAGGCCATTCTCTATATAGAGATTAGATGTTACTAAATAATGGCAGAGATAGTAAATTACAAATTAAAATGGTGTACAAAAATCTCTAGCAAGTAATTTACATGAATCACATACATCAAGTCTACATCTTCCCTTCCTTCCTTCCCTCTTTCCTTCCATTGGTTTTAGACATTGCTAAATGAATACATTTTCAATCGTAATAAAACTAAACCATACAGAAGAGTTTTATTGAAAGTCCAACTGAATTCCCCCCAATCTTGCTCCACTGCCAAATCAGACAGCCTATTATTCCAAAGGTAACCACTATTATAAATATGGTATATCTAGTCCTTTCTCTATGCATTCACATATACACACATGTCTACACGTACACACTCATAGTTTATCATGTTTACAGAAATGATGGACACATATTAAGTACACTGTTCTGAGGCTTGCTTTCCACAATATATGATAATAACTTTTCTTTGCCAACACACATACAGTGATGTAAATACTTTTTAACAACCATGTACTACTCCACTCTATGTCCATTTCTTTGATATCAGCCCCTTAAATTAATGCTAATTTTTCACAAGCAATGCTGCAATGTATGTATAAAACTATCCTTAGGTTTTGAATGGTTTTAACAATATACTTAGAACATAATGTATATGCATATATTAACTCTGAACAACAAACTCCATCCAAGAAAACATTTCCTAATATGTACTTATACCAACAATGAACATTGTTTTTCTATATTGCTAAATCTAGTCTAGTCCTTACCAAGATACAATCCCTAAATCCAGATTGTAAATTTCTGTAGTGGGAATAGGCCAAAGGTATGATATGTCTTTTCTCCTCCAAATAGAACTTAAAGCCTCATCTTGGTAGTTTGCAAAATACTTTTAACTGTTGGCCCTTAGATGGCAGCCAATCAATGAAACATTTTGTCAAATCTGTTTTTGAACTCCCATTATTTCAAAATAAACCATTTCACTGCTAAAACAATTACAACGTTTATATTCTGCAGTTATTTGCTAAAGAATAAGGACTGTGCGTCTGAACGAATGTTTGGGTTGACAAGGGTATCAAAATGGACAATATAGAGTTTATTACTCTTTTCTTATTAAGAAAAACAAAATGTATAGTTACGAGAGTCCACAGCACGTGTTATATTTGGACGATCACTGACAGCACAAAGTCATGTGATTAAGAGAATGTTTTTTTTTTTTACACATTATTTCTACAAACGTCAGAAAATATCCTGCTCCCCCCTCTCCTTTTTTAGACACGAACTGACTAACGGAAATGGTTTCTGACAACTGCTATAAATAAGGCAAGGCATTATCAAACTAGCTAAGGCACAATAGGACTCTGATGAACTCATATAGGCCTAAACACAGTTTCTCATGCGGTCATTTCCCCCAAGGTTGGGACGCCTCATGTAGTCATTTCTGACCCTGGATCAGAGTGTCCTCCTGAAGTGCCAGGAGCATCCAATTATTTTGGGGATTTTGCTTCGTTTTAAAATTTTAACTTTTCATTTTTATTATAGTTTATTGTCAAATTGGTTTCCATTTAACACCTAGTGCTCATCACAAATGCCCTCTTGCATGCCCATCACCCATTTTCCCCTCTCCCGTACCCCCCATTCACCCTGTTTGTTCTCAGTTTTTAAGAGTCTCTTATGGTTTGCTTCCCTCCCTCTCCTTAACTATTTTTCCCCCTTCCCCTCCCCAGTGGCACAACCATCCAATTAAAACAAGGTAAGTATATACTCCTGCATGATTTTGCCAATGGACAGAGGTACTGTTAGAAAATAAAGCATTCTCCCTTCACTTTGCCTTCCTCTAACTCTTCCCCAGTTTTTAAACAACAGCTTGCAGGATAAAGAAGTACCAATAGAAGAGGACTTGCTGGCAAAATGTAGGCATTTCCAGTGCTTTGCTTCTCTTTTTGACAATGTGATTTTACCATGTTGTCAGAGTATAAATAAATGTCACACTTCTTATATGAGATCAAAGATTTTATTGTTAGGATTTTGTACTTTTGAAAAGAGCATACATACTGAAAACACTATGAACAAGCTAACACGGCAGCTGAGGTTTGGTTCCTTTGCTAAATAGAAAAAGGACACCCCTTTCCTTAGGTTTTATAATTGCCCATAAGGTTCTATACATTCCAAAAAAAAAAAGCCGTAACACATGAGAAAATCTGAAGAGCTGACTACACCCTTCTAACAGGACAGTAAAGTTCTGTGTGTTTCCGTTAGCGTCCTATACACTTAAGAAGCAATGACCAGCTTTCCATGGCAAAGCACAATGTGCTGATAGCTGCTAATAAACTCAGAACTGCCAACACTTGTTACCAGTCGCACCTCCTTTTTCTGGAATTCTGATGCTCCAGAAAGATTCCTCAACTATCTGAATCAGTCACCCCCAGTTATAGATATATATTCCTAGGACTTACCTAGACCTACTGAGGATAAAGACCAGAAATCTACATTTTAGTTTATTTTACTCTATTTTATTTTATTTATTTTTGAGAGAGCAAGTGAGTGGAGGAGGGGGAGAGGAAGAGGGAAAGAGAATCCCAAGCAGTCTTGCGCTGTCAGCACAGAGCCGGATGTGGGGCTTGATCTCATGACCGTGAGATCATGACCTGAGCTGAAGTCAAGAGTCAGATGATGAACCAACAGAGCCACCCAGGAGCTCCAGAAATCTACATTTTAAGTGAACTCCTCCAGGTTATTCTTAAATCTTGGCAATTATAATCAACTGACGCTAAGATATTACTTCCACCAAAGAGTGTGTACTACCTTTCTACCCAATAACTTCCTGAAAGCTCAGAATATCTGCCCTGAAAAGATGGACTGAGATTTGACAACATGCTTTTTGAATATATTCCATCAATTAACTATTTCACAAAGCTCACCTACCTGCAAAAAAAATTTGCTGTATTCATTTTTTTGAATATTATTTTAAATCAGGCACCATCCATGTTTCTTCACATCATTCTAAGATGCTATTCACCATATCCTACCACTTCGTCATGTCTCAAAGCACTTAAGTTTTTAATCCTGTTTCAGTCATTCATTTCCAGTTAGTATGCAAAAACTACATAGCTCATAAAAAATTCTCCCCAGGATACTGAAGGAATGCATTGGATACATTTAGAAAGGAATCATGAAGCAAGCTTAAAACTTCATATCGTTCTTTCATTTAGATATCAAATAAACCATTACATATAAACACACACATGCTAAATTCTTTAAAGATAGCATCTATTCAATCACTGCAGTATAAGATCAACCATTAATAGTACAGATAAATGTGAAATGAAGATTATGAATGGGTTTGTATGTATATATGTATGTATGTAAGTATGTGTGTGCGTGTGTATCCAAGGAATATGGAAAAACTTTTATATAGTAATCAGTCAAATCATGTTCTTTGTATGTAACAAAAAAAACTAGCTCTTCATTAAATTGAAGGGAAAATGTTGTGTTAAAGTTAATAGGAAGAAAAAGAAATTATTTAATCTTCTTGCAATAATAACCACTTTATTTTGGATAAAACTACAAGCTAAGCTCCTTGTTAAGTAATAGCCCTTGAAGAGATGAACCTTTGAGAAGGTGGCTTCTCCTGCATTTATTTTTGATTTACATATAAAATAGCAAGGTGTTCATCTGATTCTCTAAGCACATTTCTACTGGAAAAGCCAAGTAGAAAATTTTACTTTCCCTCCAGAACTTGTAACATTCTGTTATTGTACAACAGAGTAAATATTTTACACACTGGCATACAATTTATTTTTATCTGGTTTCTGCCATTTGATTCACACAACTCTAAGAGATGGTTATATTACCTTGCCCGTTTGTGAACACAGATTGCAGCCTATTATGGTTAAGTGACTGACTCATCAAAGTCCCCTAAGCTAATTAAATGGAAGAATCAGGACCCCCAATCAGGTCTTTTGATTCCAGATTTAAAATTTCCTTCACAACACATGCTGACAATTTAAAATCAAGCTCTGTGGAAATAATAATGGCTGTAAATAAATATAACAGGAACAAAGAGACCAGGAAGGGAGAGGGATAAGGTAGAACAGCCACGACTGTTACCACCTGTGGTCTGTGCTGACATTTACATGCAGGACAAAGCCTAGTGTACAGATTTTGAATGAGATAAGGTGGTCCCTTACAGAGCTGAGAGATGGATGCTATTGTCCTTGCATGTCCATGGGTTAGGCATCAGACTCTAATAATGTACACTTAGGGATATGAAAATTATACACCACGTCTATCAGCTTCTTCTTAAGACTGCTAATCAATTTTAATCTAGTAATTAATACATTGCAGGGTTGTAAGTACTCAGTAACTGATTTGAAGTTAATTGTTGAGGAAGAGGTCTTTGAGCATGATTTTATTTTTATCTGTCTGCCCTCTGAGAAAGAAGAGCCTACATTTTCTTCAGAGCTTTCACTAGAAGGGCTTAAAATGTATTAGCAGAAACCTTCCATATAAGTAAAATGAAATGCTGTTCTAAAAGTATAAAACGGAATGTGTGCTAACAAGTATGCATATAGGAAGGCTGATCTACATCAACTACTAAAACTGTTTGAAAAGCAGTGAAGGGGAAAGGATAACTGCCTAAAACACTTCTAAGCCACGTAGAGTCAGACAGATTTTTTTGACAGCTGTTAAAATCATAGAAAAGAATACCCACGGAATAGCACTGAGGGCTTGAAATGGCATTAATGATACTTTTCATATACATGTAACAAACCTGTTCTGTATCATATTAGTTACCTTACGGCACAGAGAAATGGTAATTATTAAATTGCTTTCTAATCTGAAAGTGCAAACTCAAGACAATTAAGAAACTGCTTATTTATTTTTTAAACATTTATTCATTTATTTATTTTTAGTTCTCTTCTTTTTTCTCTACTATCTTGGAAAAAAAGAAATGTTTTCCTTAAAGAAATCCAAATACATCCAACACATATAATAATCTTACTAAATGAATAAGTATATTCATCAAAAATAAACAATACTTAGATAAAATTATAACTATGTATTGATTATAAGACAATTTATTGAGGACCTTTTATAGCAACCTTGGCACAGGGGGAATACATGGACCCAGCTATGAAGAACTGCCTTCTTAACGGGGAATACAAAACAAGCACACAAATAGCTATACACAGAAAAAGAAAGTGAGAAGTATGCAGCAGAGATAAAGCCTGGTGTGTTAAAGGAGAAAGAGGTCAGGGGTGGTCTGATGATAGATAAGACATCTGTGATGGAAAGACAGAAGGAGGAATCTCATATGGTTAGAGACAAATGGAATGGACATCTAGACAGCAGGAGTAGAGAGAGCAAAGACAGGGATGTGGGAAAGCACAGAGTGCGAACACTGAGGGGACGTGGTCTGTATGCAGCACCCATGTACAGCGGGGCTAGTAAGAGAGAAAGCTGCATTTGGGGACTGAGGCCAACTCAAGAAGGGCCTTGAAGGCCAAGCTGAAGAATTTGGCCTTCACTTCTTAATTAATCAGAATTCATCCATTCCAAGATTTCACCCAAGGACAGAGTCAGAACACTTAACTAAATACCCTGAGGGCTAAGAATAAGACTGTACATGGGATATGAAGAGATCTTATTAAATAAACTCAGGATTCTTCTACTTCCTAAAGCTTCTTCTTCAGTTGCCAGCAAGCTGGGAGATAAATTTAGTGCTCAATTTCATCTCAAGCACTTGGTTCATCTCTTTTCCTTCTAATTGATTTGTTATGTCTCTTTTTTACAGTCCTATTTTATGTGCACTTTACTGCTGTAAGCCGACTCACATCCTTTTTTGATGGAGCATACATCCCACATAAATAAAATTAAAGTAACATGTGTCCTGCTACCAGGTAAGGTTGAAGATGCACTTTTAAGGTTAAAAGTTTCAGGAGAGAAAAGAGAAGTTAAAATTCACCATCAAGCATAGCTCACTCTTCTAAAAATATTTCAATGAACAAGGGCCATGTTGGGTTAGGATACCTGGTTAGTACAGTTGACAATTGCTCTAAAATCTACAACTGTTGGGGTCAGCCACCTGTTTTGCCTGGCTGTCCAGTTTGACCTTCCCTGTAAATCAGTGTTCCTATTAGATGCCCAAACGACCTTCTGAAACTTACAAGGCTTCCAAGGCTACAGATATTTTCAGCTGTATCAGCCCTGGCTGTCACAGCATTCTGCATGATATTGAGAGGCAAAACTGGAGCCCTCCTGTACTAGCCTGACCTTTTAAGCTCACAATATTGCACTGCCACTCAAAATTGAGTTTTCTCTTTCTGCATTATTTTGCAATACAATTTCTCTTGCATAATTGTAAAATAGCGTTCTAAGCATAAAATGGTACTTTTCTTTACATGAAAATACTTCACTGATACACAGGAAACCAAACACGGATAGAGAGGCTTTACAATAAATATTTATTGACATCTATAAATAGTATTTTTAATTTCTAAAAATATTATTTAAATTTTGTGGCACTAGAACTATAATCATGTCATTATTTCTGCAATGGCCAATTTGAAATTTGAGAAATGTCTACATTTTATAATTGCCCTTTCATAATTATATCTGCACAGTGCCTAAAATATAAAAGAACACAAAAGAATATAAAAGAATTAATATTTAAGTGAATGTTGCAGAATCTTGCACGTTTAATTATTCTTCATTTATCATAGAACTATCGGACTGAAGTACAAGTGCTTAATTTTCACGCCAAAGAAATTAGTACATCAGCATGGAATATTTCTCTTAAAAAATATGCCTGAGAATTCTTGGTACACAAAGGGAAAATATTTTTTGAATCCATGAACGGCAGAAAACTGTTGCTGTGTGACTAGGTTAAAGTTAACAGCAGTAGAAGAAAAGAGCAATGGAAATCAATCCATTAAGACACAGATGAAGGTTCTTAATATCTATCAACTATTTGATCTCAAGCCTTAAAAACTACTGGACTGATAATGTATTCAAATTGACACATGTATATTAGAGTATCTTTTATTTCCATTTCCTACTATATTTTCACAAGTCCTCCTTGTAGTCAGTGCAGAGAACCACAAAATGATATGAAATAAGTATTTCAGAACCAAATTCATAAACTAACATTGGTTGGTAAACGTATCCCTTAGCTTGATACATTTATTCTATTCCATTTTTAGCTGTAACTTCTGTGCTACTTCGTAATCCTTTTTGGAATATACATGTACATAGAGAGTAACACACATATATACATACAAGACACACACATGCACATGCTCTAATTGCCCTGATAGGGATTTGAGGGAACATGAGAAGGCTTAATCAGAAATCTTCAAGTGAATGTCAATTTTCAATAACATTTTTTATTATTTTAAGGTTGGCAACAGACTTCTGTATTTTAGTGATGAGAGAAATGAAGTGAATCCCCTAACGCTTTCAATAATGCAGCTGAATAAATTAGAAGGGTGTCTGCAATATTCTCTTTGGGCTCAAGATACTTCTTAAAATGTGCCACTTAAAACCATCCAACTGAGCGATTGGCAGAGTGCTACGTCATTCAAAAGCGACATCAGAAACTTCACAGGTGCTAATGATTTTGAGTCTAAAAGTAGATTTTGCTGATGGTGTGAGGAGAACGAATACTATGCGAACCACACTTGATCTAGCTCTTCTTCCCAAGCCAGCGAAACTCCCAAAGTCCCCTTCATGGTCTCTGCTGTTGAAGGATCACAATGCTGCTACACCTGTCTTTCACACCTTCCCTTCTTCATTAGGTCTTTCCAGAACGAACCTGCGGTTGGGCCTCAAATCTATATTGCTGTCAGTATTTGTGTAGTTAATGCACAGCATGCTGAGGGAAACAAACAAGCAGATAAAAAGCAAAGCTGCTGGTTTAAGGTCTCAGCACTTGCAGCACCGTCCTATGTGACCCCTGAGCAAATCACCTGATCTTAACCTCACCAAGCCTCCATTTTCTCACCTTTGAACCAGAGACAGGGAAGGCAATGCACAAATCTCACCGCGTTGGGTAAAAACCATATAAGATCACATATGTAAAAGAGTATGTGCCCACCAAGAAAGTGGCTCTTTTTGTAATTATTACGATTGCTAATGGTCTGGCCCTTTTGTGGGTTTGGTTGTTCGCTTTATTTCACTAAAAATGGACCTTTCTCTTTAAGCTATACACGGCAAAACAACAGAAACTATACTCTTAATTCTTCTTGAAATTTAAGTTAAAATCTTATTGTGAAGTTTTTTTATGCAGTGGGCTTTAAGTTAACGTTTATAATTAAAAATGAAGAGTGGTGAGCCCTAAAATAAAAATTCTGAGTCTCCTAACCCAGGCTGCAGATTAAATCCTGGAAACAAGGGATGAACACTTCACAGCTGAATGGGGTCGCACAAAATACGCACAGTTGCACTTTTACCATTCGAAAGTCTGGAAGCTCGCCTACAAAATACGGCTTTCTTTCCTGCACACAAAGAAAAAGCTGGAGAAAAAAGAGCATCGTGTGCATATCTAAAACCCTTTGTCATTAAAGTAAAATACAACACACCTCTCTCTCTCTTACAGATTTTTCCTTTCTGTTAACATAAAAGTCGCAGGCTCTGCAACCTGACTGTCAATACTGAGTGATTTAACCTCCTACTCGAGGAGTTAGCATGAAGAAGCCACACGTGAATTACGTGTCCCCATCTTTCTCCCAAAGTGCCAACATCAGAAATAAAGTCATCTTTTTCCGTCTCGTCCAGGATGACACTACATATGGGTCATGCTGATTTATCAAATGCTTAAGCAGAAAAATTAATGCTTCGAACGCTGAAACACATAATTAAAATACATTGTGAGTCAATTTTGTCTTTTCTCCAATACACAGAGCACGCGAAGAGTTAATGTGACTACTGGACAGTTTTAGGCAAATTCCACACTCTGCCCACAGGCAGCCTATTCTTGGCTCCTGTGCCCACTTTGTTTTGCCCGTACATTACTTGTGAATATTTCTATCACTACACTGGAAACTACTCCGAGAACAGGGCGTCTCTTCCTCACCTCTGCCCTGGAGAGAATAAAGAGGTAGATAGGTAGTACACGGACACTGCACGCAAGCACTATTTGCTAAATAAGAGGGTTTTCCTTTGAGGCCGAAAACAATGGTATGAGCCTTCCACTTTCCTTCTCTAGACATTATATAGTTTCATCTGGTCTGTGTCCTAAACAGCTTTAGGAAGAGAGGAATTTATTAGCCAAGTGACATGTCTCCAACAGAACCAGGCTTCAGTTAATAGTTTCTCTCTTAACATCATAAGCTATGCCACGTAGTGACTGAGCGCACAGGCTGCTAGGTGAACATGCTGGAACACAAAAGCATAAAATAACCGCATCAGGAAGATAAATGAATTTAGCATGCGCTCTGGAGTTACCCCTCTCATTTCTCAGTGAAAATTTTAGAGCATCACATTATTGGTGTGAAAGTAAATTATCTCCTGGAACTTCGCAAAGCTTCCTTGGAGAGCCTCCCAAAATGCAATATTGTAACAGGTCACACTACTGCAAGCCCTTTTCACATCCACTGAAGACAGAGGCCTAGTGTGTTTTGTTGTGTTTATAAATCTAAGAGAAAGATTATAAGCATTTGGCAAACTATATGCCAAAGTCAAAGTAAGATGACAAAAGTTTATTTGCCAGGATTTTAAGTTAAATTTACACCTTCCTGGGGCGCCTGGGTGGCTCAGTCGGTTAAACCTCCAACTTTGGCTCATGTCATGATCTCATGTTCCTGGGTTCGAGCCCTGCATCGGGCTCTGTGCTGACAGCTAGCTCAGAGCCTGGAGCCTGCTTCAGATTCTGTGTCTCGTCTCTCTATGAGCCTCCCCCTCTCATGCTCTGTCTCTCTCTGTATCAGAACTAAATAAAACATTTAAAAAATTAAAAATAAAATAAAAATAAAAACATTTACACCTTCCTGACTTGTATCAGTTGTGGAATGGGTAAAGATTTACAATTACTGCATCGTAACTATGCCACATCCATTCCCAACAGAATCATCCAGCGGTAACAACGAATGCTGATGTGAAATAAGAAAAGACCCAGGCTTCAATTCAGTTTGGCTGCTCACCAGCTGTGTGACTTCAGGCAAGTAGGCTAACTTCTCTGAGTCTCTGTTTCCTCACCTCTATCAAGAGAAGGATGGCTCCTGCCATGAAGGCCTGTTTAACATCATTACTGGGTGATTCTTTCCAAAAAGAATATAAGCGAGCAATGTCTCACAGAGAAGACACTCGAATATGGTAGCTAGCCTCCTTACTTCCCCCCATTTATACTGTTTCCTTCCAAACGCTGAACAGAGCAGCAAATTTCTCCCCCACAGAGCATGCATTGGCTACTAAATTCCACTAAGACTTCCTTCTTTGGATTTTCTTCTCTCCTTGAATTTCCTCCTTTGGTTCTCAACTGTATAGTACCAATACTCAACTGTACTATTCACTTTTCATGTCTTTCTCCCCAGCCCAATTACCGGCCAATGAAGAGAAACTAAGTAATTCTCCTTTGGATCCTCCCCTCCTGCCCTCCTATAATCCTTAAATTCTAAGAGATGCCCAAAGTATGTTTATTCATTGGTTTTTTAGCAGAATACAAAGGATGAATTGATTTCCCTATATTGTCTTATTGTTAACATAGTAAAATAACTTTTTAAGTGAAAAGACCTCAGCTCTTAGTAAACTCTGATCCATTACTGAGAAACAGACACAAATAATTTCTTCCAACACAATATTAATTGCTCCCAAAATTAATATTTACTTTTAAAATCCAGTCCTCAAAACTTTCTCTGAGTCATTTCCTACATGCAATTTTCAGAAATCATGGGCCCCCAGAAAGCATTATGCACAATTACATTTGAACGATGTTTGAAGGATAGACTTTTTCAATAGTCTCAATTCTTCTGGACATTTCAAATTATTTTTGGAAAGGTCATGCAGTACCTCAGACAGACTCTATGCCAGGGTCAAAGGTCTACTTGTAGTCCCTGTTGTTCACTTTTGCTATGCTCATCAGATCTCGTAAAGTCTTATGGATGGGGTATGTAAAACCAAATATGTTATCTGAATGCGCTAGGTTGACAATGCAGCTTTCCCTGAAATGTCTGAGCAATGAAATTTGAATAATGGCTCAAAATAATTTGGAGTAAATTTGTTGAGTTAAAATTAGCCCAATGAACACAGAAAGCAAAAAGGAATTTCTAATTTTAACACCATTGAATCTTAGTTACTTAAAAAAATGAACATTTTCTGAACATTATCTTAACAGTGCAACTGAACAGATTTTTATCTTATCTTTATAGCACAAGGCAAAAATCAGATAGAAAACCTAGTAATAGAAAAAGACACACTAAGCGTGGCTCTAACATCATACTAAGTAAGAGGCATAAAAACAAAAGCTGAAATAAAGCGCTGTTAACATTATTTTCTCTAGCTCTGTGTAAACATGCTATACTTAAAGACATAATCAGCATAATTTTTATTACTTTTCATGGGTATACCTATCTGAAGAAATAACAAGTGGTAAATAGCTATAAATAGAATCTTTTTCTTGAAAATTGTCCTGACTTCATGGGAATTTTTCTATGCATGTTAAATACAACATAATCTATCATTGCTCTGACATGTTCGGCTTAAACTATGCTAAGCCATTTACTTGTAAAAAAGCACGTAAGCACCTTAAGCAAAAAGGCCTGTGAGTATGCCTCTGAAGCTTTCTATTCTATTTGAAATACACCTATCCTCACAACACCAGGAAACTGTTACCTCAGTGCAACTGCTTATTTATTCCCATATGTACATCATTCTGTTTATAAGAGTGTTGATTATTAAGGCGCTTTATTTCCAGGAAAAAGAATATCACAGTTATACTGACACCTTCCCTAAAATAGCAAGGTCTGAGAAGCATAAATGTCACTCGCATTGCAAACTTATTTTATCCTGTGTCTGTGTGACACCTGCTTTATCACAGAGGCCAGGTTACACTGGTGTTCTTTAATGAGGGACCAGAACTGCCTGGCCAACACTGAAACACTTCCTAGCAAATAACAATATACCCCTAAAGATGAACTTATGCTTACTTCAGAATTAGCAATTTGGGATGCAGGATTTGGCGACCTTCTAGAGCACATCAGATCCTGTGCTTTATTTAAAAGAGAGAGACACAGAAATGATGTGTTTTAAGAATTTAACACACAGCTTCTACTTAAGTTATAGTTTCCGAAAAAACACAATTTCAAGTGTTATTCTCTTACTGAAATTTAGAATATAGTTCTTGATCCTAAAAGAGCTCACAAGCAGCAATATAATCAACAGAATTAACATTAAAGATTAAAATGTTTATGTAAAAATTTTTTGATGAGAAGCTTAAACAATTCTTCCTATATTTTAAGAATCATTTTTAATAGCTCCCACTGCCTTTCACATCCACATCTAGTCAGTTGCTACATCCTACAAACCTTATGCTGGTCACTTCTCCCCCAGCAAACATGTCTTCCTTGTCATTCCCTGTCATTTCCCTTAGTCCCTTTTCTCTTTCCTCAATATCTACTTCATTCTCTACGTGTCCTATCCTTCCTCTATAAACTGTCACTAAAATATCTGCCTGTAGGGTTACGCACCTAACCAAATGTCTTGCATTCCCAGTTGTGTATCAAACTTATACCACCTGCTCCTCAATGCCACCAAAGTGTAGCACCAGCCTCCTTTCTCATCTGATTCCTCCCTTCTTCCTACACTATGTGCTGCTCACCTCCTCCTAGGCCTTTTCTTTCCATCCTTTTACTTCTATTCACTCGTTCAGAGTCTCCCCAAATACTGTAACAAGCGTGATTCTGGTAGAGTATTCCAAATGTTTACGGTCTTGATCTCCTATATGCACCTAACACAAGTATTTGTTAAATCTGCTTTCGTTCTTTTACATACAAGCATGGGTTCTAGAACTGGGCCGCCCTGGTTCAACTCTTTGTTGTGCTACTTATTGGGTAAGTAACTTGAGACTACTAATTCGTCAGTGCCTCAGTTTCCCCATCTGAGAAGCTGAGATATGAACAGTACCTATCTCACAGGGTTGTTCTGAGGAATACATGAATTAATTCATAAACCTCACCCTGGCACATAGAAAGAAGTCCAAACTGTGAGTAATTGTCATGAGAGTTCTTATCCTCAGTACTATTCTTTATAGATCATTTCCAATTGGTTAAAAACACGGACATTTAAATAAAGACAAAAAACAAGCCTCATAATTCTGTAAAGGGCAAAAAGAGCTGTCTAGTCATGCCACTTAATCTTGAAGATAAAGGTCCTAAGGCTTACTTTACAGCCGCAGAAAAATGATTAAATGAGCTATTTTATAAAGAACTGTATAGCAAAGTAACTCTTATTAATTATTATGTATATGTTTAGAACTTCACAGATACAGAACTTAAGGACTAGAAAGAGTAAGTGGTTGTTCCCAGGCCACATACCTGGTCAGATCTGGTATTTAAAAAAAAGTCTATACATTGTGCAGCTTGTCTGTGCTACCCCCCACCTGCCCAACAAAGTCCCTGGCTCCTTTCAAGATACAGACAGAAATGCAATCAAGTACATACCGAACCAGTAATGATAATAGTAACTCTGATATCGCCTCCTACTTGTGCAGAGTTCCCCTTTTCTAAAGTTCTCCCCCAAGGAGGTCTATTTTTGTTCTTCTACTTGCACTGTAACAAACACTGGGGCTTTCAAAACAAACTTGGAGACCATTTATAGGAATTAATGTTATCTTTTCACATACTACTTTCTGAAACTAAAATTTAGGAAACAGAAATATGAATGAGGGGACCTCTGGCCTAGGAATGCTGAGCTGCCAGTCCAGCCAATGGTCCAGAGCTTTTTCTTTTTTTTTTTTTTCCTGTTTTTTATTTATTTTTGAGAGACAGAGAGAGAGACAGCGTGAGCAGGGGACAGTCAGAGAGAGAGGGAGACACAAAGCTCAGAGCTAGCTGAGCTAGCTGTCAGCAGAGAGCCCGACGCGGGGCTCAAACCCACGAACCGTGAGATCATGACCTGAGCCGAAGCCGGACACTTAACCGACTGAGCCACCCAGGCGCCCCCTGAGCTTTTTCAAACTTCTGCAGGGCAGCAGGCGTCTATGCCTTCCTTTCTTTAAACCTGTCACCTGTCTAGATGACCACCACCTCACCCCAGCCTATCTTTCTGCCTGGATAAGAGGTATCCATCCACATGGACTGTTAAAATATCCTTGTAAAGGTAATTCTTTTCTTGTAATCAAGAGAAGGGCAGAAACAAAATGTGAACGTCTCATTCCTACTATCATCAAGAATGCTGGCAACCCGATTGCTGGATACAGTATTACAAATTTCAGATACAATAAGCTCTGAATGGTCTTGTAAATTCTAATACTAAATCATCTAAATCAAGTTCAGAAAATGCCTTTAACGATGTTCTAAATATGAACTGCGTAATGCCTTATTCTGGCATTCTTGCTATTTAACATGCTTGTGATGTGTTGTGACTATTAAACTGTAAAGTCTCGGTTTATATTTCCTCCCACTCCCACTACACATATTATTGTTACTCTATTTTTTAGCATTTTCTGGAAGAGTCTATTCAGTCACAATCGCTGTAGACAGATGTTAGTATGCTGAGAACTTAAATACAGAAGGTATAAACAATGCTGCCACACTTCCCACAGACCATCTACGTAAACCATTTATTATTTTTCAAAACCCACAAAATTGTACTCCTAATTGGGACAACTCTACTTGTGTCTGAAACCATCAGTTAATACCTTCTGCTCTCATTTCCTCACTTTTATTCAGTGTCACATTCGACCGGATACTTAGGCTGTTTCTGATTAAAACCTCCTGATTAATATATATTTCTCTCATTCCTGTTCACGATGCATTATACATTTCTTTTCCAAAAAGGAAATCACTGCTTTTTCAATACATTTTAGTATTATTTCCACTTCTTAACTTTAATATGTAAATTTTTATCAAACGACCTCATTGTAAACAACATCACTGTCACTCTCCGTTGACTTTCAACCTCGTCTTTGGCAATTTCTCTCTAACCACTGTTCAAATTCATTGCCCACACTGGTCTCCTAACACATCTGTAACTATTTGGTGACTTCAAATGGTGATTATTTCATAGCATTCAACAGTAAAACTGATGGCAAAAGCTATCAATATTCTCATATAGGACGTTTGGAAATCTGTATACTCCTACTAGAGAAATGAACTAGAACACATACAAAAATCCTGTGTCAGAATATTAATGTATGAAAAATATGGAACTATCACTGAATACATATAACTAAAGCTGGCGTAAGAGAATAATATTTTTGAATGGTTGGAAAATAAAAAATAGCTTTTGTTTTCCATTATTTATGCATTAAGACTGTTCCCTTTATTACATGTGTTGGTCAGAGCCACATTAGGACTTATTTTTCCTTATCTGAAGTTCCAAACCATGTTACCAAGCCACTGTTTATGAAATCTCACTTTCTACTTACGGTTATTTTCAAAACTCTTACTTCTGCTACCAGACTGCCACTTCTTTAAACAAGGTATATTTTGGCTAAGTTTGGTAGATCTCACTGAGCCTAGCTTGCTATTTTAACCACAACACGTGTTCACTTAGAAATCAACATTACAAAATAAAATCTCTCAAATCCACAATGTACTGTTTGTTTCATATGATTAAACTTGTTCCCATGATCCTCGAATCTTGTTAGCTCTTTAAAACAAGTTCCTTCTTAGTTAATAGCGCGAAGCTGTTTTAAAAATGAAAATATACTATTAAATCTAAGTCTCTTTTAGAAATTCTTTGGAGGAAGAAGTATCAGCTAAAGAGGGACTGGAATGGAGTTGATATCTGCACTGACTTTAGATTATATGATATTTAGCACAATTCTTTTTAATACTTTAATGCTATTTAACATCCCGATTATCTGGATAAATTAGTATTGTCATGGGCACACCTAGCTTTCACACAGACACATAACAACTGTTATTCACCTCTTGGATATATAAAAGGTATACTCCTCAATTTCTTAAAGCAATGTCCATAGAGATGACAGTTTTTCTTTTGCAGCATACACACTACTGGAAGCATAACAGTTATTTCAGAAACATCTCCTTTTTAAAAGCGTCGATCTCAGTGGAAAAGGAATTCTTCACTCCACTACATTTCATCATGAGATTAATATATCCTGAACTGTTTTAACGAAGGATTATCACAGAAACCTGAAGACGACCTCAAAACCAGTTGGAGAAGTGTCAGACACATAATGCCTAGTCCATACATGCTTTAAAGATCCTTCATGTTTATGGATGTCACCGGCACATATATTAAGATGTCTCTTGGAAAACATAAATAATTATCTATAAAAGAGGTACTAGAGTCATTAAAACCTAATAATAATATATAAAAACCTGTAACCATGTATTTGCTAAGTGTCTTTTTTCCAGGATGTGGCTGTAATGTTGAGAATATATGTTTTTATAACATGAAAAACACTCCATAAAAATCAATTTCCCTATCTCAAATCTAAAAATATAAAATATGTCTAGAGACACTTAATGCCATATGTCAATAGCTCTTCTTGAATTCTCTGCTTTGCGATCAATAATTCTCCAACCATTAGTGAATATGCTCCATGACTCATCAGAAATTATGTACAAAGTTAATGGGGATCATTGTTCCCCCCACACTCCCTACACGCATCAACCCTAATGGCAGTTGTGCCTCATACAGTGGGAGGCAGATTCAAGATGGCAGCAAGCCAGGAGGAAGTCTTCTGAGGGTCTCTAAAACCTGCCCTGCCCCCGGAGGGAGAACTCACGACATCCATCCTGTCCTCTACCTTTGGCATCCTTCAAGGAAATAAAAGTAAGCATGCCTTATAGGGATAAAAAAGAAGAGCATTTTTTCAGCTTAACGCTCACTGTGTATGGCAAAATGGACTTCAGTTATGAAAATATCTGAGGGGAATGTTTCCAGAACCTATGCCATTGTGCTTTGTTTGCTAGTCAGATGCTTTCTCAAGAATGTGTTCAAATTATAAAGACAATGTCTTCGTGTATAGAAATTACTGAAAGCCCATATTACCACAGACACATATTTTTACCTTTCCTAACATTCAAAAACAAAGCCTTATACCCTACAAGTGAAAATCTCATTCCTGTGAATTCATTAATTAACATTTGGTCAGGAGTTTGTTTGGATTTACTTGATGTTTTTATTTTCTAAGGAAGGAAAGTCATAGGAAAGGAAAATACATATTAAGCATTTGAGGATAATTGCTATTTACCGAAAACTCTATTTTAAAATAAGTTTTAGTGACTCGTTTATGTTCGGTAACTTCAGGACAATGATAGCTATAGTGTCTCTAAAATGTTCCTAAGTAGCAATCATACTCTATTCTGGCCTTTGAGAGGTGTTAAGACTCATCCTCTAATTATAAGCCTTTTCTCTCTTATTACTACCTCACCATTAAATCTCTAAACTAAATGGTAGTTTTGAGGAAATAAAAATAGATGTTAGGTAGTGTGTTTTCTTAGATTTTGGTTACGATGGATAAGAAAGACAAGGTATTTCTGTGTATAATAAACTTCTTTAGCTTGTAAAAGCAAAAGTTGATTTTATTATTCTAACCAGCAAACTCCTGAGGCTTTCTCTCAAAAGACTCTATTTTAGAACAGCACTGTCCAATAGAAAAAGTAATACAAGCCACATTTGTTATTTTAGGTTTTCTAGTAGTCGCAGTTTAAAAATGTGAAGAAACAGGTGAAATTAATCAACTGAATATTCTACTGAAACCAATCTATCCAAACTATTATCACTGCAACATATAATTAATATTAAAAATATGAATCAGATGCTTTACATTCTTCCCTTCATACAAATTTTCCAAATCCAGAACAAATTTTACACTTAGAGCCAGTCTCAGTCCTAACTAGCCACATTTCCAATGCCTGAAAGCCACACGTGGCTAGTGGCTACTACCCTAGGCAGCAAGTCCAAATTTCCAAAAATATGAGGCTCTTGAGCCTAAAAGGCCATCACTTCAAAATCATCCTATGTAACATCCTCTGTAATCAGTATTGCTGCTAGGATTTTATATTAAGCCAAACATTTAAGTAAATACATTTTGCTTCCTTCCTCCACTCTCCTCACCCTCCCCATCTACTGCTCACGCTGATAACTTTCTCTTCATGGTATAGGAAACCCCAGTGACCTGTTCCCTTTAGCTTCTTCTAAGCAAGATCTGAGATGTTCTCGAACCTGTGTATCTTCAGTCACTGAACAGAAAGCCAGAGGTGCAGCAAAAGGCTATTCTCTCTGTTTCCAGAAACAGATATCAAGTACAGGTCTAATGAACCGGCGGCAATAAATGCCAAGGGCAACTCTTTGGCTTATGATAAAAATAGGAAATTTTATATAATGAAGTAACACACCCTGCTTCAATGAGAAATATGATTTTACTCTTCCCCTCCCCTCCCCCCATCCCAGTTGGGATATTCTGTTCTTGATCTGGAACAGAACCTAGTGCTTCATTTCATAGGAATTCTGTGCCCAGAGGAAGAACAGAATGCTGGAAACCGAATTTAATGAATTCAACTTGGAGTCTAAGTTTGCCTCAAATGTGGAAATGTAAACACAAGCAATAATATTTTAAACCATGAAACACTTTGGATTCTCCATTGGCATGGCTGCCGAGAGCACCACACTTCATGTGTATCTGCGCACAAATTTGTTCTTAGTTACATGAGGAAAAGAAAGTAAACTAGGCACATGTGAGCTTTTCTGAGTCTCTTCGTAATAATAAAACCTGATTATTATGTCTTAAGTGACACGGTAATTACAGACGGATGGATGAACAGATTTTCTGGTGCTGACCCAACCTGCTCCCACAAACACAAAAGGCAAACTTTTGTAGTCCTCAGTGAGGGAAACCCCCCATTAAACAAATAAAACTAAAAACTGGTCTACATTTTGAAAAAAAAAAAAAAGCCCTACCAACACAATAATCCAAAAGAATTTCACCTCCATACACTGCCAGTTTCCTTAAAAAAAAAAAAAAAAAAAAAAAGCTGTTTCTACCTATAGCTGTCACCGACTTTAAGAAAGCAAAGATACAAGTGTCAACAATGTGCTTTCTCTGGCTACAAAATAACTTTACTCAGTGTCTCTGTCTATAACTCTACATCTAAGACATTCTAAGTATTGAACTAAGTATCCTTAAAATGAATTTTACAGTCCTTGAACTTCCGTTTTAACCCGCCTCGGTGATAGTTTTTTTATCTCAACGGCAAGACAAGGAGAGTCACCAACGCTCTCAGGAACCCACACAGACAACATGGAGTGGGTCCCTTATGCGGGTATAGAATAGTTACCTGCTAAATACCCTCTGTGTATAAACAGACACTGTGTTCAAACCCGGGAGGGAGGAACACGGCGTCCACGGGTGTAGTATTTCAAAGCGCCTTGTAGAGGGCCTGCAAATCCAAAGGGCATTAATTATGACTTCTCTCTTGGTGTATTAATTTGTTTAAGAAATGCCTCGAGGACGGCAGCGTTTACCATCCATCTGCTATCGCTTGTGCCTGTGCTGGTGGGCGCACAAAGTAAAGACCATAGCAAATAACCTTTCTGGCAGCTTCTTAGTCCGTTTTAATCCCAGGGAAACACACTCCACGGAAATACACCAACAAATCGCGGCAGCAGCCGTGTACCTCCCGGCCAGGAAGAGACTTAAGAACACAATTACTCTTGTAGCAACACCCCAGTAGTTGTAAAGTGCTGTGAGAGGGGCAAACACAAGCTCCACCACATACCTGCTCGTGTTACAAGCTCTGGAATCAAAGTATTCTCACATGACACATTACTACCAATAACAGATTCCGGCTCCGTTTAAAAAAAAAAAGTGTGGGGGTTGGGGGGGGGGACTACATATTTGTCCTGCTTTTGTCTAAAAACCAGTACCCAAGTACTAACTACTTTTCATTCGTTTCAACCTTTCGTGAAAGCCAATTCAATCAACCAACTGCGGCTCCACCCAGAGAGCGTCTATACTTACTTTTCTTACAGTTTTTGAGTGACGCACTACAAAACGATGGAGGGGGGGGGGAGAAAAAGAGGAGCCCTCTCACGCAGGGCGTCTTCCGCCCTGTAAACTTGGCAAAAGGCAAACTGGACTGAAACACAGCACTCTCCATATAAGGAAGCCCAGCTAAACATGTCATGCGTAATTTATGGGTAGCAGGCAGAGAATTAACCTTTGCGTGCACATATTTGGCCCAGATGAAAACCGGGGCTGGATGGCAGCCCCCGGGGACAAGGGTGCGGGGTCTCTCGGGAGACACCGCGGCTCGCGTCTGATGGGCTCGCATCTTCTCCTGACGAAGGTCATTAAGTTGTAAGTACACTTCCACGCACCTGTTTCTTTCAGCGCCCCCCCCCCCGTGACTGCCCCCCTCCTCCGCCTCCTTTCTTGCTTGCTTGCTCTTTCTGTCTAGGCTGCCAAACTGGAAGCCGGCTGCGCTCTGACAGTGTCCGCAGAGCCCGGGGAAGGGCGGCTCGGAGCTGGGCTGCAGCTGCAACCTCCCGCTCCCCCTGCAGCTCGAGCTGGGGTGCGAGAGGGAAGCCCCCGCCGCCGCGGCGAGCCAGCCCCCGCCTCGGGGAGTCGCAGCCGGCCGGAGCCTCCTCTCACTTCCTCCTTCAGCCATGTACAGCCCCGAAAGAGTACGAACAATGCAGAGCAGCAGAGCAGCGCGAGGCAACTGTGAACACGGAAACTTACCTCTCACATTTTTTTTCAGAGGCAGCCCGACTGCCGACCGAGTGCCCAAGGCATTGTGGGAGTCCTGATTCCAAGAGGCCCGCGATTTAAAATTGAACTTGTCAGTTCCCGGTCACGGGAGCATTGTGAGCGCCACAACTCATTCAGCTGCAGTGGAAAGACTGTTGCATGTCGCTGTGCAGCCTCTTATCGCCGAGGTCTGGTTTCCGCCGCTGCTGCGCGGCCCCTCCCCCGCCAGCCCAGCCCCACCAGGAAGCCCGGGGCGGACTCGTCGAGCTCCCGGACGCACGCGGCGGCGAAAAAACGCTCTTCAACTTTCCGCCGCCCTCCCGCCCTTCCCCGGGCCGCCCTGGCGCCCCTCAGCCGAACAAAGTCTGCTAGGGGTGGTCGTTGCCGCTCGCGGGCCGACGCTCAGAGCAAAAGGAAACCGCAGCCGGCGCCGGCGAGGTGCATCCCCGCAGCCAACCGGTGGTATCTTCCATCTTACACGTTCAACATTATTGCAACCGAGCTATAGTGCAAACGGGACGCACCCCTACTACTTTCTGCTCCTTCCGACCAGCCGGGCGGACAAATAGGTTCTTTTTTTTTTTTTTTTTTTTTTTTAAGAGGCCGGTGGATAGGTCTTTTGTAAGGAAACTGGCAAGGTTAGGTTGAAGGTGAGAATCAGATAGGCATGAAACCGCGAGGATTCGATGGGGATGCCGCCTTAAAATGCACCATGCGGTGTTTGAACCTGGATGGCTCACAGGCGGGAAAAACATCTGCAAGACTGCCAGCGTGTATCTGCCTCAAGTCACCGGGTGTCCGCAGTTTTGCAGTTTTTTAGTAAAACTGATTGTCACACAAGCACAAAAACTCCTATTCCAGCTTCCTGTCTAGCTTGTAAATAATATTTGGAATGTGACACCCCCTTCGTCCCAACTCTGCATTACATGATTTATAGAAAGCACAACAGACCCTTCTTTAAAAATAAAATATTTTCTGAAATACTGGAATATTCCAAGGCAAATAAGTCATATTATTGTTGGAGCAAAAGAAACCACAGCCCCAAATCATAATTCATTGGGTGTTGCAAGATGTAACTTGGCTTTCCTTTGAATGGAAAGAATTTTGGGCTAATGTGATAATGTTTTGGAGGGGGGGCGAAATTTCCATTGGATTTAAGGAATTTTGATAACTTGTTCAATAAGGAATCTAATTTAAAACATTGGTTCCATGTTTTGGACACAATTTGGAATGAAATGGTAGGTACGGTGAGGTGTTCTTCCTACAACTTTATTAAGTTGTGTTAAAGAGGAATGGACTGGTTTAAGGAGGAAAAGGAAAGCCATCATGAAAGGTGCTAAAGTTCAGAAATAAGTCCAGAGGCACTGGTAACAGACTTGAGTTCTGACCCATGGCTAGATCCACGAAACACTGAGTTAATATTGTGCACTGCTCCCTTCCATAGTAAATTAATTAATTAATTAAATAGCTCTACTTACCAGTGTTAATCATTAAAAAGTACCCAAGTGCACACGCAGTGAAGCAGATCAAGAGGACACTAACACTTTCTCAGAGCCCAGGAATGGGCATTTTCTATCTACCAATTAGTAGCTTTGAGGACTTCCTTCTGATTCAGCATTCACTTCAACAACTACATCGAATGCCTCCTGTGCCAGAGATATAAGAATGGATAACACAGTCCCTACCCTCAAGGATGATATTTTTACTAGGAAAGAGACAAATAAACCAATTAACTCTGCCTGAGGGATAAATGCTAAAATGGTATAGGCCAGCCCAGGAGGCCTGAGGAGGTTTTGGGAAGGCTTCCTGGAAGAGTTATTTTGAACAGATGCCTTGAAAGGTATATAGGAATTAGCGAGATGGAAAGGGAGTTGAGGCTGGTCAAGTGAAGGAAAGAGCATGGCTGATACAATGGACCTACCAGCCTTCCTGTTAGAGACGAGGGAAAGATAGGCTTAGGGAAGT
Source organism: Suricata suricatta (assembly GCF_006229205.1). Classification (NCBI taxonomy): domain Eukaryota; kingdom Metazoa; phylum Chordata; class Mammalia; order Carnivora; family Herpestidae; genus Suricata; species Suricata suricatta. The sequence goes on from NC_043704.1 coordinate 109,799,010, forward strand.
GGCAGGAGATGGGCTAAAAGCAGGTCTGTGTTAATCCCAAGAGTCTCAACTTTACTCTGAAAACCATGACGAACTGAAAGAGATTACACAGCAAGGGAATAGGTAGGTAGAGTTTGGATTTGGATTTGAGAAAGATCTTGTGGCAGCAGCTTGAGGGTGAATGGGAGCGTGGGGTGGCGGCCCATAGAAGAAGGGTGAATGGGTGTGGACAGACTGGAAAAATGACTCACGCAGGGAGTGAGGAAGGGAGGAACCTTGGGAGCCTCCCAAATCCTGGCTTAGCCTACTGGATTGTTTGCTACTTGCCTTTTAATGTCTTCAATTTGCCTTTCATTCTCCATGACAACGAACCCTGACTTCTGAGTGGGCCACCTACGCGTCTGCTAACAGGTTGGTGCCCTCTCTGGCTTCCTCGCACCTCTCAGAATGTCCAGTGAGCTGCTAAGGACTAATCCCCGTTGTAGGAATTTATTTTCAATTGCTCCCAGACCCTTGTAGACTTCCAAGTTAGCATTTTGGTGCTCTTTTTTCTTGTGGATTTGAAAATTTGCTGTTTGGAGCAACATGGTGAAAAACAGGACTTTGAACCTGTGTATGGTGCAGGAAGGGAAATTATTTTTCCACTTCAGCACTGGAGAAGGGGGGAGGTTCTGGGAACAAAAGAGAAATTGAAACTGAGACAGATTTTCTGCTCCACCAAACAGAATACAAAGAAATACAAGAAAGACCCTTGAATGTGAGAAACAGCAAAATAAACATCCTCATAAGTGACAAAGAAAAAAAAGAATGTTATTTTACGTTAGATAAAGGAGAAAGGGATGGCTAACAAAACTCATAAAATAATGGTCAATCTAGGATTCAAACTGAGTCAAAATAAATTGTGATATAAACTTCATTGTCACTGATTTAGCTTAATAGATGATTACAGATGATATTATAACATGGGTAATGACACTGAAAATTTTGAAGCACTGTAACACGCACCAGATTACATGTTAAAAATATTAAATCATGTTGCTAGCTTTCAACCAACAGTAGCAGTCTAACCACATTTTAAATTGTGGAAATTATTTAAAAAATCATTAGTAATAACAAATAAATAGTTTCCCATTTAGAATACCATGATATTTCTTCAGTGCCAGGAGAACATTAGCAGTATGATTTTTTTTGCTTCTGTGATGTTTACTTATAGTTCATGGGGTCATGAGTGAGTTGATCCATAAGTATATAAAGAAGGTCATTTGAGGGGCCCCTGGGTGGCTCAGTTGGTTAAGCATCGGACTTTGGCTCAGGTCATGATCCCACCGCTTGTGGGTTCTTGCCTCTGGTCAGGCTCTGTGCTGACAGCTCAGAGCCTGGAGCCTGCTTCAGATTCTGTGTCTCCCTCTCTCTCTGCTCCTCCCCCACTCACACTCTATCTCCCTCTCTCAATAATGAATAAATGTTTAAAAAAAAGAAAAAATTAAAAAAATAAAAATAAAAAGAAGGTCATTTGTGGGTGGAGAGGGAAATTATAGAAAACAATTTCAGATGAAATAGAACTACATTTTTAGATAAAGGAAAAAATGTTCAGTGCACGTTCCTGAAATATTTCAAACCATTCAAGTCTTAATTATACCAATGAATCCCAATAGAAATGCAGTTAAGGAATATGGTTTTTAGAGATAATATCAACTATCTGGTTTACCAGTAATGCAGATAAAGGAAATGGTAGCATTTATCTTTTTCACTCAGATGGGCATCTCTGAAGCACATGTGTAAGTGTGTGTGTGTGTGTGTATGAATTGTATCTTCCTTGTCCTGCATACACATTTATACGTCAGTAAGTCCTCACACCTCCCAAATGTAATTTGCCTTTCCTGGTCAAACAAAACAAAACAAAAGCTCAATGAAAATATCCCAAAAAGTTGTGCTTTTTAAAAATCGAAATACAAAAAGGTCTTGAATCACTGATCTAGGAATACTGTTTTTATTATACCAGAATAAAAATAATCCATTGCACAATTCTGTCAAAACTGAGACCCAAATGCAGATCTTTTGCTTTCTAGCCTGTGTTTAAATACATATGGTTGAAAGAAGAAGCTTCTGGAAGGCAGTGAAGAGTTGGAAACATTTTTATATGGAGAATCCATTTTAAGCAGATGCATTAAATGTCTCTCTATTAAGTTTCACATGGAGGAGGGAGATACTCCTCTATAGCCTGGATTAAATTTGTTCAAATATCTGAATAAATATACTGATAGAATTACATGATTTTAGTTTACCTTTAGGGGCCTTTGTTATTTCACATGCCAAGTTAAGTTTTCAAAATTATACCCAGTATTTAAATGTAAGTTATATTGTCTTATATATTATGTATATATAGTATGTTATATAATACAGCACAGTGAATATGTATTATATGCCACTTAATGTATAAGTCACATAGGGGTGAAAATATTATGTAAAATCAACATATTTGTCTTAAAATGTTTATAAAGACTAAAGCAGTTTAAAATGTTCATTTGACTTGGGCATGTCTCAAGCTATTGTACCTAAAGATTGAATCTAAATCTTCAATATAATTATTTTTGGCATCTGGCAATAGGGCAATAAAACACAAATACATTCAGAATTAAAAGTTTAGAACCACAGAATTTGAGTTGGGCACGGAGTGTTAGAGACCATCTGACCCTTCTCCTTTGTTAGACCAGAGAACATTGTATAAGTAAATCGGCCCCATGACAGACCATAACTGGCATCAGTGTCTTCTGACTCTCTCAGACCATTTATTTTCATTGTTTTTCTTAAAAACACTGGGACAATACCAATCTTTAATATAGACATCAAGTTTCCCCACGTTCAGTGGAAAGAAGAGCCACACTAGATTTCAGTACAATTTTCAACCTCTATTTTTTTCCCTTTTTTTTCTTCTTCCTCCCATTTTTTTCCATTCTTCCTTCCATTTTTTCTATCAGAAAACACTTTCACATAATCCCTCTCTTCCTTTCACAAATGAGCACCCACCATGCTAAATCCTGTTCTAGGCAATACAGTTAGAGAAATGAGCACAGTTCAATTACTTCCCTCGAGGAGTTTAGAGTCTGCTATGGGGAGCCAGGCACTAAACAAGCAAAGAATAAATATAAAGAAGGAGCTAAGCATAGGAAGCAATTTCAGATGGAGATAAGTGCTGTGAAGTAAGAGAAAGCAGATTAACAGGATGGAAGTGGGTGTCAAACAGCATGGTCAAGGATTGAGGTGATCAGAGATCAGCAGAGACCTCAAGGAGGGACAGAACATCTCAAGAAAGACCATTTGAAGCAGTGGAAACTGCAGGTGTAGAGTCTTGAATTCCATTTGCCACACTAAGGCTAGAAAACCAACAATGAATAAAGTGAACAGGGTACCTAACTTCAAGGAGTTTACAGTCAAGTGAGAAAAACTGCGAATCCTAATCAGATTAATCACACTCAAAATGTAGAACTACAGCACAGTGTTCGCGGTCGGTGAGAACTATCGAAGTGTTCGGTTGTATTAGAGGTGGGGGTGGAGGAGGGGGTAACACATGATCCACGTTTGCTTTTCACAGAAAGAACTGGAGTACTCTCCTCACTGCCACGGGGAGGCAACTGGTCTAATCCCAGAACGGAGTGCCACCAAACATGAAGTATACCAAAAGGGTGGCCCCTGCCAGGAGGGCAAGGGACAGCAAAGGGCTGAAAGCCAGCATATGACCCTCAGCAGTGAGATACAGCAAACATTAGAATCTATAAGATGACCACATCCATGCCCAGAGGGAAGTAAGCTTTATGGTGTGTGTGTGTGTGTGTGTGTGTGTGTGTGTGTGTACACACATACATGCTTTTTCTTGAAGTCAACACAGTATAGAAAACTCAAAAGTACTGAACATAGAATATTTTTATAAAAATCAGCAGTGATTCCAACTCCCAAAGAGAGACACTGGGAATACTACAGTTGATTTCCCTTCAGGCTTTTCTCGACACATTTTTTACATTGATATTATACTATCTATGCAACTTGGTGTTCTGTTTTCTCTCCCACTTAATCTCATAGTATAACTTTATAAAACCAATGACATCTCTCATGTCATTCATTTTAATCTTCATTTATCACATGAGGTAATGGGGACTGGAGAACCGACCCTTGACCAAAACCTCACGACTAATGAGGACTAGACTCCTGCTCCACAGTGTAGTGTCACACAACATACATCCCAGATCCTGAGTTACTGTGTCTAAAATTAACATATTTTTAAACATTCTACCTGGGATATATACCTGTCTTTTTAAAATAATTTTTTCCTTTTGATGTCTTTATTTTATTTTGAGAGAGAGAGAGAGAGAGTGAGGGGCAGAGAGAGAGAGGGAGACACAGAATACTAAGCAGGCTCCAGGCTCTGAGATGTCAGCACAGAGCCCTATGTGGGACTCGAACCCATGGGCTGTGAGATCAGGACCTGAGCTGAAGTCGGACGCTCAACTGACTGAGCCACCCAGGTGCCCTGACACCTGTCTTTTAATGAGCATTGTCACTAAGGTAAAGGAAATATAATAATAGTAGTCTTTTAATAAATAAAGCAGTTACAAAAATAAATATGAAACAGGTAGCCAGAAAGTCAAAGTGGATATATTACTTATGTGTGTTTATAGTATATAATTACATGTAATATTATAAAATGCTGTCTACCATCTCATAAAATGAGAATCCTCTTGTCATCTTCTAAAAATATTATCTAATAAGTCTTATAGTACAAATGTTCTAGTGTAACCATTTTATGTACTGCAATCCAAGCATTTCTACATATAATGAAAGCACCTGAAAATATGGCCATTGCTTTATCTATTCCTATATGCAAACAAATTTCTGAAAATGCCAATAGCAAGGTTGATTTTTCCTTTCCTGAATGTCTATTTATCTATGCATTTTTTTTTTTGAGTTCTTTCTTTGGGCTCCTATGATAGTTCTCTCTGGATCCTATCGGCTCCTCCTACATCTAATTACCTCTCTGTTTCCTGAAATTACCTTCAGACCATTTCTCAAGAGATGTCCTAAAGGACTTTCGAAAAAGAACAACATATATATATATAAATATATATAAATTATATATAAATATATATATAAATGATGGGGGATCCTATTCTTTTTCTCTTTTCCCCCTCTTTGCCTTGTCCAGCAGTGTGGAAACTGAGCAGTACAGTTATAAATTAATTCTCATATCTTATTGTAGGCATCAGTATGCTGGCTATTGCTTCTTAATTCATTTAACAAATATTTATTGGGCACTGATCATACGCTAAGAGTTTGCTTGGCCCTGGGGATACAGAAATTATTAAGATTTCTTCAAGGCACTCACAGCCTAGTCTAGCTGGCGGAAGTGCAGGGGAGGTCCGGAGGCAGATGCGGGGGAAAAAAACCTCACACTCTTGGAAAAAAGTGTAGCAAATTAAACAATTCAATTAAATTCAACAAACCCTGAGTGCTTGCCATGTGCCAGGCAGATGGTAAGGAGGATAGGCTGCACCAGGCCTCTCTCCTCACAGACTCCCAAGCAGCTGGCGAATGGTAAAATTACCTGGCACATGGTAAGTGCTTCATGGCAGAAAGAAAGATAAAAAAGACTTAGGGGGCGCCTGGGTGGCTCAGTCAGTTAAGTGTCCGACTTCAGCTCAGGTCATTCTGTGAGTCTGAACGTTCTGTGAGTTCGAGCCCTGCATCAGGCTCTGTGCTGACAGCTCGGAGCCTGGCGCCTGCTTCAGATTCCGTGTCTCCCTCTCTTTCTCTCCCCTCCCCTGCTTGTTCTCTCTCTCTCTCTCTCTCTCTCTCTCTCTCAAAAGTAAATAAACATTATTTTTTTTAAGACAGAAAAGACATAAAGGACTATAAGACAGAAAAGCAACTTGATCAGATGAACGCTTATAACAAATCATTGCCCTAGCAATGAATGTTTGTTTTCCTACTGGCGCCTGGGTGACTCAGTCTGTTTAGTGTCCGACTCTTGATTTCAGCTCAGGTCATGATCTCACAGTTTCTGAGTTTGAGCCCACCATTAGGCTGTGCACCCACAATGTGGAGCCTGCTTCGGATTCTCTCTCTCTCTCTCTCTCTCTCTCTGCCCCTACCCCCACACAGTCTCTCTCTTTCTCTTTCAGAGGAAATAAATAAATAATTAAAAAGCTTTTTAAAAAAGAAATTTGTTTTTCTTGTTTTTTATGCTGCTACTAGCTTACTGAGTGTCCCGTCAAGTTCCCAGACAGCAGGCTCCCTCACCTTGCCCTCAAGGAGTCCCAAGCTGGTCTTGCAACTCTCTCCTAGCTTTCCCCCAGGCCTTCAACACCGGGAGGTGATAGGAGATTATCTGATTAAAGTCATTCAAAGGAAGGTGAGACTGAGGCTTAATCCTTTGAAAGTGACTGCTTTGACAAAAGATAGCAGGTTAACTGTAATGAACAGCTAACTGGCCGGGCTTAGCGGGTTCTTTGGAAGGGCCCCTCCTTCTCACCCTTCTAGCTGCCCACCGCCCACCCACCATTATATCCTTCCCTCTCTATTTTCCCTCCAGAAATAAAGGAAGAAGGAAAACTGGCGAATTGAGGAATGTTAGGGACTCTAATCACATATAATGTCTTTCTGCACTCTCCCAAGAGGCAAATGAGGTGGCATTTACGAGCCCATCCTAGAAACAGGAAAACTAAAAGTAGGGAAATCCTTCCTGACTTTGGCTTCACTTTGAATCCATCAAGTGCCATCCAGACCAATCAAATCAGAATTTCTGGGAGTGGCATGCAAGCATCAGTAGTTTTTAAGTTCCTCAAATGATTCCAATGTGCAGCCAAAGGTTTCTCCCACTGACATAGAGTTTAGGAAATGAAATTACGCAGAATCAGTGGCAATCCATTGACCTGCTCCATTTTCTTCCCTTGGCGAGTAAGGTCTATTTGGCACAAAAGAAACAGAGTTCTCTGCAGGAAAGTCTGTCTCTAATAGAGTTAGCTTTGGGCAAACAGGTGCACATAGGCAACGAAATGGGGGAATCAGGACTGGGGTTTGGGAGCTAAGGTGGTAATGCATCTTTGTCATACACCTGGTTGGACATGGGGCTTCTTAAGCAACCTAAATACATTTCACTTTATCCCAGGTAAGCATCAGTGGTTGTCTGTGGGCTTAAAAACCAACTAGATACAGGGGCACCTGTGTGGCTCAGTCGGTTAAGCGTCCAACTTCAGCTCAGGTCATGATCTCACGGTTCATAGGTTCAAGCCCTGAGTCGGGCTCTGTGCTGACAGTTAGCTCAGAACCTGGAGCCTGTCTTCAGATTCTGTATCTCCCTCTCTCTCTGACCCTCCCCTGCTTGCGCTGTCTCTCTCTGTCTCTCAAAAATAAAAAGCATTAAAGCAAAAACAACTAGATACAGACAAGTCCACACAGAAGATAATCCTACATGTTCTATAATGCTTAGGTTGCCGTTTGCTTAAAATTCCATATCCTGTCTCTTTCTAAGAAATTGTGATCATGAGTGCCCCTTAAGAATGACATTAGGGCCACTGAGAGATCAAAAGTGTCCTAGGCCACCTCCTTTCGGATTTATTTATATTAGACTATAGAATATGTATGTGTGTGTGCCTATCACATAAAAATGTGTGTATATACCTATATGTATATATATATGTAACTTTCTTGAAAATAAGAAGTCTTGCAAATTCTTACATATTTTATGAATTCATTCAACAAAATAACATGGTTAAATCATAAATACAAATACATTAATAGGACATTCCTCATTTAAATCTCATTTGCAAATAACATTAGAAGTCTTAATTTATGGTCTTTGTGAATGTGCCATTGGTCCCTGTGGCCACACCTGGGTGGCTCTGAACACCCATATTTCTGCCACAGGCTTAGCAATGAGTAACTGCCGACAGGACCTGATCCCTGTGAGCCTTCCCGGTACTGAATGTATTTTTAGAGAATGTTGAACATTCTTTTCCCTTTTCAAACTTTTCTGGCTGAAGGTCCCCAGCTGACCGGTAACTGCTGCATTTTCACTCTGTCTTTTTGCTGTCAGCTTTCCTATCCTGTTCACAAATAGTCACTGAACACCTGGCATAATTCCAGCCTTTTCTAGAACTCGAAGCTATAGAAGGAGCAAAACTAGACCTCAAAGCTCTTGAGCTATGCAGTCTGGCAGGATATAGATATGAAAGAGTAAATAATTATAATCAATTAAGTAAACAATACAAATATGCAACGTGTAGTGTCAGGGAAGAAGAGTGTGAACAGGTGAATCTAAACTCAAAAGATAGACAAATAACATTATCTTTAAAAAAAATTTTTTTAATGTTTTATTTATTTTTGAGACAGGGAGAGACAGAGCATGAGAGGGGGAGGGGCAGAGAGAGAAGGAGACACAGAACTGGAAGCAGGCTCCAGGCTCTGAGCTAGCTGTCAGCACAGAGCCTGAAGTGGGGCCCGAACCCACGAATGTGAGATCTGACCTGAGCCGAAGCCGGAGGCTTAACCGACTGAGCCACCCAGGCACCCTAACTTTACACTCTTTTATTTTCATGCAATTCAAGTGTCTAGAGTCACTGCCATGTGAGAACCATCTCAGTACTTAAACTGCATGTCTTCAGTGCCTCTTAATTTGTAAGACAGAATTCTATTACTAGTTGCATAAAATAATGACTCTCTTTCTGTTGAGATGCAGGGTATCTATCACACAGCCCCCCAAGGGCAAAACTTGGAGAAATCTGTGACTGATCATTACTATGCCACCCGGGTTGTGTTCTTTGGTGTTTATTTTTCATCCATTTCCTGGGTTTAATGCTTAAGGTTACGACATCCCAAGACAAAGCCAGCTTCTCTCTCCTACGTTCAGAGAGTATAACCTGTCAGCTTTTGAATTAACATATGAAAATCCAAATGTATTATCTTTGACTTTGTCAAAGGCTTTTTAAAAAATCTTTGTTCCTGGATGTAAAATTATTTTTTTCTGCACCTGAATATAATAGGTAACATGTGCTTTTAAAAAATAATGTATCAAGTGCCTTTAATAGGAGTTTATTAATTCCGCTCAGGAGCCATTGTAAAGATGTTTATGCATGATTATTCTAGACTAGCAATAGAGCCGTAGTCTGTAGCTCCTACCCACACGCTACTCCCATGCACAGTGTAACTTCCTTCTATAGCTTCAAGACTCCCACGTTCCTACAAAAACTCTTTCCTACCTGTCATTTATTCTTCACAATTAAATAAAGAACAAGTTAACTGTTTAAAAGAGGCTGGCTACTCTGGGCCTTTCTTTTTCATGAAGTTATTCTTCTCTGAAGATACTCTAAATTACAGACTTAGCCAGAACAGTTTTTTCCTCTTGCAAGTACTTTGAAGTCTGCTTCTTACAATATTCTGGTAGGTCTGTCTTAGAAGAAACTGTAAATAGTTTGTCAGTTTCCCTAAATACCAAGAGCTCTGTGTGGGCCTTGGGAGGTGTCAACTTTGTTGAATTAGACTTGAATTTGTGGAAAAGGGTGTTTCTGGCACCAACCATCCATCTTGTATAAGACAGCCAGAATTAATTATTAAGAAAAAGGAGTACATGGATGATGTTTGGTACAACTCTGGATAGTTTCCTTACTTTGATACAAGAAGCCAGCAGAAGGAAATCTATTTCATTTATGACTGAATTACAAGAGACTAGAGGGGAAAACACGGTCTCCTTTGATGTTATTGGCAATAGGTATTCATGTGCCAAATATGACACGTGGGCCAACTTCCACCAGCAGAAGTCATGGCTGCTACAACCTTGTCCTTCCGCCTGTATTGTTGGCTGCTCTCAGAAAGAGCATAGTCACCTCTCCCCCATCCCAACTATGTATGCATCTCCCTTTTTAGAAGAATTAGGTTAAAAAATAAAGGGGTGTTACTTCAAAGGCTATTGTTCTGCCCATGCATGCCTTGACTCCTATGCAATAAAGATGGTCTTTGGAGTCTGTTATCAGGCACACATTTCTAGACAATCTCTCCAACTCTCAGTTTCCCACTAACTTAAATCATCCACCTCGTAGAAATGGGATCATGATTTCATGGAAATTACCCTAACATAGGTCAGGCCTTTGATAAGTTATAGCTATTATTATTATTAATTTAAATGGGTGATAATTATGAATTTTTAAATGTAGGTTATTTTATTTATTTAAAAAATGTGGGTTTATTTTTTTTTTATTTTTGAGGGAGAGAGGAACAGACTGTGAATGGGGGAGGTGCAGAGAGGGAGACAGAATCCAAAGCAGGCTTCAAAGCCCGACATGGGGCTCGAACTCACAAACCATGAGATCAGGACCTGAGCTGGAGTCGGATGCTTAACTGACTGAGCCACCCAGGCTCCCCATAAGAAATAGGGTATTTTAAAAATAAGCTCATGTTAAACTCCAGATCTCTTCAAGATATGAAGATTAAAATAGAATTAGGGGCACCTGGGTGGTTCAGTTGGTTGGGCATCAGACGTCAGCTCAGGTCATGATCTCATGGTCTGTGAGTTCGAGCCCTGCATCTGGCTCTGTGCCAAAAGCTCAGAGCCTGAAGCCTGCTTTAGATTCTGTGTCTCCCTCACTCTCTTCCCCTCCTCTGCTCATTCTCTGTCTCACTCCAAAATAAAATAAAAGCATAAAACATTTTCTTAATAAAATCAAATTACAAGTTTTAAGAAATGTACAGCGCTTGTTATAAGATAAAAAAACAAATCCTCTTGGAGTTTTCTGAATGGACAGGTAGGATGTAATCAAAAGGGAATCCAAGATGCTCCCTGGAGTGATAAACAGGCACTTTTCAAACATCTCTTTTAATTGACCAGAGCACAGCTGTCTTTTGTCCAACTTTCCCCACCCACTTTACAAGAAAAAAAAAAAAAAAAAAGAAAAGAAAACATGGGAAGGACAAGCGAACCCAAATAAAAGGCATCGTCCTCTTTAAAAAAGAGTACATAATGCACAGTTGCGTGGAAACCACATCCTTCGGAGCCATATGTGATTTTTTTTTAATGCAGTCAGAGCTGTTGCCACAGGATAAAAATTTAGTTGCCTACTTGCTTCTTTTAAGTAATACAAGTCAAGAGACTGTTCCAGGCAGAGCTTCCCTCTTTTTCAGCTTTTCCTCCTTCCTCACTGAAAAAATGTATCTCTCAATCTCATCGAACAAACACCCTCTGAATGCTAAGTGAAGAAAATAGTGATTATGTGTTGCTAAGTACTGTTTAGTAACAAAGGTTGGGCCACAGGAATGGTGACATCACCCACAGAAGAAGGAACACTTACACTTTTGAAAGAGATTCTTTTCCAACATGATGGGTCACCAACCAGAGGAACAAAGCCAAATAAGGCAGGAGGAGAGACTGCCTGGTTCTGGGGAAGGCATCTTTAGCATCCAATTCTGGAATCATGCCCCAAGCCCACATGCTCTTTCTATGCTCCCTTCTGCATCTAGTTCATGTCAACTATGTGTACTATTATTGTAAAAAGCCTGCTACTCTCACACGTCAATATATAAGCTTCGTGATTAATCTGTCCACCTATGGTGAGCAGCGGGTCAGGAAGTGGCTTCATGTTTCAGAGGTTTTCTCTACATATTCACACGTTGCAGATATTCACGCATTCACACACACAATGGACTTGGAAACCACACACCATCTTGCACTTTGCAATAATCCAATAATATGGCGAGTCATCATATCCACATGTTTACATGAAACAGTGGACTGCAACGCTGAAATAGCACACAGCCACCTGTGCTCTTCCATAATTCCCAATGCCACCAACATAATGGTTTTCTATTTGGGCATTGATAGGAACACTCAAAAGTCAGCTTGTGGATCCTACAATATCATGCCTGCCTGCCTTGGGGAAATTACAATTCATTTTTCCAGCCACACTCAGGCCAATGCCATTGACAGATTTTTTTCAATGTCATCTCTTAACGGCCATACTAGTTGTCATTAACTTCTTAAGTATATGGGGAGGCCATTTGTTCTTGTCTCCAATAAATATTAGGTCTGTTTAAATAACACTAATACTAATACTATCATGAAGAGGAAAAAGAAGAAGGAGAAGGAGGGTGGGGGGAGGGGGGGAGGAAGAGGAGGAAGAGGAGGAGAAGTCCTTTTCAGTAAGGTATTCTATATTCCTTCCCCAAATCATACTCAGTCTCCCAACTCCCCATGCAAAAGTTGTATCCATCTAACTCTGGGATTTAAAAGGTAATAATTGGATGATTTAGATCTCTTGGGATAATAAAAATAAATCAGAAGAAATTTATAATTATTCTGAAAATGCAGAGTAAGTAACTGCTACTTATAATAGGAATTGGTGATGTTGTAAGGGTCCCTACCATCACTGGCTCTGGGATTTGAGAAGAATAAATAAGAGAACATCTGTTGTCTCCAGAGACTAGAAAACAGACTTTTCTCTAGTCTTTTGCGCTTCATATCCATGCAGAGACTAACATGCGTGGTGACTCCATTACCAGACGTCAGGGCACCTGTTTTCAATGGCCATCATGAAGGTCAGTTATTCTGTAGCAATATTGCCGGAAACTGTGAAATTGACATATTTAAATGACATTTAAATAGGTATGGGTTTGATAAAAGCGTACCTATTTATACTTTTCACTTTTATCAAACCTATACGTATTATAAAAATGAGAAGGCAAGAAAATGTAGTTAACCTTTGAAGATAAACTCTGCTTATTGAAATTTATCTAAATATAATAACTTATCACTAAGAAAGCTTTTGACTTATGTAGTAATTCCTGCTTCTCTTCAAACAACAGTTTTTCTTGGCCTATGTTAGAGAGGGAATGAGTCACCCATTGCACTCACTTCCCCAGTACACACACGTGCATGGCCTTGCAAATATTTGCTCACAGTGTACACCTCCTTGCCTTGGCCTACAATGTAGGGAAACTGGCCCTTTCTTTGTCCGCCCCCGCTCCTTAGTGTCATCTCACACTACCTTCTGCGACCTGGACTCCTCCTTTCTGCATTTCAGGTATGCCAAACTCATCCCTGCCTTCTCTGCAGGAGCACTCTTCCAGGGTCCTCTGCATGGCACTCGCAAACTTCCTGTCATTCAGGTCTTAGCTTAAATATTTCCCTTTCAGAGAGGCCACCTGGGAGGCCAGCTAGGTAGAGAAGCTTTGCTTCTCTGTCTCTCTATCCTTTTACTTTGTTGAATGGTCTTCATGCTGTTGTCTATCATATCTGAAATTCCGTTTTTAAACTTTTCCTTGCATACTGGCTTACTTATTGTCTTCCGACTGGACTGAAGTTCAGCTCCTTCAGGGTAGAAATTTGGTCTTGGCCATCACCATTTTCCCAGCATCTAGATGAGTGCTTAATGCATAGTGCTTGATACATGAATACACGAATAAATGCACTTCAAAATGGAAACAGAGGCTTCTCACAAGAATTTAAATCGTCTCTTCACATAACCCACTTCTTGAGAAGGACCACAAAGGCAGGGTCACCACACACCTCCTCTGGGAGGACCATAGAATAGAGAAAAAAAGTGGCTCAATGTTACATTAATGTAATATAAAAATGTTTTTTCCAGTTCTTTGAAATTTTTCTATATTTTTTTTGAAATTGTTTTCTCCCAACCCTTTTCCACTTAATGAAAATATTGATAATTCAACTTCAGTGCTGCCTCCCCCAGGGAGTCTTGTGCCATCACCGCACCAAGGAGTGTAACTCTCAACTATTTTTTTTAAAGCTTCAGGTGACACCTTACATTTTTCATATCATGGCCAAAAATCCACTCCTTTTAATATTTTCCCAAGTAGAGTGCAAGATTTCTGAGGGAGGGTTATACCATATAATCTATAAGTTTTTAATTGTATCTAAACCACAACTTCATCTACCTTGTATATAAATATTAGGGGCAGTATATGAACCTGATAAAGATCCATTGCGGAGACAGACACACCGGCATCAGTTTTGTGACCACTGTCAAACTAACTCTTTCCAAATCTCTTTTTTCCCCTTTAAATCTGTAAAATTGTAATAGGGGGACATATTTCACAAAGTCAGTGAAGGTGTTAAGTTAATTAATCCTGTGAAGCACAATGGTACTAAATACAATGATATTTTTTAAAACGGTACTAAAACCTGGTACTAAAAATGAAATGCAGTGGTGCTAAAAACTAGTACTAAAAATGTAATAGTAAAGCTATGATTATTAACATTATTATCATCATCACCACCACCATCATCATCATCATTATTTAGGACCTAATAATCTCAAGAATCAAGTCATAGGTTTATAGCCTTAAACTTGATATGTTGGATTTACACACAAAACAACTCCAAACAATTTTCCTAGAATAGCCTTTAAAATCCACCTCAAGATAAAAAAATAGAACCAGCAAATAATTATACAACAATATGTGAACTATATGCATAGCCATGAGGCCAGAACAAGCAGATGGTGAATCAGGAAAGAATTCTGGAAGGAGATTGCTCTTCCATATGGCTTGAGGGAAGCAATAAATCCTAACTGGCAAGGAAGGGTGGGCACATGTGTTCCTTGGGGGTGAGGACAGAGGCAGAACCAGTGCAAAGGCAGTGGGGCAGAGCGATTGCCCCCAGGATTCTAAGAGATTAGTGGCACCCACTGTGAACTGGTCTCTTTTTAGCTCCATGGAAGAGAGCCAATACACAAAAAAAGAGAACTTCTCGGTCTATTGGTTGTCCCCAGGGACTGCTTCTTTTGTTTCAGTTCCCTTCACTCAGTGCTAACAGAAGTACCCCACCTGACAATTGCATGGCAGTTTAGAACACAACCGCAATCATGGCCTCCTCCACACGACCTTGGGAGATAGCACTTATTTTTATCATGCTTATTTTATTTGTACCTAAGGCTCAAAACTGTTGAGGCCTTTGCTTAATCATCATTTGAGTACCTAATACATTCCAGGCATTTTTCTAGACACTGAGGGTATGACATGAACAAAACAGACCAAACCCTACCCTCATGGAACTTACATTTTAGTGGGAGGAACAGGAAACAAATAATTAAACAAAGAAATAAAGATAAAGATTTTGTGTGGTATTAAGTGCTATCAGGAAAATTAAATTGGGGTAAAAAGATAGAGAGTGACTGGGTTAGGGACACTATCATAAAGTATGTAGTTGGTCATGGAAGACATTCTTTAGGAGAATCATTTGACCATCTGAAGAAAGAAGGGTTGTGTCACACTGATGTGTGGGAAGGACATGCCGGAAAAGAGGGAAGAGCATGTGCAAAGTCCCTGAGACAGGAATGAGTTTAGGAAGCTCTAGAAGCAAAATAAGGAGTGGAACCAGGGCATAGTGAATGACGGGATAAGAGGGAGGATGTGAGGGAGGAGATGTAGGTAGAGGATAATATGTATAAGGAATAGCGAGGAATTTGGATTTTTTCATAATTAAAATGGAATCCACTGAAGAATTTTGAGCAGAGAGTCACAGGATTTGATTTCCATTTTAAAAGATCATGCTGGTTGGGATGCAAGAATAGAAAAAGATCTCACAGTCGTGCAATCAAGGGCCACGTTGGGCTTTGCACTGGGCATGAAGCCTGCTTGAGGTTCTCTCTGTCTGCCTATCCCACTGCCCCTCCACCACTTGTGTGTGCTCTGTCCTGAGGGAGAGAGTAGAAAAAGAGAGAAATGTCCAGAACAGAAGTGGTAGTGTCTTTCACTTTGCTCAAAATGGTGGAAGGGGTGAGCCTTGTCAATGTTGGGATATATTTTGGAAATAGAACTGACAGATTTGCTTGTAAGTAGGATGTAGTTGAGGAAAAGAAAGAAACTAGTGATGATTTTGACATGGATAACTGAGTGTAAGGTCATGTCATTTACTAACCAAATATGACTGGGCATGGATCAGAGAGGAGGGTGGGCAATGAGGGGTTTTATTTTGAACATGTTAACTTTAAGATGCCTGTTAACATCTGAGGTTTAATAATCACACTGAGGTGTGAGTCCACAAGTTGGCAATATTTAAGATAGTATAATTTTTTAAAATTTAAAGTTATGGGGTTAGATATCTGGAGAGAGAAGTAACCATCCAAGATTCACAGTCAGTAAGTGACAGAATAGAAATTGAAAATGAGTCTTAACACTGAGTTTCTCTTCCTACTGCAAATAGCAGGATATGTCCATCTTTATCAGTGCTGGAGTAAAATATGGGGCAGTATGAGGGACAGGAGCATTCTAGAATCACCCGTAGAAAAGGGTAAGAATGTTCCCAGTGCTTACGGACTACACAAATTCATGGTTGCTACTTTCCTTATCTCTTATTCTGTAAGTGTGATGATATCTGCACATTTAACTTTTAAAAATCCATTCTGGAATAATACATTCATAAGGTTGACCAACGACCACAGGTCCCTACTTCTTTTTGGAAACTGCCACTTCTTGGAATGCATGAGAGATCATCAACTTCAGAGTAAATGTAGATTGAACAGAATTGAAATAAAGATATATAAAGATAGAAGGTTAACCAATAACTCAAACAGATGTTTCTGAATTGTATCATAACATTTGCAATAGGACTATCAGGTTTGTTTAGCAGAAATGGCTTGGGCAAGTAGCACTTTATCTCCACAGCTTGGAAAACAATTAAAAGTCAATCAATTAAAAAATAAAATTAAACCAATAAGAATGCATAGGGAAAAAATTTAAAAACTGGAAACAAACAGAAACAATGAATCTAATTGTATTTCCGATGAATACTATATAACCTGAAATGGAAAGAAAGAAAAATAGGGAGGGATGGAGGGAAGAGGGAAAGAAGGAAGAAAGGAACTCATAATTCCTTTAAATAATAAACTAATAAACGTAGTATCTTGTGAGGAATGGGTGTGTGAGGGGAGAAGTGCACACAAACCTTGAATTCTTTTTAGTGTGTTTATTGTAGTGATTTAGGAAAAGTAATTCTAAAATTATTTAACCATTTTTTAATGTTTATTTGTTTTTAAAAGAGAGAGAGAGAGAGAGAGAGAGAGAGCGCGCGCGCGCGCGCGCGCATGAGTTGGGGGAGGGGCACAAAGAGAGGGAGACACAGAATGCGAGGTAGGCTCCAGGCACAGAGCCTGACATGGGGCTCGAACCCATGAGGCATGAGATCATGACCTGAGCCGAAGTCAGACGCTTAACCAACTGAGCCACCCAGGTGCCCGTTAGATGCTTTATAGAATTAAATAAATGAGTAAACATGTTGGCGTTAAGATCCAGGGCTCACACTGTGGAAGGAGGGACACACAAACATACACAGGTGAGGGCAAGAAGGAACCTTCTGGGAATGAATTGAAATTGGAAATATCAGATTAACTCAGGATGTCCAAAATATATGTGTATGTTTATATTTTTTATGAATGCATGCATATGCATTTTTATGCATACTTGTATGTTTCTGTCTGTCTATATGTGTGTTACTACATTTTTGCTGAAAGGGTCAAAAATAAAGGCACTCCAGTGGCAGTGAGCATACCTAACCCAGATTTTGACCTCTTAGATCATTCTCCAGTAAAAGAAATGAGAAGTGAATGATTCTAGGGTTGGGATGGGCTCGATACCAGATTAGCCTAGAACATCTTATTATGCCAGAAAGTACGAAAGTGCTCAGTAACGTGATGGAGCTGGCCACAGGGACATAGAAGCCAGAATAAAGAGTCTTCGTTGGATAGATGTGGACAGTTTGAGCACCATCATAATTAAGGCCGTAAGGAATTATAAACCCCTGGAAAGACAGAAATTCCTGACTTAATATCAGGAACAGATATAAAAATTAGTAATTAAATATAGAAGAGAAGGGAGGGTTTTTTTGGCTTACATTAGAAAACAAAAGGCTGACTGAAAAGTGCACAGAGTTCTGGAGCTATAAAATCATGATTTTATAACTGCAATACATTACAATCAAGACTGCATCAGATGAGAATATCAATTAATGTCAACCCAAGAGGAAATTTTTCATGAAGAGTTGTTAGTACAATATGAAGAAATTAGGCAACACTTTGACATGGCAACCAAGATTAACATTACCATTGGGGGATAGGTGAGCATCCTGTGACCCTAGGTATCATCACCTGCACGGTATTCTAGCAAACAAAGCATAACCACAATCTAATTGTGAGGAAACGTCAGACAAATACAAAATGAGCAACATTCTGTTAAAAAGAAAAAAAAAAGAGTTGGTAGATAGACGTAAAGGTTTCAATTTTATAAAAGATGAAGAAATGATGTGGAAATGTCCCAGATTAAGGGAGGCTAAAGAGACATTGCAACTAAATGTAACACATGACTCTAAACTGGAGGCTTTACTGGAGGGGGAAGACTGTAAAGAACATTATTAGATAAATAGCAAGTTGGAATATGGGCAAATAAGAGATACAAGTATTGTATCTGTGTAAATTTATGGAGTAGATTTTGTACTACCTCTATATTTAGTAACTACAAGCTGAATGTTAAGGGTCATGTTTTTTTTATAACTTACCCTCAAGTGGTTCAGGGGAAAAAAAAAAAGGAGATAGAAAGTTATAGAGAAAGAAAGAATGAGAGCAAATTATGATGCAAATAGAGTAAAATATTAAGATTAGGCAAATTTGGGTGTCCACTATACTATTCTTGGTTTTAGAACTCTTTTGAGCTTGAAATTATTTCTCGATAAAAAAATTAAGTAAATGAAGTATGATAAGCATTTCTAGTAAGCATTAAAAACACCAATGGCATTATAATGATATATGATTTTTACTCAGAAGGCAGCCTAATTGTGCACAGAATGTTTCTGCCTCTCCTCTAATTCAGATCTGTTCACCGACATAGGAAGAGCATAGAGCATTCCGTTTCAGTTTTTTTTCGTATGCAAAGTGAAGACAAATGGAACTGAAGTATGCTTAAAGAAAAATGCTACTAATTTCATTTTGTTGAGAACCAGAACTCTGGTGATTTTTTTCAAGGTCATATTACTATTTATGTTTGTTTCCAAAGGGAAAAGAATTTTGAGACTCTGATAACCACTAAATATGGAAAAAATAGAGAACTTACCATGAAGTTTTTGTAAAGTACAATAATAATGAGCTGGGACATTTTATACTAGTTTATGGAGTGAAAACAGTAAGCTAACTTCATTGCTGCTCCACTTTCCATGGTTCCAATGTGAATTATTGTGCTTAATGCCATTTTTCTTTAAATTTTCATTTAAAAATACAAATTTATTATTTTCCATAGCAATGCTAGAAAATGGAAGCCCCACTTTGCATGCGTCTAGAATGATGAAAAGACAAAGTTGGAAAGTATTTCGAAAACATTACATCTAAGTGCCTAATTCTAGTTCATATACAAAATAAAAATATCAGTGATGTTAGGGAAGCATTGGAAATGTAATAATGATTCTCAAACAACACATAATTTACACTTCAAAGATTTAAGCAGTAAACAGTGCTTTTATTTTCTAGAGTGCAGATATGTGAATTAGACTGCATATAATGCTTCTTTTTAAAAGGAAATAATTTAGAAATATATAAGAATTTGCCTTTATTCTTTATATTTGCAGAAATTATCTCTTATATGAAAATGAGATTCATATTTCTTTTTACAGACTATGTACTTCCAAAGCTCATATCTTTGTGAACACAATAATTTTCCCATGTAACAAATCTTTTTATTAATAGAAAAAATATGTATATGCTACGCGTGGCCCTAATTTGGAAGTCCTGTCCACTAAAAGTAAATAGAAAATCAATGGATGTAAGTGGACACAATTTGCTTTTAAAAAGGCTGGAAGAGCCACATTATCCAGATTTAGAGGATTCTTGTTTCTGAATTCAAAACACACCATCCCTCTGAGTCTGCACCCAAACCATAATCTTTTGGGCAAAAAGCCCTTGTCTTTACTTTTGCAAATGAGAAAATGGCCCAAAAAAGGGAAAACTAACCAGATAAGTGCTTCAATATTTCCAAAGTTCTTTTGGAAGTCCAGTCCACTATGTTAAGAACAAATTGCATCATTGTTTCACAGTGACATTATTATTTGAAAGGTAATATATTTGTGAGGTGGGATAGAGCCCCCTAGAAGCAGGTCATTCTCTTGCACAGGTGGCAGCTTTAGAAAGTTCTCACTGTGAAGGAGGGGACAGACACCCAACAGAACTGTGAGATTCGTTGGATCAACCCCAGATTTCAACAGTCTGACAGATACCCAGCAAGATCGCACACATGTCGTATAGACTACAGTGTCTTATGAAGACAGATACAAAATTTTCAGTGCTGTACATAGTCATTCAGTTTCAACTTTTAAGATTCAGTAAAGACATGTCTCAGTGCATCATGTGTAATCTTAAGGAAACACAGTTAACTATATGTCTGTAGTTCAAAAGTAAAAACTTATAAGTTGCTTACAATATTTTATTAATTTCACTTTAAAATGTGGATTTGGGGGTGAACTCTAAATGCTTTTTCTTATTACACTATGTGAAATAAAAAGCCTAAGCAATGCATCTTGCTGTTCTCCCAATAATGACAAGATCATCCCCTTTAACAATCCATATATCTCATGGAAACTCAGCCCGATAGCACTAACTTTTTTTTTTTGGTACATATAATTTTGTCATAAAACAAATTCTAAACTTCTTCTCCATAATCTAGAACCAGACAGTTCATTCAGAGACTAAGAGTTCACAATAAACACAACCACAACAACAGCAACACATCCACCATGCCAGCTAGATCGGATTTTCTCTACATCTTTGGCCTTCCATTTGCCAATCTGAATTACAGTGTTGACCAATTTAGATTGTTTTTTCCTTGACTATGTTTTTTCTCGGTTGTTAACAACTATTCAGAGTAATACCATACTACATATAACAAACCCACAGCACTTAATAACTTATGACATCAAAATATCTCATACTTAAAATTCCAGACATTTAAAAATACTTCCACCATTTATTTTTCAAGAGAGGGACGTTAGAAGTGGTGTTGTTGCAAAGGCCATAATCAGGTTCTGACGGAAGGAGTTGAGTTTAATTAGTGTGTGATAGATACATAAAGATGGACATGCACAATTTTAATGGACTTCTTACAACTCTCAACTTGATGTTAAATTTCTGATCTGGTTAAGAATGTCAAACTTCAGTCAACAGTTCATTTCCTGAATTTATAACACTAACAATCTGTTTTTCTTCTCTCTATAGTCGAAAGACAGCGACTCCTGTCACAGTGCACTGCACGAAAATAATTTTTTAAAAAAACCTATGTTCCAGGTAATGTAATAAACCCAGTGTGACAGCATTGTTTACCCAAATTGATTAAAATTAAATCCATTAATTTACGGAACAATGTGGACTTTCTTTTTCAGAAGCCACGTGATTACTCTAATTAAGAAAGCAAACCAAATTAAGTAAGCATTCAAATATATTATTTGCTTACAAAAGCTTTACAAATTGCTGTGATAAATGTAATTATATTAAATGGCTAATTTGTGTGTATATATATATATATATATATATATTACTCTGGCTTGGCACAAATAAAAAAATTCTGCTGGATTTAGATTACTTTAGAATTTCCTAATGAAATTAGTTTCAGCTTATTTTGATCTGCAATTATGAATCCAAAGGGTTCTGACTCTTAGTTCTTACTCCATTGTTAAGCATTATAACTGGATATTAATCTTAAGACAAACATAAATTTCTAAAATTTGACTTACTCATTTACTTTTTTAAATACTACTATCTACACTACAAATTCCTTTTTTCTTAAGTGTTTAAATATCACCATCATGTGATAATATGAAAGATAAGACTGAAATGTCACAAATTAAATAATTTTCTATATTTTCACAGTGGGTAGAAACAAATTCAAGAATATCTTTATCCTGGAAAATGTCCAACTAATATTATGAAAATTAGCAAACATAACTAGGGTTAGAAATTTACTAGAGCTAAGGGAAGAAAAAGTTCTCAAAATTTACATTAGTATGAAGTTCTCATAGCACTAAATTGTGTACAAAATTATGAAAATACATTTTTTTTACTTTTCACTTAAAATAATTTGGAGATCAATAAGAACTTTAAAATCTTCCAGCTTTTTACAAGATTGAATGTGCAGTTAAAGCTGTAAATTTACTAAACTTTTTCACTTAAAGTATCGACTACTTCCTTGAGGATTGTCAGGTTTAGCTAACCTATTTTATAATGCAGCTAATATTTAAATTCCACCAACAAAAATCCAAATAATAAAATGAAAAATAGCAAGTTAACACTCTCTTCTTACCGCCGTCTTATTTCCAGTTGCTTGTTAAGCTGCTTAAATAGTTGAGTTAACCGCCATCTGAAAGGGCTCTAACTCTGCTCATCTCTCTTTAGTCAGGCTTTTTTTCTCTCCTCAAAAGGACAGTCTACCAAAAGAGGAAGTTGTGAAACACCAGAGTCATTTTGCTTTATACATTCTATGGAGAATGGAAAGTTATTTACAAACCTTACATTTGGAATCAGGGTAACAGATATAAGTTGTGTGTATATTCATATATAACTAACATATACACAAGTGTATATGTGTAAGCAAGGTTTTGAAAAGTTGAGCTATTGAAATCTATACTTGATTATGTAATGCTCATTTACATAAGGAAACATCTCCTCTGTGGCCAAAAGACAATCATAGAAAAAATACTGCTCTATGCAACAAAAACTGTCAAGCTGATACATGAGGAATAAACTTGTTTTTATAAGGCTAATTAATTTCAACTCTTCAGAGTATGACCTACATGCTAATCTGACTGCAGACATATTGTACAAAGAAAGAAAAAAAAAACTTCAGTAAACGGGCCTTTTTCCTGGAATCTGGGTAGTGGTTTTTTTACCTACAGGCCTTAAACTTCCTTTCTCATGAATAGCTGCCTGTTACATATAGATAAAGAATTGCAAAACTGAAACTGTTGCTTATCCATTAGCTATGGTCTCTCTAAACTTCGGCCACAAGAATAAAAAACAGGTGCTGGTCCGGCAATGCTGAACATAACTGGTTAAGTTTCTAACAGGTTGGAGCACTAATTGAAAATATGGGGTAGTAGGGACAAGGGTAGAGAAAGGGCATAAAACCAGTTGATCAAAGCCAAAACCACCGTCAACTTCAAATAGAATGAAATATACATATTCTTCTCCCAGGTTACTGAATAACGGAAGCAAATGAAGAGCTGCAATTTGTATGTGGCACCCCTCCCACTCTCCCTCGCTGTTGGCCCAGGGAAGAGAAGTCGGTGGATTGCAAGAATAACAGTAAATTATGCAAACCTCCACATGCCACAAGAACCACTTTCTGGACTTTGGAAAGTGTCATGCTCTCGGGGTATCACACTCTGCTTTTTAACTAGCCATAGTTTCAAAGGGACAATAAAGAGCGATAGGGGACCATTAAAAAGGGAAACGTTTTTCCATTTCACCTAAATTCTTACTTGATGTGAATTCGCAGGAAGGAAAAATAAAAGAACAAAAGATACCAGCAAAGCTGCCACAAAACAGCAAAACACCAGAGTGTCATCAGTACATAATTCGATTTGAACTCTTTCATGAGATACTACTTATAAGAAAATCCTTGAAGAAAAACTTACTGATGTGATTAATAGTGCTAACATTCTATATGTTTTGAGGACTATTAAATACAATTGTAGCTGGGTTCTATTGTAAACCACGAGGCCCATCTGCCCACCAAAGACCCAGGCCCACTACTGGAAGCAAAGTGCTGATGTTTGTACATGATTTTAATGTCCTGGCCCAGTATTTGTGTTCCTGTCACCTGGAGGGTGGGTGTGGATCTCCACTTCTCCAACGATCTTTCCAGGCTGGTGAACATGCTCAAGGGTCCTCCATCTTGAACAGCTCTCCACTGTCTAGCCTGCCCTGTAACTTTTCAATTTGAAAAAGTTTTCATTGACTTCCTTAAAGTCCTGGTGTGTGTGCGTCTGTGTGTGTGGTAGAATTTACATAAAATAAAATCGACAATTTGTATCTATTTTTTTTTTTAATTTGAGAGAGAGAGAGCACAGATGGGAGAGACAGAATCCCAAGTAGGCTGTATGCTTGAGCCCGACACGGGGCTCAACCTCATGACCCTGGGATCATGACCTAAACCAAAATCAAGCATTGGATGCTCACTTGACTGAGCCACCCAGGTGCCCTGACAATCTTTATCAGTTTTAGGTGTATCATCCAGAGACATTAAATATATGATATTATCATATGACCATTAGCACCCTCCATCTCTAGATCTTTTCATCCTCTCAAACTGAAACTCTATACAGTATCTCTATTGTTTTTAAACAATAACTTCCCATTCCTCTTCTTCCCCTGCCCCCAACCAGTTTCTGGCAGCCACCATTCTACTTTCCGTCTCTATGAATTTGACTTCTCTAGATACCTCATATAAGTGGAATCATAGGACATTTGTCCTTGTGGCTGGCTTATCTCACTTAGGAGCACCCAGCTTGTAGCATGTGTGTGACTTTTCTTCCTTCTTAAGGCTGAATAATACTCCATTATATGTATACATAGTCTCTTATTTATCTGTTCATCCTTCAATGGCCATCTGTGTTTGCATCCACCTCTTGCTCTTGTGAATGATCTCACTATAAACATGTATATACAAATATCTATTTGAGTCTCTGCTTTCAATTCTTTGGGGTATATTCTTTTAGGTATAGACCCAATAAATATAAATTTCTGGATGTAAGTATTCTTTATTGCTGGATCTTATCATGATTCTATGTTTAAATTTTTGAAGACTTAACATACTTTGAAATTCACCTGCCCTCTTCATGCTTCATCTCCCTGAATTTTGGTTCCTGCTTTTCCTATTTACCAAGACTCTTTTGCCAAAGTCATCAAATTAGCTTGATCATTTGGATGTTACCAAATCCAAATAATCCCTCACAGCCCCCTTCCTGACTTCTTTGCAGCATACGCCTTTCTTTTTATAGAAATGCTCTCTGTGCTTGAGTTCTTCACTTTCTCCTTCTGTTTGTGTAGCAATCTCTTCTTTGACTTTCCTAGAGGATTCCTTAACTGTGTTCATCCATTAAATGTTTCTGCTTCTCAGGATTCTGTTCTGGGCCTGTTTCTCTTCTTATTGACAATCTCTTGGCAAATACTTATTGCTCCCACATCTGTTTCCAACCTAGGTATCTCTCTAGAGAAGTTTTGACCAGTAAAAAATACAGGACGATTTTGGCTTCTGATCTAGAGAATAGCATCTGCATAGACAGCCTAAGATCAACCTGGATTAATTTTTTTACTTTTATTGTTTAATATTGGACAAGTCAGCTATTGTCTTTTATTAATTTTTTAAAATTTATTTTGAGAGAGAGCACAAATTGGGGAGGAACAGAGAGAGAGGGAGAGAGAGCACAAGTTAGGCAGGAAAAGAGAGGGAGGGAGAGAAAGAATCACCAAGCAGGTTCTGCACTGTCAGTGCAGAGCCCGACTCAAGATCATGAACCTGAAACAAACCAAGAGTCAAATGCTTAACCAACTGAGCCACCCAGGTGCCCCAGCTATAATTTCTAAGTCTTGTTTCCTCCTCTATAAAATGGGGCCACATGCAACAACTTTGGAGGATTATTGAAAGACTATTTACTTAACTTTTAAAAATTATAAAATAAAAATACATTGTTTATAGTATAAAAATACAGATAAAACAAAAGTTCATTCTATTTCCCTCTATTGTGATTCTCCTTACATATATATGACATATTGAATGAATAATTCTGTGAGTTTTTAAAAAAATGTTAATTTTTTTTATTTTAGAGAGAGAAAGGCAGAGGGAGAGAAAGAGAGAGAATTTTAAGCAGGCTCCATGCTCAGCACAGAGCCAGATGCTGGGCTTGATCCCACAACCCTGGGATCATGACCTGAGCTGAAATCAAGAGTTAGTAGCTCAACCAACGGAGCCATCCAAGGGCCTTATGGGTTTTTAAATATATATAACATCACAGTATACTTTCTACTGTGACTTTTTTTTTTTAACTCACCGCTATAGCTTGAAGATATCCCGAAGTTTTTCTTTTGAACCAATTCACATATGTCTAAGTCCCCCGTGGATAAAATTTGTGTAACTTCTTCACAATTAAAAACAGTGTAGCCAGTCAACAGCATTATCTATAATACCTCATTAAAAGTACATGTTAGTCAGGGCGCCTGGGTAGCTCAGTTGGTTAAGCATCTGACTTTGGCTCAGGTCATGATCTCATGGTTCATGGCTTTGAGCCCCATGTCAGACTCTCTGCTGTCAGTGCAGATTCTGCCTCAGATCCTCCATCCTCCTCTCCCTCTGGACAATCTCTCAAAAATAAATTAACTTATTTTTAAAGTTTTGTGCAAGTCTTTATTTAAAGTAAGTATAGGAAGGGAGTATTGTTGGGCCAGAGGGGATACACATATAAAGTGTTAATTGTTACTGCCAAATTGCCCAGTCAAAACAAGGGTTACCATTTTGAACTTCCAGGACTTCCTGTTTCTCTGCTCTATTGCCACTACTTGATGTAATCAAACTTTTAAAGATTTGCCAATCTGATGGACAAAAAAAAGATATCTTAATATTTTTAATTTGTATTTCCCTGATTACTATGGAGATTGAACATATTTTAATGTTTGAATCCCCTTTTATATTTCCTGTTTTGTAAGTTTGCCTATTCATTCATTCCAGACATTTGTTTATTGAATAATTGTCAACTTCTTATTGATTTGTAGGGGTACATTTACCTTCCGTTTTAATGTATTGTAATTATTGTTCTTTTTTAGTGCTCCAGTAATTGCTACTGTAGTTTTTGAGAGGATCCCAATGTTCTTTGATAAAATCCTTGAATTCTGGCACAAGATGGCCTGTGCTCATTTTGTATATTTCCTACTCCAGACCTGAACTTTTAGGCCTTTTCTCGAAAGGACCTGTTTCCTTTTAGCGGGGCATGGTTTTTGAGACCACAATTTAGACATTAGTGGTGCTACTGCTAATCATTAGCATTAGGAATAAACTAGGTTATTGTAAGCATTAGCAGTTAGTCTACATAATGTTAGCTCTTTCTGTGTGTGATAGAGTATATGTTTGCAAGGTATATTTAAACATGTACTAGGAGTTTATTGCATGCATTGACATTACATCATATTTTGCATTAAAGTAACTTAAGAATAACATATCTGATACCAAAAAATATTTTCTTTAACTAAAAATTGGGCACTATTTTCTTATGAAAATACATCTTTATAAGGAAAGGCAATAACATGATAATTGTCATATCTTGAATTTTGACCTTTTAAAATATCCTTCCAAAGAAATTTCAGAAATCATGTAGATTAGAAAAATATAACACAATTTCTGTATTTTTCATTTTTTTCATTTACATTTATAATTATGATTCTCAGTCTGTTTCCTTTTTTTGGCTATTATGCACTTACTACTTAAAAGTAAGCAAGCATCTTTGCATTTGTCCTTGAAAAAAGATTTCAATTAAAAAACATAAATACATTCATGGTTTTAGCCACCATTTTTTCCCAAGACATATTTCATGGCACTCTAAAACTACTGAAGTAGCAACATTTCAATTGCTATCTGCATAGCTCAGTGGTGAGAGTACTCTCATTCACTGATTTTATTTTTAATTTATTAAAGAAATGGCTTTAATATTTAAGCATTCATGTAATTGCCTTGTTTTGTGCAGTTAGAGAACTGAAGGGGAAAGCACTGTCTGACCATTGCTTTTTAAAAATTTATTTATTAATTTTTTTGTGGGGGAAGGGGCAGAGAGAGAATTCAAGCAGGCTCTGCTCTGCACTGTCAACCCAATGCAGAGCTTAAATTCATGGGCTATGAGATCATGACCTGAGCCAAAACCAAGTGCCAGCTGCTGAACCAACTGAGCCACCCAGGTGTCCCAGCACTGTCTGATCATTCTTAAATACCATTTACCCTCAGGTTCCTTATCTGTGGAATGGAATGAGAACATCAGCTTCACTGGGGTGTTGTGAAGAGTAACTGAGTATTATAGGTAAAAGGCCAAGCAGGTCAAGGCTCCTGAAAAGTATGGTGCTGATGTTTCCAAATCTAATTTGAAAAAAAGAAAACCCTCTCACATGCATAAATAAAAGTTTGCGCACAAAGAACTCACATCTTTTCAAGCTTCAATAGTAAATATTCTGCTACTATGTATTAAATACTGCATGGTTTGCCCAGGCTAAGATGAAACCACATCATGAATCAATTAGCATTTTGCATTTTCTTTCATTATCTAC
>NC_043704.1:109827413-109829364 GCF_006229205.1 Suricata suricatta
TTTTCTTCATCTATCGACAGGATCATATGGTTTTTATCTTTTCTTTTGTTAATGTGATGGACCACACTGATGTATTTGCGGATATTGAACCAGTCCTGTAACCCAGGAATGAATCCCACTTGATCATGATGGATAATTCTTTTTATGTGCTGTTGAATTCGATTTGCTAGTATCTTGTTGAGTATTTTTGCATCTGTATTCATTAAGGATATTGGTCTGTAGTTCTCTTTTTTGTCTGGGTCTCTGTCTGGTTTGGGGATCAAGGTGATGCTGGCTTCGTAGAATGAGTTTGGAAGTTTTCCTTCTATTTCTATTTTTTGGAATAGTTTGAGAAGAATGGGTATGAGCTCTGCTTTAAATGTGTGGTAGAATTCCCCTGGGAAGCCATCTGGCCCTGGGCTCTTATTCTTTGGGAGATTTTTGATAACGGATTTGATTTCTTCACTGGTGATTGGTCTATTCATGCTATCTCTTCCCGTTTGAATTTTGGCAGTGCATGTGTATTTAGGAATTTGTCCATTTCTTCTGTGTTGTCCAGTTTGTTGGCATATAATTCTTCATAGTAACCTCTGATGATGGCTTGTCTTTCTAAGGGATTGGTTGTAATAGATCCTTCTTCATTCATGATTTTGTCTATCTGGGTGCTCTCTCTTTTCTTTCTGAGGAGCCTGGCTAGAGGTTTATTGATTTTGTTCATTTTTTCAAAGAACCAACTCTTGGTTTCATTGATCTGCTAGACTGTTCTTTTGGATTCTATATTGTTTATTTCTGCCCTGATATTTATCATTTCTTTTCTTCTGCTGGGTTTGTGGTGCTCTTGCTGCTTCCCTTCTAGTTCCATTAGGTGCTCTGTTAAATTTTGAATTTGAACTTTTTCTAGTTTGTTGAGATTTGCCTGGATTGCAATATACTTTCCTCTTAGGACTGCCTTTGCTGCATCCCAGAGATTTTGGATTGGTGTTTTTTCATTTTCGTTGGTTTCCATATTTTTTTACTTTCTTCCCTGATTGCCTGATTAACGCAATCATTCTTTAGTAGGGTGGTTTTTAACCTCCACATATTTGGAGGTTTTCCAGACTTTTTTTCTGTGGTTAATTTCAAGTTTCATAGCATTGTGATCTGCAAGTGTGCATGGTATGATCTCTATTTGTTTATACTTATAGAGGGCTGCTTTATGCCACAGTATGTGATCAATCTTGGAGAACGTGCTATGTGCACTTGAAAAGAAGGTGAATTTCCTATCTTCAGGATGCAGAGTTTAAATATATCTATCAGTTCCATCCATTCCAATGTGTCATTCAGGTCCATTGTTTCTTTAGTGATTTTCTGTCTGATAGATCTATCCATTGCTGTCAGTGGAGTATTAAAGTTCCTTGCAGGGGCGCCTGGGTGGCTCAGTCGGTTAAGCCTCCGACTTCAGCTCAGGTCAGATCTCACGTTCGTGGGTTCAAGCCCTGCATCAGGCTCTCTGCTGACGGCTAGCTCAGAGCCTGGAGTCTGCTTCCAGGTCTGTGTCTCCTCTCTCTGCCCCTCCCCCTCTCATGCTCTGTCTCTTCTGTATCAAAAATAAATAAAACATTAAAAAAATCTTTTTGAAGTCCCCTGCAATTAGCACATTTTTATCAATAAGATTGTTTCTTTCTGTGATTAATTGTTTTATGTATTTGTGTGCTCCCAAATTTGGCGCATAGATATTTATAATTGTTAGCTCTTCCTGATGGAGAGATCCTGTAATTATTATATAATGTCCTTCTTCATCTCTTGTTACTGCCTTTACTTTAAAGTCCGGTTTGTCTGATATAAGTATGGCTACTCCAGCTTTCTTTTGGCTTCCAGTCGCATGATAGATATATCTCCATCCCTTTACTTTCAACCTGAAGGTGTCTTCCGGTTGAAAATGAGTCTCTTGTAGACTACAAATAGATGGGTTTTGTTTTTTTTATCCATTCTG
>NC_043704.1:109829464-109901486 GCF_006229205.1 Suricata suricatta
TTATTGAGAAATGTGGGTTTAGAGTCATTGTGTTCCCCCTAGAATTCATGTTTATAGTGGTGTCTCTGGCACTTTGTATTCTTTGCAACATTTCCCTTATAGAGTCCCTCTTAGGATTTCCTGTAGGGCTGGTTTGGTGGTCATGGATTCTCTTAGTTTTTGTTTATTTGGGAACACTTTTATCTATCCTTCTATTTTGAATGACAGGCTTGCTGGATAAAGGATTCTTGGCTGCATATTTTTTCTGTTCATCACATTGAAGATTTCCTGCCATTCCTTCCTGGCCTGCCAGGTTTCATTAGATAGGTCTGTAACCACTCTGATAGGTTTCCCTTTGTATGTGAGGGCCCTTTTCTCCTTAGCTGCTTTCAGAATTCTCTCTTTATCTTTATAGTTTGCCAGTTTCACTATGATATGTTGTGCCGAAGGCCGATTTAAGTTACATCTTAAGGGGGTTCTTTGTGCCTCTTAAATTTGAATGTCCTTTTCTTTTCCCAGATTTGGGAAGTTCTCAGTTATAATTTGGTCTAGTATCCCTTCAGGCCCTTTCTTTCTCTCTTCCTCTTCAGGAATTCCTATGATACGAATGTTGTTCCACTTGATTGTGTCATTCAGGTCTTGAATTCTCTTTTCCTGCTCCTGGATTAATTTCTCTCTCTTTTTTTCAGCTTCTTCTTTACTATAACTATATCTTCTAATTCACCTATTCTCTCTGCCTCATCAATCCTTGAGGTGGCTGCCTCCTGTTTGTTATTCACCTCACCTATAGCCTTTTTTAACTCATTATATTGCCTAGTCATCGTCTCAGTTGATTTTTTTATGCTTTTCTCAACCCCAGCGATTAATTTTATGACAAGTTTTTTTAAATTTTTGATCCGGTATGTTGTCTAGATCTGTCTTGAGCAGTTCTGTGGCTGTGACTTCCTCTTGGAGGGTCTTCTGGGGAGAATTCCTTCGTTTTGTCATTTTTGCTAGTTATCTGTCTCTTGTCACCTTAAGAAAGCTCATTGTGCACTGTGCACCTATTAATATTTCTCTGTTAAAGGAGGCTTATTGACTGCCCAGGGCCTGTCGTTTCAGGAAATATACTTTTAATGGTGTCTCTCAGCTTCTCTTGTTGTGCCTTTGAATATTTTATTTCCCTACTCAGCAATATTTGGGACTCACTGTCATGCACACTTTGGCTTGTTTCTTGGTGTAGCCCTAAGAAGGAAAACAGACAGACAGACACAGAGGGAACAGTAACACACAAACGCACAGACAAATCAAACAAACAAACACATTAACAGGGAGAAAGAAAATAAAGAGAATGGAGAGGAAAGAGATGAAAAGAGGAGAAGAAGAAAAGAAAAATATAAAGAAAGAAAAAAAAAGAAATAAAGGGGCTCAGAGACAACAAAGGACAGTGGACAGTCTAAAAGTGTATGACCAGTTGAGGGGAGAGGTAGGGATGAGATATAGGAGAATATATCTGGATTGCAAGAAGGTAAAGAAGAAAAAAAGAGAAAAAAGGGGAGAAAGGAGAAAGAAAAATGAGGAGTAAAAATTTTAAAAAGTTTACGTAAAAAAAGTAATAATAAAAATACAGAAAAAGGCGAAAAGAAAAAAAATGAAGAAAAAAGAAAGAAATTATAAAACAGCAAAAAACAACAACAACAAAAACAACAACAACAACAACAAACAAAACAAAACAGCAGCCTCGTGGATAGGCGTGGTTTGATGTGCTAGGTCTCGGAGGCTGCTCTCAGAGGCTCCGCCTTGGTGTCTGCATCGATTCGATAGGTGGCACGCCAAGCTCTGCTGAACTGTGAACTGTAGGCCACTCTAATGAGTCTGATCTTCTCTCGCCTCTGTTGAGTCGGGTGGAATTGTATTTTCCAGGCCCGCCTTGGTTCAAAGTTCCAGTCCATGCACTTTTTATGCTACCACAGATGAGATGTTTTTGTTTTGGTTGCTGGCTTCTTAGGGGGAGGAATTGGTTTGTCTTGGCTCAGGTTGGGATTTCGGCTGACCCTGCCTGAGGCAAGATGCAGAGCAGGAGGTGAAGTGCGCACGGTCTCAGACCCAACCCCCAGCAGGGATTGTGTTAGCATTGGGGGAGGAATGAGTGCGCAGCTGTTGCCTGAGGTGGCGCCGGGAGCTGCTGGAAATAAGCTGGGAGCTCCTGCAGCCTGGGCATGCAACCAGGTCTCCACCTCCGCCCATTCTCTGCCGGGATCATGCAGAGGTGGGGGCTATTTTTTCCCTGTTGGCACCCGGGATTCAGGTTTCGCGCAGCCAATGCTGGGGGCAAGATGCACCGTGGAAATGAGGTGCGTGCTCCCACTCCCAAAACTGAGGTCGAAGTGAGCACCCCTATCACCGCCACAGCAGCGGTTGCCGACTCCTCGCCAAAATGGCGCTGGGCTGGAAGCTGTTCCTTCCCTTGCGCGCCACCTGGGTTCAGGATTTAGGCTACCCAGCAGTTATCTATGGAATGAGCTTCTCTCTCCAAGCGCAGTTAAGCGTTCTTTACCTCTTCCCCAGAGACAGTACTATGAGCGTGTTCAGTCTCTCTGTCTCTTCCCTTTGTCTCTCGGGCACCGCGCGCTTGCCCTGTGTTGGGCTGGGGCTCCCACCTCCCCTGCCCGTCTCGGGCTAGCCCATTTTCCAATCTCCCCAGTTTGCACTCACTCACTCAGGTATCCTTCAGGTTCTCTTCCTTCTGGAGTCCGTATTTTCTCCTTCCGCTCTTGCAGATGAGAGTAATGTCCTCCTCAGTTCGATCGATGGGGCAGACGAAGTTTACAGAGCTCCCTTCCTCTCCGCCATCTTGGCTCCTCCCCCCAGAAGTATTTTTCCCAAATCTAATTTGAAAACACACAATTGGACCAAAAAGTTCCTTCTAATTTGTAAACTTAATTATTTATTTGTAAACATTACAAAAAGTTTACTAATTAAATCACATCTCATTTTATGTTTAGATGTATTGCATTTGTTAAGAAAAATGAATTAAAGAACCAGGAATACAGGAGATTTGTG
This sequence comes from Suricata suricatta, assembly GCF_006229205.1. Classification (NCBI taxonomy): domain Eukaryota; kingdom Metazoa; phylum Chordata; class Mammalia; order Carnivora; family Herpestidae; genus Suricata; species Suricata suricatta. The sequence goes on from NC_043704.1 coordinate 109,832,486, forward strand.
GAGAGTCATTTATGCATTTATCCATTCAATATTTGTTGTCTAATATATGTAAGGAGTTAAACTAGGGGCTGGGAATACAAAAAGAATCACTGAACTTTGCGGATTATTTTGTTGTTGTTGCCCTCTCTTGCCCTGCTTCTTTGTCTAGAAGCTGATCTCTACATACCACATACTAGGCTTTTCTGACCTCTTCCTTGTGATTACCTTTAGCCAGTGGATACATCTGCATGAGATGGAAATGAGAATTGGGAGTGTGTTTCGATATCACCTTCATGCTATCAGGGCATGGTGTGGGGAGTGACCACATTATTCTCCCCACAGCCATGGCTCCTCTCTGACGGTTTCTCTTCCACAGCTATACCTTTGATTTAGTTCCAGTAACGCGGCTCTTCCCTGCCTTTCAGGTCTAGGATTGGTAGCAGCTTTCCCCCATTGCTCACCTATGATGCTTTACCATACCTGGTGGACCCCTAATCATTTCAACACCCCTCAATAATCCTTTCATTAAATGCGCTACTTCAGGCAGACCTTATTCTACATTAGTCCTGTCAGTAAGTCAAATTATACGTATTAGTTTGAAAGTGACCTACGAGAAGGTATACTGTTTCCAAGGAAACACAAAGGTGGAAAATTATAGAAGATGTCGGTTGGGGAATCTAGGATTGCAGTTCAGGGAAAGTAACAATTGCACTAAGACTTGAAGAATAAGTAGAATTTCATGGGTATTTGGCAGGGCAGGGTTTGCGGGGTGGGGTCGAAGGGGCAGGAGAGAATTAGAAAAACAAAACATAAGTGAGTGAAAGAACATCCTACTCATGGAACGGCATGTAGTATCTATTTAGGAGGCATAGGCTGGGGGGTTGGACAGGTGGGTGGTGAAGTGCACATTAGAATAAGCCAGAGAAGAGGCCTTAGAAGATGATGAAGGGCATGGTAAGAAATAGACTATGATATATCACCCCTGAAGAAGCAAAACATTATTTTTAGTGTGGGCAATCAGGGCTTTTGGGTTATCTGCCCTTTTTCTTACTCTTTACTAGTTCTCTTTCTTTTGGTAATAAGTCTCAAGATTTTTCTCTGAGGAACATCTTTGGTGTCAGCTCATGTAAGGGAGGCATTGATTTTCCTCACATTCTAACTTGGTGTTAGCACATGACCAAGGTCTGGCAAATAAGTGTAATCCTTTTTCTTTGTGACAATGATTGGTCCAGAAATGGGTAGGTTTTTTAGCCAGCCAATGAGACTTCTTTCTGGGACCTTTAGGCTCTGCTTTTGCTGGGATTAGCTGTAAGACAACTTCTTGATGACATCACCAGAGTCCCTTACTCCAAGGATGCCTGAACTCTTATCACTATTCTTTAAAAATTTTTTTAAATATTAGATTACTTTTGAGAGAGAGGGAGAAAGAGCATGTGTGGGGAAAGACCAGAGAGGGGAAGACACAGAATCTGAAGCAGGCTCCAGGCTCCATGGACAACAAGATCATGACCTGAGCTAAAGTCAGATGCTGAGTTCACAAGGTATTCAGATGCCCTGTCACTGTTCTTTTCATTTACTGAAACCATAAATTCTTATATTTCTGTCACATACAACCACAAAAGTCTTTTATATCAGGAAGAAAACTATTGAGGAAAAGACAACGTTTTATTTGAAGTGTAAATGTCAATATAAAGAAGATCAAGCAAGCAATTTTTAGTTACTACATTGAAGAGAAACAGGTGCAATACATTTTAATGAAGTATTTTATTTAACTCAATATGTAGAAATATTACTATTTCAATATGTAGTCAAGATAGATGATTGTATCCTGTTTAATTTTTAAATTTGAACTTAAACTAATTAGAACTAAATACCAGTAAAAATTCAGTCCTCTGTCACATTAGCCACATCTCAAGGGCTCAATAGCATTAAGCAGCACAGCCCTAGACTAGATCCTAACTTACAAGAGTTGACAGGAGTCCAACTGAAAGTCAGCCTGTAATCAGATTTTAGGACCTAAGGATGGGGAGCTACTTAATATTTTTGAACAGGGAAATTATGTAAGCTAAAGAATGCTTCAATAAAAATAATCTGACAATTATAGTATCCTTAAAGCTTTCCTGATTTCCCAAATTAATGATGCCTTTCTCAATAATCCTCTTGCACAGAATCCTAAGGACACATGTCAGACTCTCTAGGGACAGAAACACTTATCCATTTTGAGAAGGCTGCCAGAAAAAATAATCTGTTGTTGAGCAAGATTCTCTCAAGACATTGCCTATGCATTCTTTTGTCTCTAATGAAATGTGGAACATTCCCATGGCATTACATAGTGTGCCAGTTTCTGATTCCTGCTTGTAGGTGATCAGGTACAGTGGAATGATCAAATCAAATGTTAGATGCAGAAATTATTAAAAACTCTTTTCTAATATATGCATGAATGAAATGACCAATCCGGATTCGAGACCTATTCAAACAGAGAAAGGATAAAAATCTTAGAATCAAGAAAATACACTGTTTACTATAAGCCCCAAAGGGGTAAAATAGGCTTTACTTTGCTCGTGTTCTATCCCAGTTTCTTGCCCATAGTAGGTTTTTTTTTTTTAAGAAAACTATATTTGTTTAATGGAACTAGTGAAATGTAAAATACAAATAAAAGTCTTTCAATTCTTCTTGGATAACTAATGTAAAACAAAACAGAACACTTTAAAAATAGTTTTTAACTTTTTAATATACTTAACATATCTGCATAACTTCTTGATTAAATTTTTCTGATCAACATCCCATTTTCTTTTTATTCTTCATAAATGTAAAATGATATATAGATAAGCCTTTAATTCCTGCCGCAATCATTGCAATTTTAATCAAATGACTATATCCACTCTAAGAGTCTCCTGTCCTAGCAAATTACTCCTGTTAACAGAAACTTTTTTTTATAAGAAACACCCTTTTTCTGTAAGAATATTTTAAATTCCTGAACATAGGCATTTTATATGATTAACAAAACATTTTGTTTCAGCCAACTGGATGAGGGCTTTGTTTGTTATTTCCGTGGTGAAACAAAGAAAGGATATGTTCTCCTTCCACAGCACACAACCTGTACAACAGAGGAGCAAAATGGGGGGCAGGTCAGGAAAAAAGTCCCCAGAGGGAAGTTGCTGCAGACGGGCCACACCCAAACCGAGAGAATGCAATGCAATAGCCATGGCTGGTGGCCACAGCTGACCATAGCCCCCAGGAGACACGTGTGACTGCTTTCAGTACAAGACTTCTAGGAAACAATGGTGCCATGTAATGTTGGAAGCTCCCATAAAATTATATATCCACTTCATTTATTTGCTTTTTGTTTGGAGCAATGATGAGATGCCTATTTAAGAAGATGGTGGGGATTCACAGTTTGAGACTGTAAACATCAAAGAAGACAAATGCATGGACAAATGATATTTCTTACGGAAGATTTCATTTCTGCTCTTTGAAGGCAGCTGTCTTTGTCAATAGACTTAACTAGTTTTGACTTTTGAAGACCAGTTCTGACAGTTGATGGAGAGTATGAATGTCCATTTGATTACCAATGAGCCCTTGGTGATCATTAGTGAAAAGCTTTATGATGTGGTAAAACATTTGCATGAGCCTTAATGCATCCTGTTCTTCCTAAAAGACAATTTTACCAGCAGATACACAGCTTTTAGAAGGCATCAAATAAAGTCACTTATGTTTCACAGTGACTGAAAATTTACAAAAATATCAAAGCTCAAATTTCTTTTCTGTGTGATCAACTAAATCAGTGGCTTGCAAGGTTTTCTGAGTGTCCAGACATGATATGCTTTTGTTTCCTGGAAATCCCCCCTTTATACACACACACACACACACACACACACACACACACACACACGCACAGAGATAATACATGTGCATATATATACATACTGCACATATAAATGGGGTTTTTTGATGGATGGGAGTTGCAGAAGCAATATGTGATCATCGTAAATCTATAAGGAGGACAATAAAGATAACTGTTTGGTTCAATTAATTGGAGCTTATTACTATTTAGTTTTTATATACATTTTTCCAGATTCATATGTACATATATTTTTTCAAAAATGGATTACATATAAATATAGTAGAATCCTAATAACTGCATTTCTGTTTTTATTATTCACAGAGTAGGAAAATATATAATAAATTTCTTATCAATTCAATAATACTTCTTTGTCACATCACCTACATACATTTGAACAGTAGTAGCACATATTCTTAAAAAATGTATATATCCAGGGTATGGAAGTACCTGTGGATGTATGATTTGGAAACATTTCATAAAAAATATATTCAAACATTCAGAAGCTCTGATTGAAACCTTTTACCAAGCCCTGCATGTGTCACTGTTTTTGTTTGCTTTATTTTCAAAGCAATTTCAACTGCTAGTGCTTCTGTTGTTATGAACAAACACTCGTAGAATATTTCTGACAAATCAGGAGAGGCCTCAACTTGCAAAAGAAGAGCTTCATAATCAGCTTGTCTGATTATGTAATTATGCGACTTCAGGAATTAAGTATTAGTGGTTCTTACGTGAAAGATGAGTGAGATACAGCAATAGTTTTTCTCCCCCAAACCTGGGAAGACGTCTCAAAAAAGTTAGGATCTGGAGAAAGTCTTTACAGAAGGAACTATAATACTTAAGCACATTAGTTGGGTAAATGAAAGCTTCAGGTAAATGTGTAGTCAAAATCTAAAAGGAACATCCAGTGAGTATTGCATTGAAGAGGTCAGAATTCATATTTCAATGAGAAATTTATATTAGGAGCAGCAGAAGTGCCATTTAGAAAATTAAAGTTTTTTTAAAATTTGGAAACAAAATTCTAAATAAAGGCAAGTTCACAAAATAGTCTGATGAACACCTGTGTAGCCACTATCAGAATAAAAATCTGATAGTATCTGGATATCTCTTTGTTATGTATTTTATTCTTTATAGAGCTCCTATATATTTAAAAACCAAACCTTGGAGCATGAGTACTAGTTGAGTTGAAGTGTTGGGATATTGTACAAAGACTAGAAAGGAGAAAAGCACCTGTGGGAGAAATATCTCATATGTAATGTAAATGACACATAGTTAAAAATCTTTTAGAAGAGTGACTCACTGGAATTATTTAAAATTACAGAGACTCATCAAAGAGGAGAGGTTAAGTATGACATGACTCAACACGTTCTAAGTAATTTGGTCTCCACAGTCATTTAATTACAACCCTTTAACTGATTAATTTGAGAAATACAGAGAGACTTCAAGCTTCATTGGAATATGATCCAAAAATTTATTTGTATCTTGATTATCTGCATTTGTTTCCCATATGTTATGAGACTGTACTTCACTGTTAACTTTGCCAACGGGCTCATAAAAGCCTACTTACATCGCATGGCAGCCAAGATTACCTGCTCTTTTAAGACCCTTCATACACATAGTAAGCAGTGATTGTTAGGTGTGATATAGGATGGTGATTATATTTAGGGAAAAAATTAGTTTTCTGTGGCTATATAACAAATCACCACAAACCTAGCAGCTTGAAAATATACAAATGTACTGTTTCACAGTGTTTGTGGATCAGAAGTCTCACACAGAATGTCTGGGTTCTCTGACCAGGGTCTCAAACTGCTGAAATGAAGGTGACATTCTGGGTTGCTCTTCTCATCTGAGTCACAGGGCCCAAGCTCATAGAAGTCATGGGCAGAATTCAGTTCCCTGCAATTTTAGGATTGATGTCCCCATTTTCTTCCTTGCTGGTGGTCAGAGGCTGATCTCTGCTCCTAGAGACCACATTCTTTGCTGGTAATGGAGACTGTCTTGCAGGTCTAGTTCCTCTCCTAGGATGAATTTCTGACTTCCTCTGTCTCTGACCTCTAGACCTAAACTCATATGATTAGGCCAGACCCACCTGAAAAAAACTTCCTATTTTAAAGTCAACTGACTTAGAATCTTAATGACTCTTTGCAAAATTCTTTGCTGCTGTGCCTAGATTAGTGTTTGATTGAATAACTGGGAGAAGATGTATATACATAAGGGCCCCCAAATCTAGAAGGACCACCTTAGAATTCTACCTACTATAAGCTCTATCAGTTAAAGACAGTTACATATACTGACATACGTGAGAAGGAAATGACATGATATATGGGATATGTATTGAAATAAACCAACAACACAATAAAAAATAATCAGGACTAACTATAATAAAAATAACAAAATATTAAGTTATTGAAACAGTAGTGGGCATTTAGACTTATTCTACTATTCTTTTTGCTTATGGTATGTTTAAAATATCCACTAACATTATTTTAAAGGTTTTAATGTTTAATTGTTTTTTAGAGAGAGAGAGAGAGAGAGAGAGAGAGAGAGAGAGAGAGAGAGCGAGCGCAAATGGGGGAGGGACAGAGAGAGAGGGAGGCACAGAATCCGAAGCAGGCATCAGGCTCCATGCTGTCAACAGAGAGCCAGATGTGGGGCTCGAACCCACGAACCGTGAGATCATGACCTGGGCTGAAGTCAGATGCTTAGCCACCTGAGACACCCAGGTGCCCCTCCACTAAAAATTTTTAACAAACAAGTAAATAAATACCATGTCCCTCAGGCTTAATCCTGAGACCCAAATTTTGATGCCATTAAACTGTAATCTCATGACTATATACTAATAGTTTGGGTTTTCTTTCTCTTTTGAGTTTCTTGTCCAGTTATTCCTCAGTCCTTTAGAATTATAAATGAAATTGGGACTGTGTAGATCACAAGGCATATCTGGGATGTCCAGAATGGGGGGTGTTAGTGCATGGATAAGGACCAGTGCATTTTCCATGGTGAAGATGAGGAGTACATGTGAGACAGAGATCTCTGGCCAAAGGAACAATTGTGATCAGGTGAGCCATAACAATGGTTGGAATGAGTAAGGAAATAATGAGGCTTAAACAAAAGGAACCATATTCCATATATAGGAAAGTTAGCAATAAATGTAGGAAGAATGATGGAATTAGCAAATCACTTTTATGCAATCCTCAATGTAACATGAAATTTAGATGAGGATATCAGAGATATGCCTATAACTTGGTGAAAGTTTATTAGAAAACAGAATATTCACACAGTTGTAAAATAGCATCACGCAGAAAGCCTTTTTTAATTATAAAAGTAAAACAGACCTTTATAATGGAAAGATCTTGTGATTATCACTTTACACGAGCAATCTAATTTAAAATTATCATTAGTGACACTTGTAACTTTTTGTGACTCCTGATTAATGCAATGAGAGTTTTATGCTATCACCTATCTAATATTTTGCCTCAAAATTTAACTTGAACTTGATCATAAGGAAATAATCACTCAATCCAATATTTGGAGCTGTTTACTAGACACCTGGCCTGAACTCATGAAAATTTCAGTGTCATTAAAAGCAAAAATGAGAAGCATAGGGATTGTTTTTGATTAAAAAGGTCCATTGAAGCTTAAATAGAATAAATGAACTTTGATTGGATCCTGCTTTGAATAAAAAAAGGCTTATAAAAGACATGTAGGAGAAAGAAATTTGAATATAAATGGTACAGTAGATGTTATAATTGAATTATTGTAAATAATCTTGAGGTTAAAACTGTATTATATTTTAGTAGGAGAATGTCCTAATTGCAATGTGTTCTAAAATAGTTAGAGATGATCAGTAGCATAACGTTTGGCATACATACATACAAGTACAAACGTAGGTGTGTGAAGAGAAAGAGAACAGATTTGTCAAATGTTCACAATTGGTGAAGATAATATTGGTGTTTATCATAATCTTCTTTCAACTTTTCTATATGTTTAAACTTTCAAGTACAAGAAAAAGTCACATAATGTTTCTTGAATTTAGTTTCTGTTTCTGTAAAATGAGAGGACTTAGAACAAACCACCTCTAAATTATTATTCTTAGATTATATGTAAACTGGAACAAAGGAGAAGGCAACAAAGTATTCGATAACTTAACAAAACAGATTAGAAGGATAAGAAAGTGCTGTGGTGACATGAGCAGTTAATTTAAAATGATTTTGCACATACGTAGTTTTCATTTTTGGTTTGTTGATGGAATTATATTAAAACACTAATTTTTCACCATTTTAAATATAATAGAGAGCCCAAATTATTTATTTGAAAGAAAAAAATGAAAATTACCTAAAGTTCAGATTTTTTACTCTCTATTTTACTATATATAATGTATAGTTAAGCATAAAAGCAAAACTGATATAGTAGGATATGATATATCCTGCTAAAGTTTTGGATAGAGTATCAATATTGAAATATTTGTTTAGGGTAGAATTTTTAAAAAAGAAATACCATTCTACAGCACCTTGGTGGCTCCGTCCAGTATGCATCTGACTCTTGACTTCAGCTCAGGTCATTATCTCATGGATCATGACATTGAGTCCGTGAGCTTGGGCTCTTCACTAACAACAGAGTCTGCTTGGGTTTCCTCTCTCTCCCCTTCTTGCTTGCCCTCCCTCTCTCTCTCTCTCTCTCTCTCTCTTTCTCACTCTCTCTGCCCTCCCCTCAAAATAAATAAATAAACTTTAAAAAATGCTATTCTTAGCAAGAAAAAAACATCTGCTTCTTATCTTCTTATTTAAACTCTCGTAGAGGCCTGACAACTCATCCCCGAATCTTACCAGTGTGCCTTCATACTATATCTAGATTTTCTTGCTAAGCAAGAACATCATAGTCCACGGACCTAAGCATCAATTGGCTATTTTATGACTAAAACTGTTTCGCCTCACCTGAAAACATCCAAACTAATGGATACATTAATTTTTTAAAGTTTATTTATTTATTTTGAGAGAAAGAGAGAGCAGCAGAGAGAGAGTGAGACATAGAATCTCAAGCTGACAGCACAGAGCCCGAAGCGGGGCTCAAATTCATGAATAGTGAGATCACGACCTGAGCTTGTACCAAGAGTCGGACACTTAAGTGATGAGCCACTCAGCCGCCCTTGGATACATTAATTCTTTAAACATTGGTCATATCAGTACATTTTGAAATTATTATATGGTCTTATAAAACACAAATGAAAATTCATTGAGAATTAAATTCTGCTTGTCATATATTGATAGTGTCTCACTCTTATCTCATGGTGAATATTAAAATGGCTGCATTTTAACCAAATGTAATTTGCAGTCTCACATCACATTAGTACATTTATTATGATAATTAGCTAGATAAATGCACACACATATTCAGTATATATATATTGAACAAGTGATTCAGTGAATGAAATATCCCAGTAACTTAGTAGGTACTCAAGGTTAAAGGATAAAGTTCTTAGGTAATTTTTTTTATAAAATTAATATGAGCATTGGCACTTACGATTTTAAGTTGAGACTACTAGGTCTTCCTATTCAGTAGATTTCCCAGATTTTGGTATCCTATTTCTGCCCACTTCTCTCTTATTTTTTTAATGCTTTATTTATTACATATTTCAGAATTACCAAAATAGCAATTTTGACTATGAAAGGATTACCCCTTGTCCAGCATAACAGAATATGTTTAATATTGCTTAACTAAACAATGAAGAAACATTAATTCTACTCTCTGTTGACTCACATGCCAAATTCACATCTTTGTCTGATTTGCTTGCATCTGTTTTATTTTAGCTTGGTCAAGAAAACAATAAAATCTTGAACTGCACTACAAAAGGCCAGAAATGTGACTGAATCAATGAACCGCCATCCATTAAAATAGTTATATTTGAAAGGGATATTGTTACAAGGAAGTCCTATAACTAACCATAAGGGAGATGGTAGTGTGATGTTACCTTTATGCCTAGTGCTTTGGAGCTCTCCAATTCATAGATTTCATGTTGAATAAATAATTTGTGGCACCCTGACTCTTTCCAGGCAGTTTTCCAAGTTGTCTAAGACAAACACCAGTGTTTATGCCACTGAATGTTTGAAGTTTAAAAAACGTCAGAAAGGGTTATTGCCCTCTGAAATATGTTGCAAAAGATCTTTGCTGTTTACCCGAATAAATTAGTAATTTTACTTAGATTGACTTTCATTCATAAATGAGTATATTTGGAAGTAGGGTTATACGCATTTATAAGATTTCTACAGCCTAACATTATTATTAAACTCTGGGTGTCCTTGAGAAAGTGTTTAGATCAAACCCCAAATCATTTGAGTATTATTCTCCCTCTAGGGCTCATAGTATATTTGAGTTCTGCACCTAAGGATAATTTATTTTCAGTTACATTGTATTATGGAGATATGAATCACAATATAAAAACACTGATATAATACCATCTTTGCACCATTAGCATTTCATCAAACCTGTGAGTTTTCTGATTCAAATGGAACAAAGTTATTAAGTTATATGTTCACTAACACTTCATGATGATTATTATATTAAGATCAATTTTGGTAATAGTGCTATATTTCCATCTTCTAGGGTAAAAAATGATAATTTTTGTCTCACTAGATTTGTAGCAACTTCCTCTTCCTGACTTGGAATGAATACAAATTGCCTAACACCATAGTTACATTTAAAACCAGGTTTCAAAAATTTTTCATAACAAAACTTTCTGTCAAATCACCTTGAGTTCCACTGAAAATATAGAGATACATATAACATTTAGAGTAAGAAAGGAAAATCAACCACCAAGGGAATGTTTCCTCTCTGTTATCTTATAATTAATCATTATTTAAAAAATTTTTAATGTTTATTTACTTCTGAAAGAGAGAGACCACGAACAGGTAAGGCGCAGCGAGACAGAGACACAGAATCCAAAGCAGGCTCCAGACTGAGCTGTCAGCTCAGAGCCTGACGCAGGACTTGAACTCACAAGCCTTGAGATCAGGACCTGAACTAAAGTCAGACACTCAACTGACTGAGTCACCTAGGTGCCCCTTCTTATAATTAATTATGATAAAAATGTATGTAATATGCTTTTTGAGTACTTTTTTGTTTCAAGTTTTTATTTAAATTCTAGTTAGTTAACATATAGTGTAACATTAGTTTTAGGAGTAGAATTTAGTGATTCAACACTAACATATAACACCCAGTGCTCATTACAAGTGCCCTCCTTAATACCCATCACCAGTTTAGCCCATCGCCTGCACACCTCCTCTCCAGCAACACTCATTTGTTCTCTATACTTAAGCTTCTGTTTTATGGTTTGCCTCTCTCTCCTTGTCCCCCCTCCATATTTATGGTGTTTTGTTTCTTAACTTGAGAGAAATCATATGGTATTTGTCTTTGACTGACTTATTTTGCTTAGCATAATATTTTCTAGCTCCATCCACATCATTGCAAATGGCAAGATTTCATTCTTTTGATGACTGAGTAATATTCTATTGTACGTACCACATCTTTATCTATTTGTCAGTCAATGGACACTTGGATTCTTTCTATAATTTAACTATTATAATATCATGCTTTTACTTTCATTGGTGTTTAAAATTCATTCTTATGTCAGTTTGCAACCCCAGATACTAAGAGTTAATGGAACCCAATTCTTTCCTTCCATGTCCCTCCACCTAGCTCTTCATCTGAAGTACAAATGACTCTTGTCCCAAAAGTAGTTTCATGTAGTTAGTCAAAAGTTTAGATAAAAAATTATCTTAGAATCTCCTGAAAAGAGAGAAGAGCAACAATCTAAAACACTTACTTATTCAGGAACTTTTCTTTATATATAAATGTTTATTCATTTTTGAGAGAGGGAGTAAGAGTGCATGAGGTGGGAGGGGAAGAGAGAGAGGGGCACAGAGGATCTGAAGCTGGCTCTGCACTGACAGCAGCAAGATGATGACCTGTGCTGAAGCTGGACACTCAACTGACTGAGCCATCCAGGAACACCAAGGAACTTTTTATTTTGTATACATATAAGCAACTGAAGTAAAATCACAAGCGTAAAAGGAAGTCATGTTTGAAAACGAAGGATATTTCTGTTTTGGGCCATGAGGGAGTAACAGAGTCTAGAATTAACCTTAACCCATAAACAAGTAGAACACTGGAAAAAATATAGAAAACATATTTTCAGAAACTGGAACACAGGCAGTACAAGTAATGTTTCTGAGAAAAGAAACAAATGAGTTAAGCTTCTTGCCTGGAGGTAATTTCTGGGTTGTAGTATAGAAATGGAGAAACAAAAATGAGACTGGCAATCGCACTGAGTTGGAAAGATATTCCAATTTGAGGGGATGCCAAAGTTAGTTTGCAGGACAAAGTATCTGAGATAAAGAAACTATGATAAGAAGGAGTTTCAGTTTGTGACTCTTTGGCTGAATACCAAATACATATGAGTAATAATGAAAACCCATGGGTCCAGACTAGGAACGTTATCCAAGAAATGAAAACTTATGTTGAAGTTGTAAGATGAACAATTCCTAAAACTCACACAGAGCTGGGAGTTGTCTGAGTTCCCATCAACCAGAGAAGAGATGCTTTTTTGAATACACAATACATTCAGTAGAATCTACAGGACCTGGGCATCTGAGAAGTGAGGCTAAAGTTGCACAGAGTAAATCTTATTCTAGAGACTCCCTAAAATCACTTAAAAAGAAAATTCAAAAGATCAAAATTCTAAAATGTGGACCAAAGCTAATAATCTTTAAAGGAATATAACAAAATCCAGTACTCAGCAATCTAAAATTCACACTGTTTGGCACCTGATAAAAAATTATTAGATAGGATAACAGATTGATCCATAACCCAAAGAAAAATCAGTCACTAGAATTAATTCCAGAAATGAAAGAGATGATAAAATTGGTGACAAGAACTCAAAGATATCTATCATAAGTATGCCTCACATCCTCAAGGACATAAAGGAAAACATGAATATAACAAGGACACAAATAGAGGATATAAAAGAGAAACCGATGGAACTTCCAGAAATGAAAATTAAATATCTGAAACTAGAAAGCCCTGGATAAAATTAACAGTAGTATATTTATTTTGGAAGAAAATACCAGTAAACATAAAGACACAGCAAAAGAAGTTATCCAAAATGAAATCAGAAAAGGACAAAGACTAAGCAACATAAGGCTTCAGTGCTCTAAGGGACAATATTAAACAGTCTTGTCTATAGGTAACTGGAGACCCAGGATAAAATGAAGGAGAGGAGAGAAGAGAAATAATGAGCAGGTTTCCCATATTTGTTAAAAACTATAAACTTTCAGATCCATGAAGCTCATAATCCCTAAACAAAATGAACACAAAGAAAACTATCCCAACACATAACAAGTTGCTAAAAAATGCTGTTTGAGAACGAAGATAGGTTGAAAGATAGGAAGAAGATGGAACTAAGGTCATGACTGAGAAAAGACCCAGATAACTGAAGCATCCCATTGCCATTCTCTGAAGGTTTACAGCAGGCAGAAATAATTTTTTAATATAATTCATTGTCAAGTTGGCTAATGTACAGTGTATACAGTGTGCTCTTGGGGGTAGATTCCTGTGATTCATTGCTTACATCCAACACCCAATGCTCATCCCAACAAGTGCCCTTCTCAATGCCCATCACCCACTTTCCCCTCTCACCCACCCCCTATCCATCCTCAGTTTCTTTTCTGTATTTAAAAGTCTCTAATGGTTTGCCTCCCTCCGTCTCTGTTTGTCCTATTTTCCCCCTTTCCTTTGCCCATGGTTTTCTGTTAAATTCCTCAAGTTCTACATATGAGTGAAAACATATGATATCTGTCTTTCTATGACTTATTTCACTTAGCATAATCCCCTCCAGTTCCATTCATGTTGCTGCAAATGGCAGGATTTCATTTTTTCACATTGCCAATTAGTATTCCATTATATATGTAAACCATGTCTTCTTTATCCATTCATCAGTTGATGGACATTTAGGCCGTTTCCATAATTTGGCTATCGTTGAAAGCATTGCTATAAACATTGGGGTACTTGTGCCCCTCTTACTCAGCACTCCTGTATCCTTTGGATAAATTCCTCGTAGTGCTATTGCTGGGTCATAGGGTAGTTCTATTTTTAACTTTTTGAGGAACCTCCACACTGGTTTCCAGAGAAGCTGCACCAGTTTGCATTCCCACCAACAGCACAAGAGGGTTCCCATTTCAGAGATAAATTTTTAACGCTGACTTTAATTATTGGCATACTTTTTTAGTTTGCCATTAGAAGAGAATAAAATTGAGGATAATTAACATACAGTTAATAAAATTCTACATATTATATGTAGCCAAAAATATTTATTGTAGAGCTGGGGAGTATGGGTGAGGTCAGAGGAGTAGAATGGAGGGAAGCTACAGACCATATATCACTTATTGTAATTTTTAGTTACTCTGTCACGGAGTCTTTCTTATATTTGCAGAATAATGCTATGCTCCTTTAGAATCACATTCATATTCAAGGCCTCTCAATTAGCAGTTTTATCCTGTAAATCTTCTCTCCTCCACCTTTCTCTTTCCTCATCTGTTCTTTATTTAAAATAAGGCATGATGTAAAAGAAAAGAAAAGGGAGGAAATAAAATTATACCCAACAGGAAGAACAAAAACAGATCTTTTAGGGGGCATAAAAGAATCAGAGAGAAAAATGCAAGGAGATCCCAAGGATTCAGACTCTGACTGGGCCGCAGAGTTCACAAAAAGATACCAGTGTATGTATAGTTGGAAAGATCTCACAGAATAAAGAACCATGGCCTAATTCCCCAGTGTTTACAGACTACGGGCCACTAAGAACACACTGTGGGGCTGTGGCATAGTTCAACAAAGATATCTTGAGTTACAGGTGCCAAGCTTCCCTTAATAACAAGTGGCAGATGTGAATCCCAAGGTTCTTCATTTCTCTTTGGGGTGATAGGACATTGGCCATGATGACACCATGAGAGATGAAGTAGGAATGTACTGTCACAGTGACCAGATAAACTAAGGATTGAGTATAGAGGTGGCAGAGACAGAGCGTCCATTGTGATGAAGAGTGAAGAAAACAGGGGATAATGTCCAAAAGGGAGAATTACAAAGTCTTCAAAACATCAAGAAAAAAGATTAGTAGTTCACCAGCCAGACTCAGCAGGAGCTATCAAGAGAACCCCAACACCCAGTTGTGTTTAATGAAAAGAAGGAAGTTGAGTTTTTCTATGTAGTTGGCTTTCAAAATATTTTAATTGGATGAAAAAAACAATGCTTGAAATAATCCACACTCTGGCAGTTTTAAGTGGCTCAGCATATCTTTGATAAAAATGTCATTTTAAAATAATTTAGATTAATAAGTCTAAACAGTTTTAAAAACAATCTTATCTGAACTATTTAATGTAACTTACAATTAAAAAAAACTAAAAGACATACAGGAAAGTTTTAAGAAAGTATATTTATTCTAGAATCCATATCATTGATATATGTCATTTCTTCTAGCTTTATGTAGCATTTCCACCTGGCTCAAACTTGGTGTCAGGCTTACCTCCTGGTAGGGAATGGGACATGTTTTCCAGAGACAGATAGCTGGAAGCAGGGGGAATGCATTTAAGATAGGACATATTTCAATATGGCAACTTGGAAAGACCATGGGATGCAAAGGAAAAGAACTTGAAGATTTACATATTCCCAGGTGCCCAACATATGGTCTCATTATCCACCTGAGTGTATTTATTCTTGCCATCTCAGACTCTGCTGGTATCTCTTGGAGAATTAATTGTGACTGAGGCCTCTGACGGAGAAGAAGGGGTCCTGGATCGGGGAGCTGGGTGATCTGAGCCGTACCTGTTTCTGCCATCGACCAGCCATGTCAACTTGAAACCAATGAGGCTTAGTGCCTCCACTTAGAAAAGTTAGGATCGGGACTAATTATTTCCCAGATCTTCACCAGCTCTGATATGTTTTGAACTCTTAAAACACATTCTAACTTGTTTCACAAACCTAGAAAATCATATCATCAACATCCAAGTTTCAAAACTTTCAAAATATGACATTTAAATCAACCACTCACTCTTCTAGTAGTATTTTTCTAAATACTAATGGAAACATTACTTGTGAAGATTGTCCAAGGAATATACAGGATCTGATTCTATTTTGTCCACATTTCTTATTTCTTTTTTATCCTGATTTCTTCTTTGCACATTTGAAGCAGGAGCCCCAGGAAAATAAGTCAAGGGCATTGTGTGTGTCCTCTCCCACACTCCCACCCTGCTTGCAATATTTTTCTTTTAAGATTTCTTCCCTGAATTTACATTGACAGGACAACCTGTTTTATACATTTTCTTCTTCTCTTAGAAGAAGATATCTAGGGGGCGCCTGGGTGGCTCAGTCGTTAAGAAGATATCTAATAAACGCAGTAATTCTAAGATACCAGTGACTTTATGATTAGTGTGATTTATTAGGAATATTTACTTTTATTTTTTTAATGTTCTACTTATTTTTTAAGAGAGAAAGAGACAGAATACAAGCACAGAAGGGGCAAAGAGAGAGGGAGACACAGAATCCGAAGCAGGCTCCAGGCTCTGAGCTGTCAGCACAGAGCCTGATGCGGGGCTTGAATCCATGAACTGTGAGATCCTGACCTGAGTCGAAGTTGTATGCTTAACCAACTGAGCCACCCAGATACCCTGGAATATTTACTTTTAAAAAGATGTAATGCCCACCTTTCCCCCATACACACCAATAAATTTCTAATGATATTTGCTAACTGCAGACCACTAAAAAGACATATTTTAAAGTTACTAGGTATGTTTTCCTGGCTCCTGAAGATTTTCAAATTTAAAATATTCTAAATATCACTTTTTATTTTTACTTGACAGCACTCAAATAGGAAACCAGGCAGCCTATTGTAAAAAGAGCAATCAAGCTGCTGAATCATAAACCATAAACTACATCAAAGACACAAATTGAAATGAGCATTGTGATTTTAGGAACTGTCACAATCAAAACATTTAGAAGTATTCAGCCTGAAGATATTGAGTAACTAGTTTTACTGTGTAAAAGTTTGATTATGTTCATTTATAGGAATCTACGCATCAATCATTCATTAAACATTTCATTGAGCACCTACTGTGTTCTTATGTTTCTCAGCAGGTGCATATATGGTGGTTTTAGATGAAATATAAAAGGCATATATGCTGCTAGTTATAAGTACCTGATGGTGGTCCCCTAAATTGGAAGCTCTGAGTCGGTGTACAAATAAACAGTAGATAATGCTTTACCTAGGAAAAAAATTGCATATAATAATATCTAAATCCCTAATGCATAAAGATGTGTAGTACTTATGAAGTTATCCTTATGCATCAAAATTCTAAGCTATGACATTTTGATTAAAACAAGACTCACTTTTGGCACTTGCCCCTCCCTAAGACATGGACTGATAATCCTAGAATCAAAAGGTGCAGGAACTGAAAGAAACTTTAAAAACCACTTAGTACGGTGGCTTTCAAACTCACTTGAAAGAGGCCAGGTGGCTGCTGCAGGTGGATGGGGGGAATAGTGGCAGTGTTGGGGACAGATTGGCTGAGCAGGTGGCCCCAGAGCAGTAAAACACCTTGGGGGAGGGTGCAGCCCTCTCTGCCTCGCTCAGAGCAAGGCTTTGCAAGTCACATATTTCCCTACGGCCTTGCCCAGGCCCTGTAGACCTGTGTGTGAGTTTGCAAAGCCTGCATTATATCCTCACCTTTCTTTTTATTCATTCTGTCTTTTCTCTCAATGTGCAACCATGAAGGAAGGAGGTCCGTGTCATTGGCTGATGTTTTCCTAGAGAGCTCCTTCTCCCATGACACAGAGGGAACCACAATTTTAAGTAATTTTTACTTTAACCCATTAATACCCTGTGCTATTTCATATAAATAGACTTCATGCTTTGTTTTTGAATAGAAATTATCAATGTATATATTTTGAATTATTTTTCTTTTAATAGCACTATTTGTGATGGCTGGAATTAGGCACCAAGCTTGGAAGTCTGATCCAGCCTATTTGCTTTAGATTTATCACAGGTAAAAGCTAAGTTGTACTAGTAGCTATATAGCCTCAAATTCTTTTTGTGGGGGGAGAGAGTGAGTACATGCAAGTGGGAAAGGGGGGCAGAGAGAAAGAGAGAGAGAATCCCAAGCAGTCTCCATGCTCAGTGTGGAGCCTACATGGGGCTAGATCCCACAACCCTGGGATCAGGACTTGAGCCGAATTCAAGAGTTCGACGCTTAACTGGCTGAAACGCCAAGGTGCCTCTAGCTTCGAGTTCTTCATAATACTTAGAAGAAGTAAAAACTGAACAAAAACTTATCTGATAGAAATAGAAGGTGGAGAAATGGTTCCAACTACTATTTTGCCTGCTGCACTATCCAACATGGTAGCCATTAGCTCCATGAAATTATTTAAATTTAAAAAATAATTTTAATAAGCAGTTCCCCAGTAGTGTCAGTTACATTCAAGTTCTCAATTGCCCTATGTAGCTAGTGGATACTTTATTAGGCAGCTGAGATGTAAAGAGTTAATATCATTCCAGCAATTCTATTGGACAGCACTGAGGTAGAGAAATACTGTAAGCTGAAGAAAATTGCTTGTCATCTATAGACATGAAATTTTACTTTCCCTTCTCTTGCCATGGTAAGGAAACTGTTACTCTGTGAAAAGAAAATCTGCTGTTTGTTTTCCTTCTGACATTTCTTTCAATTGTCATTTCCTCCTGTCTGCCCTATACTTCTAACGTTTCATCCTTCCTGCCCAATCTGCATATTAAATACGAGACATCTACCACTTCCATCAGTGTCCTTCCCTGCTAAATAAAACAACTTTTCCACTGTCACTAATATTGGCTATAAATTGTCATTCTGTGCCTAGAAATGATTGGATTATACAAACCTTAGGAAATAGCTTTCTGCCTTTGAGGAATCTCCAAGGAATATCCTTGCCCCCAAATACCTTCCAAGAATCTGGTCACAGTGCTTGAAATCCCAGCATATGACTGAAATTTTTTAGTGTTTCTAAAGTTTGCTACTAAAATGCCAAATCCTGGCTGCTGCGTATCAGTCCGGTTTCCACATGCAGGTCCTTGTAATGCAACAGGCAGTTTAACCCTCCCAGAAGTACGTACGCAGCCTGGAAGGAAAGGGGCATTGGAAATGAGAGTGGACAACGTTGGTCAGCAGGAGCTTTCATGAAAATGCTAGTTACTTTTGAAAATGTAAATTTCCTTGCAAGAAAAGATGAGGCCAGGGAACGTAGGATGCTGGGTCCAGCATCGGGAGACAGGATAGGTCTGCTGTGATGCAGGATCGATAGATTCTCTTTTGTGCCCTTGGACATATTACTTAACCTCTCTGACCTTTGATTTTTCTGTCCTTAAAATGGATCAAAATGTAACTTAGGATAATAAAGGATGCGTACCCGAGGCATAGCTCTGTACAAAGTGCATACTTTCTGCCCCAGGTATTTGGGAGTTGGTGGGTCAGAGCTGGGGCTGAGTCCAGAAGATTTCAAAGAAGGTACAGTAATGGAGCTCCATGGTGTGTGGCGATGAACACAAGAACTGGTCTCCCTGGAGCAGAGAATCACTAAATCATTAACCAGAGGAGATTGGAAGTTAGAATGGGGATGAAATGTAGGGGTTGGCAGAAGTTGTGTGTGTTTTGTTGTTGTTGTTTTCTGTTTTTTATCTAGCAGATTCCCTCCAGGACTGAAACCAGCAAGAGTGAATTCTCTCATTGTCTCAGTTTCTTGCATCTGTCTGGCTTTACACTGACCTTCTTTTCAGTTACAACAGGAAAATAAGTGCATATTGGGTAAATATTTGTGTCAATAAAATAGGTCTATCTTTCCCTTTAGAGATGTTTTTCTTTTAATCTAGAGGGACAAAAGATTTTAAACAGAAATGTTAGCAAAAATGCAAAAACCGTGCTATAGGGCAGTGCAGGGTGCAACAGGAACACAGGATATTGGCTCAGAAGAACAAACTTCCCTTTAACTGCTGGTGAAATATCGAACACCGAGCAAATATCACTCCATGCAGCCATGACTCTCAAAACCATGGTTAACTTATTTACTTTACTGGGATATTTTTTTCCTATGTCCTTCTTATCACATCTTCTAACATAAGTCACCTAGAATCAAATTTAAGTTATGACTGTCTCAGAAAATGGCAGAAATATTTCACCAATCAGTAATCATCATTCAATAACCTTACTCATTTTTGGAGTCACCATGTAGAATACCCACGAGGTATTTCTGATCGCTACAAGCTGTCACAAGGCAACCCATAAGGTTCTCATTTATTTTTGACTTTTACTTTAGATGCAGTTGTAATAAGCTTTTTTGTTCATTTGTTGTTCATTTTGATGTTTCATAAAGGCTGACTAGTGGCAGCAAATGAGAGACCTGAAGACATCAGACACTTTGAAGCTCGTAATGGCCAATTAGGAGCCAGAATGCAATTTAAATTTTGAACAGGAAAATTGAGAAGATTGTGTTAATAATACTATTGTTCCAAAAGCAAGGCAATGTGGAATGCATCTTAAAAGACTTCCTGCAAAGTGACTGACATAGAAAAAGAAGGCGTCAAGAATGATAAGATTCCATTATTTTTCACTTATAGAATATTACTTTTATTGGTAATGATTGATAAATGAGGTGTTATAAAACCTTTAGACATGGTATTTATGTCTTCAAAATATTTTCTCTGATTTCTAAAGCCTTGCAACAAGTCTATTATAAACTTTTCTTTCTAAACTCTGGTTCCAATGTCAGATGAAAAATCTACACTTTAGGAAAGATTTTAAGGAAAATTCAGATCCTATCTTGCATTAAGTTTATGCAACAGAAAATGGAAATAGAATTTAAGGGGTCTGAACTCATTTAAACCAAGTTACTAAAACTTATTACATTTAAAGAGTGACTAGTGATTTATATCTAATTTGTATCATACTGGAAAGAGTGACCTAAGAGTTTTTATGGAACAAGGGGTGAAGAACTAAAACCCTAAAGGAAACACAAAAAAGAAAAGAATCTTCAGATCAGCTTTTCCAACCACACACTATGCTAAAAACCTACCTCCCAGAATAATTACAAAGTTTCCATTTCTTATATAACAGTTAATTTTCAAAGAGCTGAAATTTAAAAAACACAACAACAAAATTTGTATGTTTAATGTAGAAGTAATAGTAGCAATAATACCATTAGTAATGGAATTAAAATAGGTTTCTCTTATTAGAAAATAAAATTCTAATTTAAACTAGAATGTTAATGAACACCTCATTCCCCTCCCCCAGTTTTGGGTTCAGCCCCTTTTGCACTATATCAACAGCCTGCTAATGAAAAGATTTTCTTGTTTCTTCTTCCAGTTTGTCATTTTATAAGATTCATTTTACAAGATTCATCTTTCTAGAACAGTGCTTTCCCATATCATTTCACATTAAGAAATCTGCAAAGGCTCCCATTTTTAACTGAGTTAAGACCCCTGTCAGGGAGTACTTCAGATTCTTCTATCTCAGTGGTTTTTCAAATGAATTCTCTGGAATCCTAATGATCCAAACAGGTGCTTCAAGAATCACATGAGATTTTGGTCCAAGTGTACTGGACATTGAAAATGCAACTACTGTTTATTATCCTGAGCTTTCGTTGTCTACACATCATTAGATGAGAGCATTACAGGAGGAACTGCACTAAACTGAATTTACAGAATTTCTTTAATTATTACTTTGAAATATTTTACATGTTAGGGCTGTGCATAAAATTTTATTTATTTTTTATTTACTAAAAGAGTTTGGGAAAAGTTTCTCTATAAATGCTACATTTTTTAAAGTAGGCTTCGACACCCCCCTACCACCATCACCCCCACCCAATGTGGGGTTTGAACTCATGACCTTAAGATCAAGACCTATGCTGAGATCAAGAGTCAGACACTTAACTGACTGAGCCACTCAGGTGTCCCTAAATGTTACAATTTTTTATACTGAAGTATAGTTGACATACAATATTACATTAGTTGTAGATGTATAGCATAGTGATGCAGCAATGGTATACATTAGAAAATGCTCACCACAATAAGTGTGGTTTGATCACCACACATGCCAGTTTCCTGTATCTATTACCATGCTGGTTCTTTACCAGAAATTCCCTCCTCTTTATCCCGTTCTCCAGGTCCCTGCATTAAATCTTTCCATTGTCATCAGAGCCTTTGTTGATCCTTCCATCTATCCAACTTTCTCTTCACTCTGTGTCACATTTGCAGCACCCATTGGGGTTTTCTTCTCTGTTCCATCCATACTCTATGCTAAGTTTATTGTTCTTTAAGGCAGGAGCCTCTCCAAAATGGATAGCATCTCACTTTTATGGAAGAGAAAACTGATACTCCAAGAGGTCAAGTCTTTGCTCAAGGTTGCAACTAGAGTAAATGGGAGAGTCAGAATTCAAACACTGTGTGGCCCAAGAAGTAATGTTCTTTCCAGTTCATCACAACTATCACTCAGAATGGAAATAAGGAAAATAATAATACAGTGACATATGTATGCATTCTTCCTGCAAGATTCGTGTGTAATTATTATTATTCAATGCAGAGAGCCTGAAACTTTTTCATGTCTGCTACAAAACTCTTGCTTGAAGGTTTCCCATGATGAAACACCCAGTTGGACTGAAAATTGCCTTCCTCAGTTAATGAGCATTTCACTCTTCCTGGCTGAGATGAAAAATTCCCACCAATACAAGTGACAACAAAAGGAAAAAATAACTGGAAAAAAAAACTGTTCATATCCATAGTTATAGACATGAATTCAAAACTTAGGCTGCTTCTGGTGGTAGAATAAGAATAAAGAGGGGCACCTGGGTGGCTCAGTTGGTTAAGCGTCTGACTTCGGCTCAAGTCATGATCTCACAGTTTGTGAGTTCCAGCACCGTCTCAGGCTCTGTGCTGACAGCTTCATATTCTGTGTCTCTTTCTCTCTCTGTCCCTCCCTTGCTCTCTCTCTCTCTCTCTCTCTCTAAAATAACATTAAAAAAAAAGAATGAAGAGAAAAAATACACAGCTAGTGTTAGATAAATATAGATTTGTGAGCATGTCTGGTAGAGTTAATTGAGTATAGTTAAAGCTAAATAAGACACGGAGATAAACTTCCTAGCATAGCAAAATGGAGTAGAGGTATTGATCAAGATGCTCTTGGAATATATGAGGGTTTAGCTTGCACCCCTGCTTGCCTTGTGAACGAATGGCAGTGATGGGCGTCTCTGGGAGAGAGCTCCTGCCTTTCACTAATGCAACCAGGTAGCCTTTGTCAGTCCCATTTGTCCCTTCTCTTCCTGCTTGGCAGTTCTTTCTGATTTTGGTTTTAGCATGAAGCCCTTTGGTGAAAACTAGTTGCCTCATTTGATAACACTTACAATTCAAAACTTATCCATAGGTCATTGAGCTAAATTTTGACCGTGGTCATATTTAAGCAAGCTTAATAAACTTCATAAATTTAATTTTTGTCCTTTCTTCTTTAATTGTGATCCTAGAGAGTCTGGATTCCTAAATTATAAGTAGGAGGGTGACGGTAGCTGCAGACAGTTTGAAAGTCGCTCACGGGACGGAGTATCACCTTGAGACAGCCCTGAGGGTGCTACTAGGAAGAGAAGAGCCTGAACAACAGCAATGCCCAGGGGAGGGTGGTCCCTAGGGAGCAGGGAGCAGAGGGACCCTCGTTAATCAGCCCCATGACTGAGGGTTCAGTTCCAATTATGCAGAAACCGATTATTCTAGCCTGTTTACAAAACCTCCCTCCCGTCTTCTGTCCTTTCTCTTTTTCCCTCCCTCCTTTTCTCATCCATTCTTCCCTTCCCATTCCTCATCCTTCATACTGACTTTCCTGACCTCATCTCCTCTCTGATCCTATACTGATTGATCTGAAGTATGACTTTTCATTTCATGGGAACATTTCTCCAAAGTAGCAGAGCCACGTTAGACCATACTATCAAGATAGTGTTTTTGATTTGCAAATAAGAAATTCTGGATAATCACTACCCACTTACAAGATTTCACTTCTATTTAGAAATTAAAGGTTATTTATAGCTTTTGAAACTAGCCATCATTTTGTCTCAAAGTGGAAAAACTAGAACTTGCACTTATTGAATTTTTATGATGTGCCAGGCACTTGGCTAAGTATTTTACATAAACTTCCTCATATAATCTTCAAAATCAGGACCTATCTGGCTATAGGTACTGTTATCATTATCCTTCCTTAATAAGAGAATTGATACTTTGCATTTTATTCAAGGTCTCATAGCCAGCAAGTATTCTGACTCAAGATTTGAAACCAGATGCTTCTAAAAAAATTAAAAAATTATGCTCTTAACCACTTATACTGTCACAGATGTTCAATTATTAATTTTAAGCAATATCTGATACCCTTTTGGCCAAAGCTACCTCTCCTAAAGCTCTTAGAGAATAAACTGAATGAAGTACAAAAAGCAGGCTGGTCAAATTTCACAGAGAATTAGTTTGGGTCAATAATAGAGACAGTTCCAACAATAAATTCTGCTTGCATTACATTTCACCATATTATGATAAAAAATGGCTTTTTGCCTTCTTGTAGAAATCTTTTCATGTAGCACGGTAAGATGATCTAAACACCATTCCCCAGTTCTTCAGGTAAGTCTTTCTCCAGAAATGCTCTTACAACTGGAAAAACAGGGATTTGTGGGGTTTTTTTGGGAGGGGGAGGGGAGGAGTGACAATCTTCCAAATGAAAACATCTCTTTAAGAACATGGAAATGATATTTTTATATTCAAAACACTGCAGTGACCTTTGGGTGTATATTTGGAGCTGCAGTGTTACAGAGGATTTATTTATATTTCATCTTTTTATTATTTCCTGCGAGCAAAGGGTCTCAGACAATAAAAAGGTCACCTAGTCTAGTGTCAGACCCTACTTGCTCTAGCCCGGCTCACCATGATAACAGACTTGCATGTGAAGATTAACCCTTTTGTTCCTGAAGGATTCTGATCAGGAAGATTACCCCCAACCCAGGTAGAGAGGCAGAAAATTACTTGTTCAGCCTGAGTTCAAAGTAAACTATGGCGTTAACCCATGACATTACAACCCAGGTGGCTCTGGGTGTCACTATTGCCTGGGAACTCTTACTGCTGTTCCCTATTCACTAGATTAAACCCCAAATATCCACACTGATTTGGTCTAGGTCTGCGACTTCTCTCAGGGCACTGTTTTTTAGCAGCATTGGATACTTTTAGGGAGCTCATCTACTTTTGAGAATCAATTCCCTTAGTCATAGCCCCCACGGGACCCATCCAGAGGAGATCCCAGCATGTTTTGAGATGTATCCATGTTAATTATGACACTTAATTGTTAGAAGTGGAATGAAATGAAGCTTTAAGATCACTTGGTATGTTTTTTTGAATCAGTAGATCTATTTCTTCAAGTGGAATTCAACATGAAAGCTCAATTTAATAAATACAACTAAAGAGAAGTGAAGGTGAAGTTGAAACAATAATATAAAAAAGAGGTCTAAGATCCCCCCACTCCCTCCCTTCCCCACCAGAAACACACTTACTCCACATTGTTAGAGCACAGCTTTGACATCCGTGATTTGTTTCAACTAATTTGGAGTCCCAGGTTCTTTGTCCAAAGTCACTCAAAAGGCCCAAACCTCAAATTCAGTATAGGACTCAGGGATCTTCAGAGAGACAAAAGCAGTAGGATGTGTGTGTGTGTGTGCACATGTGTATCTATATCATATCTATCTATATATGTATATGTATATCTATATATTGAGAGGGAGAAATAGAGATTTATTTGATTTATTTAAGGGATTCGCTCACAAAACGGAGGGACCAACAGATTTTAAGGCAGGCTGGTAGGCTAGAGACTCAGGTGCAACTTGAATCTGAAAGCAGTCTGGAGCAGAATTTCCTCTTCCATAGGGAAACCTCAGTCTTTTTCTATGAAAGACTTCACCTGATTGGATGAGGTCCACCCACATTACGGAAAATAATCTGCTTCACTCAAAGTGTCCTGATTTAAATGTTAATCCTATCTAAAAAGTACTTTCTCAGTGATATCCAGCCTAGTGTTTGACCATATATCTGAGTATTGTGGCCTAGACAAGGCCACTTTTGTTTCTGACACCTAAAATTAACCATTATACACAAGGTTCTTAATCCCAAACCTATGCTCTTTCTATTTATTATGAATAAAGACTTAGGATCCAATAGAAGAGAAAGGGGTATAGCATGTGCTTCTTTTTGCTTACCTAGTACTCATTCTCCTTTTCTCTTTCTTAATAAAACATACAATTTGGGGGAGGGGAATCCAATAAACCTACCTAAAATATGAAACTGTCTAATTTCCTCTAGAGTAATTGTTGGCCAGTGAAATCTAAGTAAAGGTTACCAGGTGCAGTTTTATATTTTATTTTTATTTATTTTTTATTTTTTATGTTTATTGATTATTGAGACAGAGAGAAACAGAGCATGAGTGGGGGAGGGGCAGAGAGAGAGGGAGACACAGAATCCGAAGCAGGCTCCAGGCTCTGAGCTGTCAGTGGGGCTCAAACCCACACATCACCCTTAGATCACGACCTGAGACGAAGTTGGTCGCTTAACCAACTGAGCCACCCAGGCGCCTCACTGGGTGCAGTTTTAGAAAAGTTCTTTATTTCCTTTTTTGACCCAAGCAATTGTTCAACTTAATTTCTTGTTTTTAATTGATATATGCTAATATACAGTATTATATTAGTTTCAGGTGTATAGTATAGTGATTCAACAATTCTATACATTACACAGTGTTGTTCATCATGATAAGTGTACTCTTAATCCTCTCCTATTTCCCCCATCCCCACACACCCACCTCCCCTCTGGAAAAATTCTTTAAATAGATGAACCGATTTGGCTGGTCTGTGGCCACCTGGCCTTTCCCTGTCTTCCTTTGTCTTGCCTGGAATTTGGACCAGGTGACTGAAGCTAGAGCAGATATCTTGTGATCACAAATGTCAAGAGAATCAGAGAGACCTAGGTCCTAATATTTTGGAGCCAACGAACCAGTACTAATAACTATGCTCAGATTTCCCTGTTACATGATAAAATGGGAAAAAAAATCTTTTTCTAAGCCTCTGTTAATATATGCAATCTAAATCCCTAATTGATACAGACAGGGACACAGATGACTACAATGAAGATCTTGAAAACTGAATAATGATGAGAACTTTGAGACTGTGCCTAAGCAAGCAAGGCAAAAAAAATAAAACGGAGTTGATATATGCTAGACATAATGAACATGTCAAATACAAGAGGAGACGTAATTAGGCGGAGCACTGGGTGACTGAATAGCTTCCATGAACAGCTTGAACAGCTTTCAGCTTTCAGCAAAAAGGTAAATGGACAGAAAAGGCTATACGAAGAAAGGAGATGGACATCTAAAAGAACTAAACTTCCTACCCATGAGACTAGGACAGGTACTGGCATGAATTACAGTGAAAGCTGTGTAGCTTTTTTCTCTGAATCTTTCTGAGAAAAGTCAAGAGAAGGGCAGGAACAAATTAACTGCCTTCATTAGCAACTTCCACTGTAGGATGCGTTCTCCTGACAAACCCTTTGAAGACCTTTACCTTGACCAGTTTGTCGATACAAGCACCTCCTCATCCCAAGGTGTTTTGCACAAAGACTCAGTTAATTAAACCCTCTATTTCGTGACTACACATGCCCATCTTAGGGCAAGAGCTGAATCACAAATCACTTTTCAACATTACATTTTGGAAGAGTAGTGTTGAGAGAGGGAGAGAGCACTAGTCTGCTTGAAACATATTAAATTAACTCCTACCTTGAGGTAGAGGGATATCTCTGAACTTTCCATAGCCATCAACAATCTTTCCTAAAGATACCCTTCTTATGAGCATCCAGTGTTGTAGAAAGAATGAGGGGTTCACAGTCGTGGAGAAGGTATAAATGGGAAGATTTGTGGATCAGATTTTCCAGACAGAGTTGAGGTGGGGAAACGTAAAAAGGTATTGGATGACCTTGAGCACAAGACAGTCATTGGCTGGAAGTGAGCACAGAATATCTTTGGGGAAAGAGAAGGGAATAGGACAGGTTTTAGTCAATTTGAAAGCCAGAGATGAATGAGAACAAAGATGCCTTTAGCAATAAATGGTCAGGTCAGCAGAAATCCTAAGCACAAGGACAGGAAACAGGTGGTTAGCATATACAGGGTGGGAGTTGTGGCTAAAAATCCTGACAAAGGGTCCAGGTATACCCCCTCCTTTGCTCCCTCTCTCTCATGTTTCTGGGACATCAGAAGTACAGCACTCATTTTTTTTTAGGTAAGCTCATTCCATCCTATTCTCTCAAAACCCAGGAAAAATTAACCTTCTTTATAGTTCACCTTTGAGAACTCTTTTCAGAAGCATAGAAATATAAGGTATTTCCTCAAGCACGTTTGTTACCCCTCCTCCCCTCATCTACAAATTTACATCATGCAAAAATTCAGCATTAAGTATGATTTTTGACAAGGAAAGCTACATGCTTTTAAAATTTCCAAAGCAATAGAACATGGGACTCAATCTTATTACAATATATGCATAGGCTACCCAAATTCATCCATGGAAGTAATCTTTTATTAAATAAATAGATGTGTCTGACATCTGTTAAATTAATAAATGTATATTTAAATATTATGGGAAGAGCCTATCTAATTCTCTGGGTAAAAGACATCTCAAGGAACCTTATTGGTACAATACAACTAGTTGTATTTTCTTTTTATTTTTTTCTTCTACCCCTTCAGTTCTCTGTACTTTCACGGCTCCAATTTCCTTTTGGCCAAATAGCAAATCAGTTCATCAGAATCTAACATTTGTTGAGTATCTGCTGTATAAACATGGTCTCATTTAATGCTCAAAATAAACATCCCGATTTTTTTTTCCAGAGGTTTAGCCACTCAACTAGTAAAAATGGCAGAGAATGTTCATTTCCTTGAATTCAGTTATCAGTTTAAAAAAAAAAAGAACCTTGAGTGAGGCTAAATGAGACTGCCTTAATTTGTTTTCAAAGGACCTGGGTGGGGGAAGTATAGGCGAGTGTGAAAACTGAGAGCACGTTTAGGCACAAACTGATGTGACTAGAGTTGTTATGCCAATTTAATAATGAAAACCTGGAACGAGAGGCACTTTGGTAGTAAAAGAATCACAGGAAATGAAAAATCAGTGTTTTTGTTTTGCAATTTTCGTTCACTGTGTGGAGAGCTATTGCTTTATAAGATAGAATTTGTAAACATGGTAGATTCTGTTTACAGTGACCCAGTTAGCACAACCAGCACCCGCATAATAATGAAAGAGCTTCCTTAGCAGTCTTCCCCATCCCTCACCACTGCTCCTATACCTCTCTGCGCCTCTTTGGGGTTTGCTAGCCACATACCTCTGACTTTCCAGAAAGGGGGAAAGGGTTAATGAGCTGTTGGGTCATTGTTTAATCATGAAACGGTTTTCTGCTTCTACCCAATAGGACAATTGTGTAAGCCAAAGACTGCTTTCCATATTCAGCACAATAAAAGAGTACATTTCAAAACTGTTTTTCCTTTGGTGGTTCAGTGACTTTGTTTCTTATAACATTCTAGAAGCTGAAAATACATTAGATAATACATTAGATAATATGAAAACCACAAGAAACACATACAAGTTTCATATAAGGCATTAGAGGTATGCTCTACCTTCTATCCAAAGGAACTAATTTCTGAATATGTATTTAGTTTATAAAAATAGTAATAATTACAAAAATGACAGACCCAAACCTATATTTTCCAAATCTTCTCAGAGCATAAATACTTACATTCAAAATGAAGTGCTTTGGATTTAAGACTTTTATGTGTAAGAATTCATAGATAACCTAGTTTCACCATATTTTAATATTCTAAATAGTGCTATATTCTTTTAATATTATTTTATTTGAACCACATAATATACCTATTTAAAAAATGTTAAGGTTCAAAAAACTCTAAGTGCCACAATATTTTCTGATTATATTCAACTATTATTTGCATTCTTGACAAAATTAAAAATAGTTTGAACCCTCAGCATTCCTAAAAAAGGAATTATTCTCTGATGACACTTCTCAGCATCTTCTGTCCACAGAGTACCTGGTATATATTTTATACTCAGTAATATTTAGTAAACTGTTAAATGTACTGAGCTGCTATGAATTATTTTATTATCTGGTAACATTTTCAATAGAGGAAATCTATGAAATGTTTAGCATCCAAAAATTATGACCTAAATACAGCATAAGTCAATAATCAAATTAATCCCAGGCCAGGACCTACTGGTTATAGAGTACTTTCTGAGATATAAAGTTATTTTAAAGTATTCCGTGAATAGCAGCAGTATATTTAGCTGTAAACACTGTGTTTCTAAACACTTTATGTCTTAAAATGGTAACCTTTGAATGGTAAAGGATTTCTTTTAGTGTGATGTTCCCTTGGTACATAGTTAACACTTGTTTGCTGTGAGTCAATTCATTCACGTTATAAACTTTACCTACAATGCTCCCTCTTGCTCTTTACCTTTATTAGTTTCCCTTCATGATACGACTTTCCTTCCTAAAAGGATGTCTCTACTTGTCCTACTCTCCCAAAGCAGAACCAGGAGACTGAGAACTTATTCCTTCTCCCTTTTCTCATTCAGGCTCCCAGCTCTGCAACCATGGCTCACCAACCCCTTATCCTTTGAAATCTTTGTGTTGTTACCGCTTTCCTCATCGTGTCCACTTACTGACCTCCAGGACACTCAGTTTCTAGAACCTTAACACTTGGATGGAACTCTATCTTCCGTCCACCCCCTACCACTGCCATCACCAGTGGTCTTTCCAACTCTCAGCCTAACTGATCAACTCCAGCAGAGACACCCTGGTCATTGCCCAAAAGTGGTCCTTCAAGATAGCAGATTCTGGAACCTGTCCTCAGTCCACAATGTCCTCCTCCTCACATCATGAGCTATTACAATTCTAGGGAATCTGTGGCTTTGGTCCCGTCATGACTCTCCGGTTCTAATCCCTTTGTACTGTTTTCAGGTATGAGAAACCCACTGTTTCCTTGGTCTCATTACTCAGTTAAAGAGCCCATGGTCAATGATGCATGCTTTCCTTTCCTTAGCACCTTCACACTATCCCCAATCCTGAACCTTTTACCCAATATATTTCTCCACTCCCATCTCATGGAGGCATATTGCTCAAAGATGTCACATAGTAATGTGTCTTTCAGGGACTATGAAATTATGCTCCCTGACCTCAAGTGGGATTTCAGTGTTTCTCAGTATATATTTGTGATTTTACTGGCTTATTTTCTACTAACTTGCCCTTAATTATTAATTACCTAAAACTTATTTCTGTCTCACTGTCAGCAGGTGATCTTTCTGCCCCGTTCAGTGAGAGGATTTAGGCTACTGAATATGAACTTTCTACTTATCTTCTGTAACTATATGGTATCATCTCAGCTGACCTTTTCTTTCTGCTTTTATTTTAGAGGAAGAGCTATTTCTCCATTTTCCTTGCTAAACTTTATCATGTTTATTTTTTAGCCTAATTCTTCTCATCTCCCAAGCATATGGTCTCTCAGCTCCTTTAATTTCCCTTCACTTGCTTTTTTCAGTCAGTCCCTCTCTTTTCCTCTCTAAAGGTAAGCCCAAGTTGTCACTGAACTTAATAAACTCTTCTCATTGTTGCATTCAACTTAAGGAGCCATCCTCTTTCCCTTATTTCATAGCCAGACTTCTTTAAAAGGTAGCATACTCTGGGGCACCTGGGTGGCTCAGTCAGTTAAGCATCAGAAGCTTGATTTAGGCTCAGGTCATGATCTCAAAGTTGGTAGAATCAAGCCCCATGATGGGCTCTGTGCTGGTGATGTGGAGTCTGCTTGGGTTTCTCTCTCTCTACCCCTCTCCTGCTTGTGGGCACACAGGTGCTTTCTCTCTCAAAATAAACACATAAACTTTTAAGTAAACAAGGTAGTCTGCTCCTTCCACTCTTTCTTCCTGCCCTGGTATTTTCTCTTCCCAGCAACTCAGAGCCGAGAAGCCCTCATGGGTGCATTTGAGCAGTTTTTCCCAGACAAGCACACAAATCCCATTATCTGGTTTCTCTCCCTAAACTACTGTTAACTTTTCATCTAACACTGCAGACCATTCTTCTAAAATATCCAAATAACCTTATTAGCAATGATTTAATCTGCTATTACATGCTGTACATGCATATGGAGATAAACATGATATGTTACCATTCCTTAAGAAGCCCACGAACTAGAGATGGAACATACTACTGAAGTCATGAATGAGAGCTATTGTAGCAGAGAACAAAAGGGGTGAGCAGCTCTGCCAGGGAGAGCTGGGGGCGGCTTCACCAGAGTGGCATCTTCACTCTGTGCCAGGACGGGTTCGTGTTTGCTAGGCGAGGAAGGCAGGCACTGGAGATAGACACACATGCTGAGGCGCCGGCTTTGGAAACGGCAAGAACGTTAGTATATTTGAGTATATGTCGACCAGCAAGTCTGCAGAGTGCTGTCTAGAGACCGGAAATGCAGTTTGAGGTCTTATGTTAAAGGACTTTTCAGACCAAGTAGAAGAGGTTAAAAATCTGTCCCATTGGTATCAGTTTCTATAATGGAGCCAATGCAGAGTTTTTAGATGTCAAACTTCAAGATGTGATTTGTACAAAAGAGAACAGATTATAGATGCTCTGAAACTAGCTCTTCATTTACTAAAATTTAATTAAGGGACCCTTTATCCATCTTACCATTCGTTCTTTAACACTTAGACATCTATGTCCAGTCTGCCTCACCCCGATCCCTCTCTATATCTTTGCTACCAAATCCTACTCATTTTACTCTGCCTCATCTTCTGCCCTTGGATTTCCATTCCTTCCCTCCTCCATGTCCAGATTCAAGCCTCACTTATTAGTTCTTGCCTAGGTATTGGGGTCTTTGAAGCCATCATACGTTGGGGTCCCAGACTCCAGTGTTTCTCCTTTACTAATATATTCCCCCACGGTAATGGCGCTATGGAAAATCTGCAAAGAATAAACCAACATGCCAAACACTTTCTCCATTTCCACCTGATATCAGAAGGCATTTCTTTCCTTTTACTAAGCCTTTGTTAAGTACCTACTATCTCAGAGCCACTGTGCTGGTGCTTTGCTATCTTGGTTTACATTTGCATCCAAGAACACGATTCACTATTAACAGTAAAGCCTGTCTTAGCTGTACATGCAGACTCTGCCAGCACCTCACTCTTCTGAAGTCCTTGCCTCGACTTTAATTTGTTTTAATTTGTTGAATTTAGTTTTGTCTCTAAACACATGGAACAGGTTAATCTTATGACGTGTCACCTGTACAAGTGAGGGGACTTGCTCATTGCTGGCACTAACTCAGAGAACACAAGATTCCTACTGCCTCAAATAAACCACTGAATTAGCTCCCTCAAAATGTTGGTACATGGTGTGTATCAATCTAAGCCAAGAAGCCACTGAAATTTGTGTGTAACTGCTGAGCTATGGGAGCATTTAGAAATAGCTTCAGGCAGTGCTCCGTTTTTATAACTTTGATAATAAAACTAATGTCATCACTGTAAAGCAATCTAACTCTGCTCATTTAGACTTTTTAAATTAAGAACTTATGCAATGCCTATTATTTGATAAAATTGATGTTATTGTTGTGCCTATGTGCATATCCTTTGGTGCTAGAAAAATCTGGGAACACAGAGCAGTAGGTAAGAAGTTACAATCACCAAATGTTAGAGTGGAGGCCATGTAAGTGAACATCTCCATGGAGCCTCTTTGCCCTGAAAAGTTAAAAAATGGGTAGCTAGACGGACCACTGCCTTGGACAGAAAGCAGAAGTGTCCTCATGGTAGTGCCCTTAGGACATTTATCAAGTCCTGGATAAAGGCTGTAAAATAATGTTATTGGGCTCAGTCAGCTCAAAGCAATATGTCACTTAACCTGCATAATTTAAGTACACACTTAAAATTTGGGAGGGCTCACATAGAAATTAAGTCTTATGGCTTCTGTTGATATGTGGAAGAGAATATAGAAAACAAAGCAATTAGCTGGTTCTCAGTAGGGGAGGAACTAATTCTTGAAAAGGCACTACATGATACTGTCTTTGTATCTCATTTGATTTCTGTCACCTAATTCTACTCCAGAAGCAGGGTAGCATGAAGGGAGGCAAGGTGAACAGTAGTGCCTGGGGTTGCATTTCCTGATATTCCAATAGAAAGAGGTCTTTGATTCAAAATTATTTTTTTAAATTATGGTCATAAAAGAACAGGTAATTTCTTGAATACTTGAGTACATAGATTCACACCAGCTAGGTGTAACACCAAAAATTATCTCGTTTGAGATTTCAAACAATTCCTCAATGTCTACTTATACCCTATACTCGCATCTTTTTAGGAATCAGGCATCTGATGAATCTATAGATGCAATGAACATTGAGGAGGGAAATATACAGGAGAGGAATGGTCTTTAATATAGAATTCAAAGCAGTAAAATTAGGTATATCACTGGTGGGAAGCCAAGGAAAGAAAAAAAATCACAAGTAACTGAGATTGAGAGACAATTCCTAGTCTGAGAAGCTATTACAGAAATGAAAGCAGAGGTCTTGCCTCTTCAGGTGTTTGAAGACACCAGGAAATATCATGGACTAAAGCAGGAGAGCCTGTAGAAAAGAAGTCTAGAGAAGTCCTCAAACCCATAAAAGAACGTACTTCCTCAAATAGTTAAAGGGCGTTTGCCTTTGGTTAGCCAAACCACTAAAATAAGGAAGTAGGCAGGGTCAAGATTTTCTCTTCTAGGTTCAGAAGAACCAAGTTTTGCTTTTCTGATTCCAAAGCAAACTAAATTTCCCTACAGAACATGGAGCTGAATGCAAATTTACCCAGTGCCCAAACTATTCCACAAACATATAATAATTCAGTATTTGGAGACAAAGAAGCCAGCTGGTTCATAGCACTGCATCTGTACCTTTTATTAACGTGTATCCAAGAAACTCATTTGCATAACATTTATAATTGCCTTGGCCATAAACAAGCCATAAGGCATCTGCAAGACCCTTGATCTAGGGAGGAAAGAGTGTGTGGCTTTGTTGATCAGAGGACTTGTTGAAGAGTATGTGAGTGAGGGTAGTGGAGAGAAGGAGACAAGAGGCATTATTAAATCCAGTTAAGACAGAAAGGTTCTTTAAAACTACTTTTCCCACTTTAAAACTATTTTGGGCCATAGAGCCTCAGTAGTAGAAATTGTTCTTACAGGGAACAAAGTTCTCTGAAAGAAAAAAAAAAGTGCTAAATGCTTATCTTGGCAAAAGGCTTGATATTTGAATTTAAATTTTAAGATAAATTTGTTTTTCAGATTGTATAAGCAACCAATCCCAGAAAAAAAAATGTTAGAACATTTTGGTTTTCTTTTTATTAAAAAAAAAACCCTACAGAGATATAAAGTGATTTGTATTCTTGTTATGTGCCCTTGGTTATCACATAGATTGAAAGATTATAATTAGAAATGGGACAAAAAATAATTCCCTAAAGCTTTGATATTTACACTTTAAAATCCTGAAAAATGTAATGACATAATTTACTAGTCAATAGAAGGAGGCGCTTTTTTAAAGTGAACTGAAATGTTTCAGGGAAAAAAGAAGTGTGGCTGACAGTAATTTTTTTAGGGTTCTAGCAAAGTGGCATTTTATTCAAACTTTCCTCACAATTCCATATACCAATCTGTAATTCAAAGCTTGTGAATCTTGCAAAATATGTGCAGTTTGTATAAACACATACACATTATTTGAAAGGGTTACATTACTAAAGCCACAGTCAATGAGCCATTTAAAAAAAGAGTATTTAACTGTATGAATCAAACCATTTCTTACTAGAATTGTGTTCTAGCCAACTTGCACATGCTAACATTTACTTTAAAAAATTTATGAAATCAGCAACATATAGTTTTATTGCCTTCTAGTCTATCCACTGGAAAACTAAGTGAATTATTTCAAAGATATTACTTGAAAACTACATTATCACACTTGAAAACTACCATTGCAAAAAAGTCTAATTCTCATCAGGGAGTAAAAAATGAATTACCACAGTTCAACTTAAAGCTAAATTTTACAATTCTCCATATCACTGAGTAGAATACATTTTGAAACACATATTTAGATCTTTCTATGCTCCTTAATTGTTGTTTTTGCTCTAAATAATTTTCAGCTAAACAAACGCTTCACCTCCTTCCCAGCATCGTTAATAACACAGTAACTACAACATTTTTACAATAACTTACAATCCTCTGCGATGATGTTTCACAACTCCTCCGGTTAGAGCTGGCAAATATGATTTCTGTTACTATTCTATTTTAGCTTTTCAGTAAGTGCCAGCAAACAAAATTATATTCCTTCCCTTTTATGGCTTTCTGCAAGGCCCTGGCTTGTAGAGAAGGCATTTGCGAGGTTGCTAACATTAAATTTAATGTTAAACAGCTATATTTTAACTACAGCTATTTCGCAGGGCGGATATAGGCACGTTTGACTCTTTGCCACACATTTTGTTAGTTGGAAAGAGTAAATGACCAGGTTTTCTTGTTCACTGAAATAAGCGGCCTCTTTATAGCTTCAGAAACATTAGCTCCTATGAAAAGAAGATTTGGAATATCAACTGATGTGAAAGTGAAAGTCAACATTTTTGTTTGCTTTAAATAATTTAGAAGCCAAAAGATAGAATTAGTTCACTTTGCCAAAATGCAAGGCATTTTAGGCTTTTATTTAAAAAAAAAAAAAGTAAACACTAACATGAAAATCAGCAAACCGCTTAGAAAAAAATGTGGAAGGGCGATTTTTGCTGGAGGACACGGTAGCTTGCCACTTAAAATGGTCTCTGTTCCAAGAAGTCTGTTTGGCTAATGCCAGAGGCTCTTTATCAGCAAAATAGGCGAAGCATGCTGCGCCTCAAACATGTTTCTACACGTCTCTTGAAGCAGGCTGAGCAATCTGTAAAATAGGAGTGAAGAGCAAAAGCCACTCTGGTCAGAGTCCCATTTGGAGCGATTCTCTGGTTCTCTCCAGCTCGACTCTGACCACGCCTCCGGGCCCTTCACATGACAAAGGTAAGCCACAAAGACACATTCATCTGCGTTGTTCCCATATAAACAAAGACGATGAAAATTGATTTAGGCGAAGGAGTGAAAGGCAAGCCAAAGAGGCACTGTTACAAGCATGCACTTTATAATGTGTCTTCCTATGATAAGACTGCAACTCTTGAAGTACTCCTCCAAAATAACTTTGTATGGAATGTATTTATGGAGCCAAGAGGAAAAATTCTGTACTACCGAATACTTTAAACAATTATAATTCTGAAAGAATGCATACTTTCCTATGCAATCTTTCATTTTATAAGATAAAGGAACATTTTCTCTCAATTGTCCCTTATTGGAATGGCAATCTTATTAAAGCTAATAGTGCTCTGATAATAGGATTCTTTTTTCAACTAAACACGATTTTTTTTTAATTCATGTTTTGTGCCTATACCTGATTGTAGGACTGTGTATTAGTTTAGAGCTATTTAATTAGACTTCCTTGGTCACTGCCCATGTAGATTTATACTTTTTCTAGAGCTCTTTGTTAGAACTCAATAAATATTTAATAATGATCATTATAATGAATTATGGAAACACCCACAATATAGTTCTATACAACCAGTCACTATAGTTAACCATGATACTTTGTGTATATTGTGAATTTCTAAAGTTTTAATATAACTAATGTATAAGTGTGTCTGAAAAGAACCTAATAAATATATTTTTTAAAATTTATTTTTGAGAGAGAGAGCACTTGCGCAGTGGGGGAGAGGCAGAGAAAGAGAGAGGGAGACAGAGAAACCCAAGCGGGTGCACGCTCAGCATGGAGCCTGACACGGGCCTCGATTTCACTCCCAGGAGATCATGACCTGAGCTGAAACCCAGAATCAATCATTTAGATCACTGACCAACTGAGCCACCCAGGTGCCCCCCCTAATAAACCTTAAGCATAATCTTTTCCATTCTCAGAAACAAGGCACCTAATACAATTTTATTATGCTTTGATATCAGAAATCATATTAATTAACCTTTTAGAACCCAGAAATTCATGATTTTAGGGCTATTGTGGACCTAAGAAATCATCTGATTCAATTACCTTCATTTTGCAGATTGGAAAGTGGAGAGTTACTGAATGAAAAACTGCCTGCATTCATACAGCAGGTATGAGAAAAGAGTAGATAAAGCAATTTAACCATGAAATAATAAAATAATTATAATCTAAAATTTGACATTTTCTTCTTTCAGTGAGTCTATAAGCCCCTATCTATTTATCATTTATATTATTTTGTTTAAGATTAGGAACTAGACAAAAAAAGAGGTCTCCTGGGTGGCTCAGTCAGTTAAGTGTCGGGTTTGTGAGTTCGAGGCCTGCTGTCAGAACGGAGCCCAATACAGATCTTCTGTCCGCCTCTCTGTGTCCCTCCCTCCCTCTCTCATTCTCTCTCTCCTCCCATCTCAAAAATAAAATAAACATTAAAAAAGACTAGGAACTGGTATTTCCCATTTTTAAAAATGTTTTTTATATCATAGAAATATAAACATACAAAAGTTATCTTTATTTTCAATTGCCTCAACAGATATTTCTAGAAACTGGTTGCCTTCCAAAGAATAACAAAAATGGCAAGTCACTGAACATTTTCCTAATAACAGCATATAACATGAAATTATAAAACCATTCCTGAATTACTGAGTGATACTGAATTTTTGAGACTTTAATGAATTCTTCTGTTGTCGAATCTATAGCTACACACTCTATACTTTTTCCAAGTTATTAAGTGAACAATTATGAGATTGAACATGCATTCTACTATGTCTTTTCTCATGAGTCCTATTTCTCAAGCAATGGTAATTTCAACAGATATTTCTATTGTGGCTCCTTTCATGTGGGGATTAGAAACAAACAAATATAAAAGGCAGGAATAGCTATATGATAAATATTATGCTATTACATTATTAAATTATGGCCAGAGAAAAGGAATGTGATATAATTTCAAGTGAAATAAGCCACAAGAACTCAATTATGCACACGTGCACACACACACACACACACATACACACACACACACACCCCAGAGTGAATGCAAACCTGTAAGAAAATATTTGAGAATATTAATAATGTAGCTTTTTTCCTCAGTTGCAGGATTTTGGAGGACTTTTCCTTTTGTAAAATAAAGGTCTGTTTTTTAGGATATTCTACTTTTATAATGAGGAAAGATTAAAGCTAATTTCATAAGAATATACACATAAACACTAAATTATGGACTATGAGGGTGCATGTACAATTTCAGTTGCTTAAACTTTGCATTCAGACAGCATCTTGTCTCCAGAGAATGTTCCGATCTTGGCTAGCATGTATTTTCTAAAGTGGTAATGAGACAAAAGATATTTTTTGCTCACTGGAAGATTAGAAGCATTGCAAAGCGGAAGAGACCAGCAGAACAGGAAACAAAAGTAAAAGAGTTAAGATAAGGGACTGCTGAGAAAAACAAAAGAGAGCTGCTAAGGAGCAGTAAAAACCCCTTTCTGAGTGTTTTGGCTCATGATATTACTCAGAGAAAAGCAGAAGAAATTAGTATTTCTGGAAACTCTACAATATGGCTGGAATCATGCCTCTGTCAGTTGGTTCCCAGTTGGGTCACATTGGTCTCATTATTCTCCTGTATATTACCTATGATTGACCTCGCCCTGGTATGTCACCCAGAAAAAGAGAGTGACAGCAGTAATGAAACCACAGTGTACACTGAGGTTAGTTGATCCCCCAAACTTCGGCTCTCTGCATTTCACCCCACTTTCTCCAGAGCAATTTCCATGAAATAATTAAACATATCATCTCTCTTCTAGGATGGTAATGGTGTTATTTGACGGTAAGAAAAAGTGGACTTGGATCATTTTGTTTTCAGAGAGGCAAGTAGGAGGGGGAGGGGTTTGATGGAGAGACAGACCTCTCAGAGCGGTCAGTTCTCTAGCTGAGGGAAAGGCAGTGATGGAGTAAAAATCAACAGGGTCATCAGAGGAAGCCAGATCGATCATAGTTCCCAGATCCCGCGTTTACTAAGTATGTGACATTGGCATGTTTGCTAGCTATGCTAGCTATTTTGAGTCTCAGATTCTTCATCTATAAATGTTTTAACAATATCATCTTAAGAGTGGTTGTAGGGCAAATGAGAAAAACAGTCAAAGGATGCTTAGAAGAGATCGTAACACACAGTAGCCTCCCAAGAAAAGATTCCCTTTGCCTTGTGTCCCAGCCAGTAGACACACATTACCACACGCTACTCATTGCTCCAGACTTTTATGAGCTGATCCTGAGCTTCCGTTAGCTGGTGGCAGCCTATCCCTAGATCCCTAAGCACATGTAATTATTTTTTAAACCCCCTCTCTGCCTTGTTGAGATGTCTCACTGTGGCTTTCCTATTACCATTTTCTAATTTTCTCATGAACTTCAGTTTTCTGCTATCAAAATACAGACACGAAATTTAATAAAACCATAATCATGGGGCCCCTGGGTAGCTCAGTCGGTTAATTGTCCTACTCTTGGTTTCGGCTCAGATCATGATCTCACAGTTTCCTGAGTTCAAGCCTCGCATCTGGCTCTTCGCTCGCAGCAGGGAGCCTGCTTGGGATTCTCTGTCTCCCTCTCTCTCTGCCCCTCCCCTGCTTGCTCACATGTGCATTCTCTCTCTCTCTCTCTCTCTCTCTCTCTCTCTCTCTCTCAAGTAAATAAACATTTAAAAAAAACCAAAGTCATAATAGAGTTTGTATTTAGAGTACTTAGAATCTCAAATAGTATACAGAAGGATGCTAAAAGACCTTTGAGTTCAAGAAGCATACAGGAGGAGTCAAGCTCAGATCCTTTTAGTTTACCTAGGACAGCACAGTGTTATTTTCTTTCCAACTTGAATGCTTCAGGCCGGGTGTTACTCCTCTCTACTGTGGGCTGTATTACTTCCTATTGTGGCGGTTTCTTACCTTCACTTTCCTTCAGTGGCCCTGATTTCATTCAAATCCTCTTTCAGTGGTGGTCTCCTGAGAAACAAGGGTGTCACTTGAAGACTTGTTACAAATTCTTGGGCCCCACCCTACACCTAATAAATCAGAAACTCTGCAGAGGGAGCCCAGCAACCTATGTTTGAATGTGTCTTTCAGGAATACTTGCTACATTTTGAAAATCTGTTTTATAGAGAGTAGCTTGAGCAATGTCAGCACTCGGCTTTCTCAACAGTACCCTGTCTCCCAAGCCGCCACAGGTCCAGCTTTGGTTTACTGCCTGTTTGACATCATTGCTTTGTTCAGGGCTTCTCAGCAACCTTGTAATGTTTCAGGTTGGCCTAAGAGGAAGAGGTCAGTTTTACAATAACCTTGAAGAAGACATGCGAAGCTTGTCTTTATGCCTCGATGACCTTCTCCTTAGTTCATTCCCTGTTTATCACACCCTTGAGATTCCCAGGGAAGTGAACAGAGTACATAATAATTTTTAAACATTAACAATTTAATCTTCTCTTTTTTAAGGAAACTGTGACTCGCTTTAAAGATTAAAAAATAAAAGCAGAACAAAAGCAAAAGTCAAACCTAACTGAAACAATCAAAGCAAAATAGAAAAAGATAAGAAACTATGTGTCACTTAGATTAATGTTGATACATGTTGCTTTGTTCCATTTGGTTTTGTTTCTCTTCTACAATTTTTTTTCTAAGTCAGGGAAGCTGTTAACATTATCGCTCAAAACTCCTATCTGCTTCTTTAAGATGTGGGAAAGGTGGGGTGCTTTCATGGCTCAGTCTGTAAAGTGGCAGTCACTTCATTTTGGCTCAGGTCATGATCTCATGGTCCGTAGGATCAAGCCCCACATCGGACTCTGCGCTGACAGTGGGTTCTCTGATACTGGATTCTCAGCTTGTATTCTCTCTCTCTCTGCCCCTCCCTTGCTCACTCTCTCTCTCAAAATAAATAAATGAACTTAAAAAAATGTGGTAAACAGCAGTCAGACTGTGAACTAAGCAGTCAGAAACTCAATTGTTTCACCATGCATAAAGATTGATGGTACCGTCATCGATGCTGGTGCTCATTAAAATTTCTGAGCATTTACTCATCCCACATAATAAAATCCCTTTCAACAAATGTTCTCCTTTATCTAACCAAAAATATTTCTTCTAAGGTCAAACAGACCTGATACCTTTTATGCCTCATTGTTTTTTACCAGAAACCGAGGGGGGAATTTAGAAACATTTTGCAAATTTTTTAGATATAAATTAATAATCGTTAAATGCAAAAAGTGAACACAATGCAATGCTTACCATTTAGAGAGTCTCTTTGTAGAAAGATATCTACTCTTCAGTTCTCTCCTCACAAACTTGCAGGAAGCCCATCTTTTCTTTCCAGAGCTATGAAAAGATATCTAGAAATATTGTTTATAACATCTGTGGTGCCTGTTTTGCTTTGTTCAAACCTCAGAAATAGAACCCATGAGCCTTGTGGTGTGAGGTACAAAATATTTACTGTTACCTTACCAATCAAGTGTTCAATATTCTTCCAAATAATTCTCAAAGTAGAAGACAGAGCATTGAAAATTGTTTTGGGTATATTATCTTATTATTTTTTGTATCTTCAGCCCTTGGCACAGTTCCTGTCACATTATAGACAATTAATGCATGTTGAAATCATGAGTGAATAATTACTAATATACATTGGCTTGATTAATAATTTGGGTAGTTTGAAAGAAAGTCTCAAAATGGATGGAGAGATCTGAAGCAGGCTATGATTCATCTTCATAGATTAACTAGTAGGAGTTTAAAAGCTGAACAGCAACAAAAAAAAACCCTATTAGGAATGACATCTGAGTCATAAACCCAGT
Source organism: Suricata suricatta (assembly GCF_006229205.1). NCBI lineage: Eukaryota > Metazoa > Chordata > Mammalia > Carnivora > Herpestidae > Suricata > Suricata suricatta. Next base: position 109,875,318 of record NC_043704.1, read on the forward strand.
AATAGAAGCCTTGAGTTTTAAAGCATGTGTTGTAATCATTAAATTTCAACAGTCTTTTACTATCATCCAACCTCACATGCCATGTTCGGTAGCAATATGTCAAGATGTGAAATGCCAGCCTGTCATGGATCGCACAGGGATATAATTTCTCTTCCACATCCATCTAGCATTTTGTTTTCTTTTAGAAGAGGTAGTGCTTGTACGTTTACCTTAAATCAACAGTTGAAAGCAGTGTAATAAATATGTTTGATAGAAGCTGACAGAATCCACATTTTGTATGTGTGTGTGTATTTAAAAAATGGCTTATTTGGTTTCTGTGTCAAACATCTAATTTAAATAAAAAGTCTTTTCCAAGAGTGGACATATTTTTATAATTTTTTGTTGGGTTCTGAATTATTTTTGGGGGGTGTAGGATTTTTTTCTACTTGAACTTCTATATCACAGCATCTTTTAATGCTTCAGAGTAACATGAATTCTAGTAGGTGGTAAGTTTTTTCATCATCCATTTAAAATTAACCTCCCCCCAAAAGTGACAGTATTGGGGATTCAGTCTCTCTTTGCAGTTCTGTAAGTTAAAATGACTAAAAATGAAACTTTGTGTGTGGTTATTGTAGACTGAGCTCACACGTTTCTCAACTGATGTTCCTTATTTTAGGCAAATGTACTACAGCTAATAGTTTCTCTATTAATTCAACCAGGGGTTAGAAAACAAGAGAATGCTTGTTTTAAGAAGTGCTTCTCAAGAGTGACACATTAGATGACTAAATTCACTCTACTAACAAAATGTCAAGTGTTTTTCTTGTCTTCATGTTTGTTTCCATAAGCCTCCCCCCAATCCTCTCCGTCCATTCAGATTGGTGCCTTACCTTTTCTAAAATCTGCTCTTTAGACATTTGCTTCTTCCAAAAAGCCCACTCCAGTAAGCTCGTAGCTTGCTTAGAAGCACTTGTGTTTCAAACACTACTCTATTTTTTATTTTCTTATATTCTGCTAAAAAAAGAAAAAAGAATGATTGGATTTTAAAAATCCAACAGTAACCTTTAGCCATTCCCCATTACTTGCACTTCTGCCCAAAGTCCTCCATTAAGGTCTCTGGCATGTCTACACTATGATCCCACCCACCCATCAAGCCCTTCAATTCCTCTATTTCCTGCCATCAATCAAGCCCACTCTCCAGTCAGAGTAGGCTCTTTGCTGTTTTAAAATTAGACCTTGTAAGTTTGTTCAACCCTTTTATTTACATTTATTTACATTGATATGAGAGATATCAATGTGGAGAGAGCCATGCCATTCACACGCCAGTGAACAACTGAAGAGCTTACATAAATGAATACCAAATCATCAAAATAAATATAAAATTAAATCTTTGTGACACATGCTTACAAGGAAAGACCCACAAAACCATGAGAGCAAAACAGGGGGCTTAATTTAAACTGGGGGGTTTCTCACCTATTAATATAGTGAGATCGAAAGGAAGAAGCAGGATTGGCCAAGCAAACATTAGGTGGAAATCAGTTTAGTCAGAAGGAATCATGCTTTCATATGCACTGAAAACTTTCTGAAAACAACTGTGAACATTGTATAATGTGGGAGAGGGAACTGTACTTCAATAGACCCCCCTTCCTGAGGAGGAAACGGGATGTGTGCCTCCGTTCTCTCTTCTAACCCAAGCAGTGGACACATGTACTGTCATTAGCCACCCTTGATATCTTTGACTTACATATTTCTGACATGTCTTATCTCCACCACTAGATTTTAAGCTTCTCGATGACAAGAACTACTTCCTATTCATGTTTTGTCCTCCTCATTATCGCGTCCAATGCCCAGCAGGTAATGAGCAGGAAGCCGGCTTCTCCACAGTCATAAGCCCTCCTGAGTTTAGAGGGGCCCACTCTTGCTTTAATGCTTTGCTGTCACCATCTCTAATTGCTTAGTACTTTTTGAAGAAAGGGCCCCAGACATTCATTCTTCCCCCAAACCCTCAAATTACTTAGCCAATGTTGAATGAATAGAAACTTTCTGAGTAAATGAGTGAGTCAAAGGTTCATGATATCTAATTGGAATAGTTCTGCAGGGCAGTTTTATCTTCTAGAGGCTACATTATTCCAGGAACACTGTGATTCTTAGTTATCTGATGGATGGCTAGAGAATGGGCAAAGTTTTCCTTCAAGAGAAGTTTAGTCTTCTAGCATACTATTTACTTATTTCTATTTATTTTTTTCTTTTTATTGGAGAGAAGGGGAGAAGGGCAGAAGGGGAGAGCAAAAAGATCCCAAGCTGCCTCTATGCTTAGTGCAGAGCCCAACACAAGACTTGATCCCACTACCCTGAGATCATGACCTGAGACAAAGTCAAGCTCAACTGACTGAGCCACCCAGGCACCCCTGTTTTATTTCTTAAATACTAAACTGAACTCCATATTGACTGGGTCATTGTGCCTTATTTAGATATTCCTAGAACCCCCTCCATTGAAGCATACTTTTTCATGATCATCGCTTTTCAAATCTGCATTCCCAACACTGGGAGATGGGTAAGCCAAAGTCCAAGACATCGTTCCCTAGGCCATCCATCTGTTTGCATCTTGTGAATTCTTTGCATCCTGCTGCATATCACAAGTATAAATGAGAGATCTCAATGCAGAGAAATACATTCCCTTCAGGCTTCTGCTGAGGAGTCTACAGAAATATGCAGAAAAAAAAGGAGCAGCCAAAGACCTTGAGTTATCAAGGATTAATGACTGGCTGGCAGTCAGTGAAACTGGATCTTCTAAGAGCTGACATGTTGTAATTTGGGGGGCCTGAAAGAACAAGTTTAGTTCTTAGCCTAGACAAGCACGGGGCTGGCAAGTATTTGTGAGAACCTGGATTAAATATCGAGTTATTTACTGACTTACTTTTCCTCTTTGAGAAGCCCCTTGGAGAATTCAGAAGGATTTTCAACTCATCCACTAGTTCATGAAGCTACAATCAACACTCATTACTGAGCTTCCACAGGATGGGCTGAGTTCTCACTATCTGTCTGGTCAATGATCCACTGATTATGGCCTCCTTCAGGCAGATGACAGCTTAAACTATCTCAGCTCAAGAGTTTTAGAGTTACTTAGAGCAGGGAGTCAAAAAGGTGCCTGCAGAGTAAACAGACTTAAACACATAACTTTCAATTCACTGTGGGATGACACAGTGTGCAGATTCCAAGTTTATTTAAACTAAGCCTTTTAAAGGTGGTGGTGGACACTCTCGTGCATGCCCTGGGCTTGGGTCTAGGCTCTCTTTCTCCCCTTGTTAAATGAATAATGAAAGAAAACTTTTCCTTAATAATTATTGCAATACTTTATCATCTGTCAAAAGAGCTCAGAACAGGCTGTAAAATTAGTGACTAAAAATGCTATTATGAGAGCAGGTGAAATTTAAACTTATGCTACCAAGCTGGACTGAATAAATCCAGGATTACGTCTACTTGGTGATTATTTACAGATACGGAGTTATCCACTCACTGAGAGAGTGCATTCACTTGGTGATGGTGGAATATAGCAAACCTATATTATTTAAGAACAAAATATCATCCCTCCCATCTTTTATTTTCTGAACCCCTCAGGGAGATTTCCTTCTTGGTAGCCCACTCAGGCATTGCACACCTTTCATGGCACCTCTTAATTTTTCTACACACACACACACACACACACACACACACACACACACACATATATATATATATATTTTTTTTTTTTTTTTTTTTACCATTTTATCTCTTTCTCTCTAGCTGAAATCTCCCCAAGTGAAGGGACCTGTTGATATCTTTAGCCACAGTTCCTGGTAGATAATAAATGCTTATTAAATGAACAATGAAAGCATGCACAGATCATTCTTCTTTTAAATTACACTATGGTTATCTGTGTCTCCTTAGCCCTGACACTTAACTGTCAAGCCTCTAAAAGGCAGTGTGAACTGATGGGAAATTTATACCAGGCCCAGGAGCTGTAAAGACCTATGAGAATGTGCCCATGTGAGATGCTAGAGGAGAGGTTGGAAAAGCAGAGTGATTTCTGTCCTGGAGGCAAGACTATGTGGCTCAAGTGGCAGGGGGAGGCGGTTCAGGAGCGCACACACAGCACAGGGCCTGCTTTGATGCCTCTGCTCACAGTGAACCACATCCTCGCCCTTGGAGTGAGCGGCTCTCTCAAGTGTCTGGCTTGTGCTTTAATATATGAAAGGAGACACTCATTTTTAACTGCTGCCCCCAAAATATTGGGCCTGGAGGGGGAATGAGGGACAATTAGAGCCCCTCTCAGACATTTCTTTGTAAGTCAGGCGATAGGAACATCTGATTTAATGATAGCGGTTAGGAAGAATGCATTTCCACATATATATTTCAAATTTACTACACCCTGTGGAGCAGAAGGCCAACACATTCATTTACAGGGAGATATATCTCACAGGTGTGTATAAAAGGCATGTTGTAAAGAATGTTTTTTATAAACAAGATCAATCTAGATTGGGCTCTGCTTCCCTCCTGATTCTTTAAGAACCAGTATCAGTTCTTAAAAAAGTTTTTATATACTCATATAGTGTGTGTATATATATATATATATATATATATATATATATATATACTCACAAAGTAGCTAAATTAACTGCAGAAAACTTTAATCTCTGAATCTAATAAAGTATATTGTCCGGTGGCCAGTTGGAGGCCCATTTCAAAAGGCAGGGAGGAGGAATGTCAACAAAATTGTGATAATTTATATAGCTCTCCAGCCCCCTAATTGAGCTGTGTAGGGTATATTTTTCAAGCCAGTGTTTTCTTTTGAGTTTTATCTGTAGACATTTTCTCTCAATGTTATTTCTGGCAACAATGTGAAACACAATATTATTTATTTATTGACAAGTTTTTAAGTAATTTGTATTTTAATTTTCCTCTGATTATTTTAAATTTATATTTTCTTCTTTTTCTCTGTTCTTTCCTTTTGGCAATTATGTATCAGAAATTTTTATTCTCAAGGGACTTGTGGTAAACCCTGCTGTCCTCTACTCCTTTCCTGTCCACACAGAAGCGTGATTTTATTGAAATATCAGGAGATTACTCTGTCCACCAGAGGAAGGTAAATACTGATTAATTTAAGATATCTATTCATCTTTCCAGGTATAGAAAAGGAGATGGTCACATGATGCAATTCTAGCCAAGGGAAAGCCTGCTGGGAAGCACCTGAGAAAATTATTACCATGCATAAGAGGCACCAGGAAAAGATATGGCCTTTTGTATCTGGTGAGGATGCAGTGTTTGGGTCTGGTGCAGCCAATTTACAATTAGGTGGAAGAGATATGCCTGAGGGCAAAACTGATGCTTTAGAAGGAAAAGACAGGAGGTGCCTGGGTAGCTCAGTCAGTCAAACATAGGACTCAATTTCTGCTCAGGTCGGGATCTCACGGTCCCTGAGTTTGAGCCCCACTGTCACTCTCCACACTAACTGTGCAGAATCTGCTTGGGATTCTCTCTTTCTCCCTATCTCTGCCCTTCCTTGTCCCACCCTACTCCCTCTAAAAAAAGAAAAAAGAAAAGATGGACAGATCCGGAGTCAGTGATAAAATCCTTGTGAGTCACTATGTCATCTTATATTTTAGGCCACAATAGCATCCTCTCTTACCTCCATTGAAAGGATGCTAACAGATTCATCATCATTTTGGAGGCTCATGGCTTCTACTGAGAGTGGGGCTGTGCATTAGGAGCTGAAGGTGCTATTTAATTCAGCATTTTTTTATTGAATGTGCAGACTCAGCCAATTAAGATGAAGGCAAAGTAAGATTTAGGCTGAAACTCCACCATGCCAAATATCTATATTTCTGAAAATATTTTATAGGAAAGTGGATGGACCTTGAGGGTGTCATGCTGAGTGAAGTAAGCCAGGCAGAGAAGGACAGAAACCATATGTTTGCACTCATAGGTCTAGCAGGAAAACAGGAGAGACCTAATGGAGAACCAGGGGGAGCGGAGGAGGGAGAGAGAGTTGGGGAAAGAGAGGGATGCAAAACTTGAGAGACTATTGAATGCTGAAAATGAACTGAGAGTTGAAGGGGGAGGGGGGAAAAGAGGTGGGGGTGATGGTGGAGGGCACTTAAGGGGAAGAGCACTGGGTGTTGTATGGAAAACAATTTGACAATAAAATATTATGGAAAAAAATAAAGTATTTGCAGCTGTGAAAATAAAATAAAATAAAATAAAATTATATAGTCACAGGGTTGAGCTGCTATGGTCTTCTTGCCTTCAGAACATCACTTACCTTTCGAAAACTTCCTTTCTCAGTCTCTCTGTTCTACAGTAGATTATAAAGTGAATATGAAATATTTCAATCCATCATCATATCAAGACAACAAAATCATTGTGGTGTGATGGCTGAAAAATTAATCAACAGGACATTGGTTTTGGGGGGCTTCACACAATCCTGAACATTCTATCAGGCTCTTCATGTACAGAAAATGCAACTGATAGTCACATAGCAATGATCTGCTAAGAATACTTCATGAGAATCAACAAAAGGACTATGAACTAGAGCATTTGGGGGAAAAAATCCTCAGAATATCAAAATTTTTAAAAATATCCTAAAGTACTTTGTCAATTTCTTTGTTAATGCTTAATTTCACTCTTCAACATCATTATAATTCTAGCCCAGTAATTCTCCTTCTCAGAATTACAATTTATTGGTATGTACGTGACATTTTTTTGTGTTTTTTTCATGACTATGGCTTAAATTAATAAAAATAGAAAAATTAACTTCATATGTTTGATTTTTCAAACCATGTCTCATTGGGGTCTGCTAGTATTTTCTCTTTCTCATCATGGAGTTTTATGAAGAGTAGTATATTAAACAGAAGTCCAAATCGAAGTACACTAAAAGGGAGTTTGTCCTGTTTCTACTGCAAGTTGATTCTACAATGAAGCAGGCCATGGCCGCCGGCAGGTCTGGGCTCACACCCTTAGACCTTGGTAAGCCACACATCTTGCAGTGACTAAAACGTTTCAGAGCAGAAGGTGGTATGCCCTGCTATCTTTCCCAGGTGAATAGCAGTTTCATGAGCCACATGTGGAGCGGGGAGAGGAGTGATGCCCCAACAGCGGGGATCCCATTACCAGAAAAGGACATCAGAGATTCTGAATAAGACAGCACATGTCCTCTACATGGGGGACATTTAAGGCAGAATGCAGAGTTTCCCAAACTAATTTGCCCGGGAACTCTTTCCATTGAGAGCATCTGTTACCATTGCTGGGAAGTAAATTTTTGATTAACACTTTGAAAAGTTATTCTTTAGAGTATGCAAAACATTTCAATATGGACCTTCGCAGCAATCCTACTGGGTCTTTCGGCTAGGTATAACCAACTTACCTTAGGAAACACAGATTCAGAGAGGTTCAGAGACTTGCGAAAAGTCACATAGTCTACTGGAATAAAAATTCAATCCCAGTTACTTGCCCAATGCTGTGAGGTGGCCTTTGGACTGTAAGGCAGCCAGTTACGTAAGTTCTCTCTAATTTTGAAAGTACCTCACGTCAGGCTCTGCACACAGTACTGTCAGGGCCACAAGATGGCTTGGTTACAACGGTATTTTATGATCTATTAATGCAATTATACACTGCTGGCTTTCGGTGAGAATTCTGGCTATGACTTTTGCTAGAGCTGTGTCCTTGGGCAAGTTACTTCCACTTTGGAAATTTGTGTCGGTGAAAAGGCAGGCTCTGTATGGTTGTTGTTGTGACTAATAAAGATAATGAATGTAATTACTTAACCTAATGACTAGGACATACTGATTACTCAGTAAGGGACAATTGTCACAAGTGAGTCATTGTATAGTAAAAGGTTCTAGAAAGTTTCATATTGCTTATTTCTCTTTAAAAAACTTTTTAATGTTTGTTTTTTAGCAACAGAGAGAGACAGAGCATGAGCTGGGGAGGGACAGAGAGACAGGGAGACATGAATCCAAAGCAGCTTCAGGATCCAAGCTATCAGCACAGAGCCGACACTGGGCTCAAACCTATGAATGGTGAGATCATGACCTGAGCTGAAGTTGGACGGATGTTTAGCCAACGGAGCCACCCAGGTGCCCCGTTTATTTCTCTCTTAATATATGTATTGAAATATAAAGTTTTATCTGCAAAAGCATTCCCTCTCACCCCCCTGAATTGTATCTTCTAATATATTTTGTGCCAAAAAAAAAAAAAAAAGGCAGGAGAGACACACACACAAATGGAAATCAATTACCCTAACTTGAAACAGATGTCACCAAAATGTGCTGAATGTTCTTTCACCCAGAACAGCTAACACATTAATTATGAAAAGGGAGAAGTATCCAAAGCCAGATGTTTTGCATGTCTTTGGAATTTATACACTTTCTTAACTATGGCCAGTTGAGTTATCATATGTTGATAATTGAAATAGCATCTCCTTAATTGCACAACGTTGTAATTTCAAAGACAGCTCTTGGCCTTTTAATAGTCACAGAGGTGTTTCTGCTCTATGTAAAGCAAATGCGAAGACAGAATTGGATCAGGTGCAGAACACATAGGTAACATTTTTCTAAATTATTCCATCAGTGAAGTGATTCAAACATATTTCCTTTTGCCAGCCTTACTTTATACCTTGGTGCGGCTGACGAATCTCAGAGGAGCTCACAACCGTTCTACGCAGAGACTTGTTCCAAGTCAGAGAGAAGCACATGCAGGGTATTATGATTTAGAGTCTGTTGCTGAAAATAGGATATTGTGGCTTAAAGAAATATTTAGACATTACTTAAGCTAACTATTATGGGATTGAAATGAAGGTCCAAATGTTATGACTGGAACTGTACTCATGTTTTCAAAGCTTTTTAACCAAGCTGGTAGCTTGCAAAACAAACATCGCTCTGGAATAGGGAATGGACGTGTGTGCGCGCGCACACACACACACACACACACACACACACTAACACTAATTTATATGAATACATTTCTTAATCTTCTTTTAAATCCTAATTGGTACTGCTTAGCTTATTACATATGGGTAATTCATATCTAAATATTCAAGAACTCTGATGGCCTCAGAGAATTTCAGCCGTGAACCTGCAGTCAGAGTGTCTTGAACATACACTGTGATCATATACTGTTTCAAATTCTGACTTACTTCATTTCTGGACTAGAGTTGTCCAAAATTTCCCTCTAGGAACTCTATTCTTAAATAGGATCACTATTGAGTTTGGGCCTATCTGAAGAAATCCAAAGCTTCCAAACCCTAAGAAATAAGGAAATTTGGTGGTGGATGGAGACAGCATATGTCTCTGAGGGATGGAGGATTGGCGGGGAGTGGAGAGTGTGGGGTGTTTTGGGATTATCGCTTCAAGTTGCCTGCCTCAAGTATAAAATTATTTTGAAGCCCTGCTTCAGGATAAATTCCTATGAATATAATAGTGATTTTTTTCAAATATTTTAAAGTATAACTGATTTCTTGGGGGAAGTGTTAGTGGATGCTTTCTCACACTTGCTGGGGCACTACCGTATATGTAAAAACTCCCATCATATCCCAATTAGAAAGCATGGGAAAAAGTGGGGGAAATATTTACTTTTATGAATCCAAAGTCAAATCACATGCAGGACTCAACTCTTAAGCAAATTTCCTGCAAATACTCTTAGGTAGTAAGCAAAGGACCATGTTGGCAACCAAAATCTTCCGGGAAGGTTTTTGGGTAAGTCTTAAAGACAAAGTGGAAGTGGGAAGAAGGAAGTGGAGCCACTGCTCTGTCATACATGATAATGGCCACAGGGCCTTTTAAAGATGTGGGGAGCAAAAGAGATTAATTCTTAATAGAAGAAATAAAGACAAAATAGTTATACCTTTATGGGTACCTTTCTTTTCTTTCCTGTAACATAGAGATTGGGCTGCTCCATATGTGTCTTATAAAGGCTTGTTACAGTTCACCTCTTAGGGGATATACACAGGGCAAGGGCAGAGGAGGCTGTAGAGACAAAAAGCAGCCAGAAAGATGTGGCCCAGTGGGCCTCAGCTAAATATTTAAATATATCTGTGGAGGGACACCAAGGTAGCTCAGCTGGTTAAGTATCTGACTTCCACTTAGAACATGATTTCGTAGTCTGTGGGTTAGGTCCAATGTCAGGCTCTCTGCTGTCAACATGTATTCTGCCTTGAGTCCTCTCTCTGCCTCTCTCCTGTGCTCATTCTCTCTCTCTCAAAAAAAAAAAAAAAAAGATTCTCAGGTCTCCTGGGTGGCTTAGTCAGTTAAGTGGCCACTTCGGCTCAGGTCATGATCTCATGGTTTATGGGTTCGAGCCCCACATCAGGCTCTGTGCTGACAGCTCGGAGCCTGGAACCTCCTTCAGATTCTGTGTCTCCCTCTCTCTCTGACCCTCCCCCACTCACACTGTGTCTCTCTTTCTCTTAAAAATAAATAAATGTTAAAAAAGTTATCTTTCTTCTTATCTCTCCAAAACTAACTAACTAACTAACTAACTAACTAACTAACTAAATAAATAAATAAATAAATAAAGCAAGCTGCAAAATGTCTTCATTGTCTGGCTCAGTTTATTAGTATAGCTAATGAGGGTTTGGAGGCAGATTTGGTTATTCCTAAAAAATTAGTTCAAAATAGTTTTATTGTAGAATATGATCTGTTTTATTTCTTTTCTCAGGATGTTGAAATTCAGGAACAAGTGATTGGATGGGATTTTGAATCTAATAGGTGAGAGAGAATCCTAACATAACAAGAGTCAAAACCTAATTCCTACTGTAACTCAGCTGGGCACAGATGATCCCTACCCACCTGGGACGGGGAAAAGAAATGACTAAATACCCGATCCAGTTTAAAATTTAACCCAATTAGATTTATATAATTCCTTTAGGTGATTAATATTCAGTTTCTCTGGAAACAAGGAATAGCTCAGTTTGAGTCACTCCTTCTCCTTTGCTTTTATTCTTAAGTGATGACTAAGTATCTAGGTTGAAGGGTGGGACAGGGAGGCATTGCTATGGGCACAGCTTGCACTGCCCCCACCTTTCTCATCCTCAATCTCTGGGCAATGACCTCCTTATACCTGTTCTTGCTTATCTACTTAGCATTCCTTACCAATTTGAGACTGAGGTGAGGTGGTGCACACCCTGGTCTTTCTGACAGTTTAGTGAGGGTCTAGTGGATGGAATAAAGTAATGGGTGATTCAGCCCCACCTCAGTCTCTGATGGTGCCATCAACCCCTGTGATAAGGGTTTACTTGGGCTCTATGTGATAATTCTGTAGCTCTTTCAGTTACATGTCCCTGCCAAAACCATCCCATCTGCCAAACTCCACACCAGCTCCTCAACCATGTCAATGTCCTTTTATATCATATAGATACTAAAGATGATGAGGAAAGATACATCTCAGGGCCTCCCTCTGCGTGCAAGGATTCCAGTGGCTATGGATAATCAAGGCTCAGTTCTTAGAAACATGTCACACTCATGCTCTCAAGTCAATCCATATCTCTTCTCTCTCCTTTTCTGTTACCTTTCCCCTGCCCTTCTTCCTGCCATCTCCTGGGAGCTTTCCCTTCTAAATGCACCCTCTCTTATGACTCTGACCTCCTCTCAAACCTTAATGAAGACAGGGGTATTTTCTCTACACTGGGTGAAAATTGATCCTCCAGGTGAAGCTGATTCTCCAGGCTTGGTTATTAAAATCCAAAAGGATGAGGAAAATAGATGAACAAAGTTTAGGAGATCATTTTTCAAGACAATATCCTGGCTTGCAAGGCACTTTCCTACTGCATCATCCTATTTGCATATCAGAAGCAGAATGTCCCCTTCCTTTTTCATGCTCACTGTAATAAATGGTTTCCTTTTATAATCAATTCTAATCTTTCTTCTGCAGATGGATACTTTAGGTCTATTAGTGCCAAGCTTATGAGTTCACATATTTAGAAAGGCAAAAGTGGAAAATACATTAATGTTCCCAAGAGGTCAGATGCTATATCTAGACTTCTCTCTTTTAGCTTTGACCCAGAGAGAAGCAGTATGTTTGAGAAATGATGGTAATATCAAGAGCATTGGTATTACCTTACTTCCCTTCTTGGTACCCAAGGAGGAAAATGCTGTGTAGGATGGCTCACCCTTCCAGGGGGGCAGCCTTGTTCATTTAAGAAGGCAGAGCACCACGGTCAGACACAGAATTGCCAGGGTCAGTTCAGAGCCTCTTTCATTTCCCATGTAGTATGGCTACCGAGTTGAGAGCAGAGGCAACTGGGGTGGGGTGCCAAGTAGAAGGCTATATTTGGGATAGGATAGGAAGATGGTGCATTGGTCTATAACCAGTAGGAGCTGAGAGGCAACTGACTCAAGAAGATAGAGATAGCATGCTTCACTGTAGCCCAAAACGCTCTGAGTTCAATAGCTACAAGCTTTGGCCCTGAGAGTCAATAGCACAATCTATATAGCAGGCTGTCAGGGATCATGCACGGGAGACCTGTGAATGTCATCGGAGATCTATCATGAAGTCAGGAGATTGCACTCCCTGGCCAGAGATACCAGCTCATGCAAGCCACATACTTTTTCCAGCAGATTACATATCATCTTAGAGACAGAAGGAGGCAGAGACATCAATTGTAGAAGATTGAACATTAACAAACCTGGTTGTTTAGGAAACAGTCATAGTAAATTAAGATTTAAGAGAGGTTGGCCATTCACTTATTAGGTCATACTCTGCTTTTCGGAGGAGCCCCAAACTCAGAAAGGGCCCCACCTTTTGCTTCTTCCATGAGCCCTCTCTTGACCTTAAAAATTGAAGACTTATTAAAGATGGTGGGGCAAAAAAGAAAATTGGAGCGTCAGCTCTTGATGACTTCATGGAACCATTGTACCCAATCTGGTGAGTCCTCTTCTGGACTTCCTTTAATGAAAGAGTAAAACCCCCTAACCTAAGTCACTTGAGTAAGTTTTTGGTTACTGGCAGCCAAACAATTCTTAACTGAAACAATGAACTTCTTTTTTCTCTTTGAATTTTTCCTGCTAATAATTTATTCTTTTCCACTATGCATACATTATATAGTCAGGGCAAAGGTTATTTGTCTTTTCAGAGATACAAAAGAACACATGAGAAAGTTTTAAACATTATCTGAGCAGCCAATGTGTAGGACTGATAGCCAAAATTAAATGTCTTTGCACATGAAAAGATGCTCAACGTCACTCATCATCAGAGAATTACAAATCAAAACCACAATGAGACACCAACTCAACACCTGTCAGAATGGCTAAAATTAACAACTCAGGAAACAACAGCTATTTGTAAGGATGCAGAGAAAGGGAACGCTTTTGCACAGTTGGTGGGAATGCAAACTGGGGTAGCCACTCTGGAGAGTAGTGTGGAGGTTCCTCAAAATATTAAAAATATAACTATCTTACAATTCAGCAATCATACTACTAGGTAGTTACCCAAAGGATATGAAAATACAGGTTCACAGGGGAATGTGCACCCCCATGCTTACAGCAGCATTATCAATAACAGCCAAACTATAGAGAGAGAGCCCAAATGTCCACTGACCGATAAATGGATAAAGAAGATGTGATATATATATATATATATATATATATATATATATATATGTATGTATATATATGCACACATACATCAGCCATCAAAAAGAATGAAATCTTTCCATTGCAATGACATGGTTGGAGCTAGAATCTATTATGCTAAGTGAAATCAAAGAGAGAGTCAGAGGCAGATAAATACCATATGATTTCACTCCATGTAGATTTAAGAAATAAGACAGATGAATATATGGGAGGGGAGAAAAAAAGAGAGAAGGAAACAAACCTGTTTTAAAGACAGAGAACAAACGAAGGGTTGACGGAGGGAGGTGGGTGGAGGATGGGCTAGATGGATGACGGGTATTAAGGAGAGCACTTGTTATGATGAGCACTGAGTGTTGTATGTAAGTGATGAATCATTAAATTCTACTCCTGAAACTAATATGTTAACTAACTAGAATCTAAATTTAAAAAAAGAATTAAAAAAGTAATTGTTTTTGTTTTGAAAATCTATGTTTAAAGGGCATAGAAGGGTGCCTGGGTGGCTCAGTCGGTTAAACATCTGACTCTTGATATCAGCTCAGGTGAGATTTGTGAGATTGAGCTTTGCATTTGACAGTGTGGTGTCTGCTTGGGATTCTCTCTCTCCCTCTTTCTCTGCTCCTCCTGCTTGCTCTCTTTTAAAAAAATTAAAAAATATACAGGGCATAGAAATAAGGTGTATGTGTGCATATATGTGCTTCTGTTTTCTTGGTTCGATGAAATAGAAAAAAAATAGCAACAACTGGGAGAGATTATGACAAGAAGATGAGTTCACAGATAAAATCACTGCATTTACTTTATAAAAAATGTTTAGGTAGTGGGGCATCCTTATCAAGGAAAAAGAAAAGTACTCTATGACTCTGAGACCTGACCGTATCAGAACATTAGATAATGTTTGGGGAGAGGTGGGTACCCAAATCCCGGCATATAAATTGTCTATATTGATAGACTCTGTCTGTGTCTGCCCTCTGAGTCCTGGAGACAGGGCCCCAGAACAGGGACGTATCCTATGAAACTGCAGGGGACACCCCTCACGAAGTGGGGAATGCAATCAGAAATCTACAGCAGGCAGGGAGTGATGTTGAGGCTCCAGTGAGAATCTCCACCCTCAGATCTAGAGCTGTAAGTACAACTTCTCTTTTAGTAGAATATATGATAGTTTTCTTCTGTCCCCAACTATCTATTCCACATTATTTAAAAATTTTACTTGCCACATTATCTCTATTTCTTTCAAATAGTACATTCCATAATTGCACCAACTTATCTTATAAAATGAAAATGTTTCTGGAGGGCAGGTAAAGTGGTTATTTACTTAGGGATCGTACATCTTGTTTGAGAAAATAAAAAATAGACAGTGAAATGGGAAGAATATGGCAAATGGAAAGGTAATTTTAAGAATATAAGGCCTGACAAGGGTCTTAGGGCAGGTCACTTGGAAGCCTTATAGTTGGGGCAACTTCTAAACTTTGTATTAAGGAAGAGGTCTGCTTCTTTTTTTTTTCTTTTTTCTTTTTCACCTTGGATCTTACTTTTCAGGAAGGGTGCATGTGGCAGTCCCCGTTTATACCAGTTGCTTTGCAGTAATTACTTTTGTTTCTTTTTTAAATTTTTTATGGACTACTTTTATTTTCAAAGTTGTCCCAGAATGCATGATAAATCTTTTTAAAATAAAAAAATGTTTATTTTTGAGAGAGAGAGAGAGAGAGAGAGAGAGAGAGAGAATGGGGGAGAAGCAGAGAGAGAGGGAGACCCAGAATGTGTAGCAGGCTCCTGGCTCCCAGCTGTCAGCACAGAGCCCAATGTGGGGCTCAAACTCATGAACTGTGAGATTATGACCTGAGCTGAAGTTGGATGCTCAGTTGGGCCTGAGCCACCCAGGCACCCCCATAATGCATGATAAATCATATGGAACGTCTATTCTTCTCCCCTTTTTCCTCCTTTAGGTAAAAAGGAAAGTGCCTCTGATATTCAGAGGCAAAAGGTAACTGTGATTTCTTTCTCTAGGAGAGCTACCTGTCTCCCTCTCTGGTCTGGTATCTCTGTCTAGGCTATAGGAGATAGGAGTACGGTGTTGTCTTAGGATAAAGCCCTCCTAGGTGTTGAGTGGTTGAAAGCCTCAGAACCGAAAAAGGATACAACTAACATAGTTCTTTCTCTCCTTCACATGTCCCAGCAAGATGGATCAGGGGCAAAGTATCACTTGAGGTGACACTGCACATATAAGTATGTTGGAGGACACATTTAGCCAAAGCAAAGTATCATAGACTGGGTTTTGTTATGAGCAGACACTGAGGACCAAGTATTTTATTTGGGAGGTGATCTCAAGAAATGAATACAACAGTGGAAAATGGTGAGTTAGGATAGGGAAGGAAGCCAATAAATGTTTGTTATTGAGCAGGCTGTCTCTGTGGCTATAGTGGCTCAGTCTTGCTAAGGACCTCCGGTGGGCTGTGTGTCATCTCAAACAACTTGTGAGGTAGCTAGGGTATTTACTTACCAACTTCTGACAGTCATTAATTGAGAGCTGCTCTCAGGAGGCATAAAGTGCCCAGATATTCTGACTTACTAGCAGATGAGCAGAATAGTCTTCAACAGCCCAAAGCCTGCAAACAAAGAATCTCAGGTGCTTAAATATGGAGGCCAATGGTTCTACACAAATGTAATTACCAAATGTTGATAGGGATTTGATAGTGTCTGGGGCATAGGCACAGGGAAGTCAATTGCAATATGAAGTATAATTTCAGGGGCATCAGGAAAGTCAGTCATATAACTGAATGATGCCTGAAAATCAGCTGTATAACTGAAAACTCTGCCTTTCACTGATACTGAAAAAAATACTCAATTATGATCTTTTAGTTGCAAGTTGATTGATAAACTAATTTGTTAGTTCAATATAATAGAAAATTTCAGGTCTTTGGCTTCAGACATGACTGGATTCAGGCTTTCTGGTTGTGCCATCATGATTCTTTCTCTTTTTTTGGACTCTTTTCCTATGTTTTGGCTTCATACTTAGGGAGGTTATCTTCATTGGTGGCAAAATGGATGACCAGCTATATTTAACCTGTCTGGCAAGCCAAGAATTGATAAATCACCTACTTTCCAAAAGTTCCAGAATAAGTCCAAGATGGCTTTCACTGTACTACACTATGTTACCTGTTCATCCCTCTAACAGTTACTACGTATGGGAAGCAAAATGGGATTTGACGATTGGCTGGACTGAGTTCATATAACCATCCCTAGTACTATGGGGACTGGGTCAACCTTGGATGTGTTACATAGCATGAGGCATGGGCAGAGTAGTTCCTTAGAAGAGAATCAGGTCACTGTTACTAGGAGGGGAAATACTATGCAGCAATGGAAAAGAATGAAATTTTACCATTTTCAACAATGTAGATGGAACTGGAGGGTATTAGGCTAAGTGAAATAAGGCAGTCAGAGGAAGATACCATATAATTTCACTTGTACATAGAATTTGAGAAACTTAACAGACATGCATAGTGGAAGGGAAGGAAAAATAAGATAAAGACAGAGGAAGGCAAACCATAAGAGACTCTAAAATAGAGAGAACAAATTGAGGGTTGATGGGGGTGAGGACGTCAGGGGTGATGGGCGTTAAAGAGGGCACTTGCTGAAATGAGCACTGGGTGTTACATGTAAATGATGAATCACTAGGTTCTACTCCTGAAGCAAAGCCTACAGTGTATGTTAACTAACTCGAGAATAAAACAAACAAACAAACACACAAGAAGTGAAAATGGATAGCAGACAGATTGCACACCCACACACTTCACACACACACACCACAGAAATATACCCATATCCATTGCCATTCTACTCTTTAGCTTTGATCTCTGAAAATAAATGAGGGTTTCTCTGGAGATTTATTAACTTAATTTGTTTGCAGCCAGGTGACAGTTCTCCTTCTGGCTTTACAACTAGCTATTTGTGTGACACTGCACACTTCACTAAATAAAATGTAAGCGTGGGGTATTTCCTCTCTTTGCAGTTTCAGGTGAGGCCTCCAAGCTGAAAATTCCAGGCACCAAGTATCCCTGTGTTCTAACGGGAGATTCTAGGCCATCTGAATAGGAGTTAGAAACCAGGGAATTCCATCATTGGTTCTTTGATCTTTAGCCCAACAAACTCTGTGGACTCCCTAGGAGTTTATCAGTGACCATTCCTTTAAAGGAATTAGGATTCTGATTATTCCCTTCCTCCTGGTGGGGGAGAACAGGTGGTACTTTCCACACAAATGGGTGATGCAGGCCCCCATGAGATCTTTTTGGAGCCTAGCATGTGCTCCTTGGTTGGGTTGTCCTGACTGGTGATTGGAAAGGACTGGAGCAGCCTCAGCTGAAGGGAGAGGAGACAGAATGGGAGCCAAAGAAGTGCCCTAGGCTCTCTCCTCAACGTGTTTGGCGACTGAGCACACAGGCTCGGAAGCACTCTTGCTTTAATTCAAATCTTACCTCCTCCAGGTATTAACTGGGTGTTTTGTGGTTGTGTAGCTAATTTTTCCATAGCTTTGTGGAAATAATTTAAAGGAGCATTATGAGAATGAGATGAACTGAAAGACAGTAAGTGCTTAGAAGAGGGTTGGACACGTAGTAAAAGCTAGCTTTGATTGTTACTTCTTTCTCGCAGGCTGAGGTAGATATTTCTGAGGCACCACAGAAGGAAGCTGGATTCGAGTTATCTGGAAAGGGAGCCCACTAGAGGGCAAGGTGACATAATGGGGAGAATCTCTGTGGGACATCTGGAAGCAGGGATGGAGGGAGATGTCTTATGCAGGCAACTAGAAGAGACAGCATGGGTCTCTGATAAAAGCAGTTCTCTTTGAAGAACCCTAGAGACACCCTAAAACTGCTAACTTAAAGATCTACCCACAGGCATGAAGAGCGGAGAAAGCTACACGGTACCATTTCTTTCCTCGGTCCTGCCTCTAGAGCAGAGAGCAGAGCAACAGCTTGGTGAATGAAGGGGGAATGCAAATGCCAGGAAGAATAGTAAAATAAACCCAAACAGGCTGATCTTTTGCAATAGCTTTATCTGTGAAGTAGATAAGAGAGTGAAGCTTTGATATTGCTGGGGACTGAGTGGTTCCCCCATTCATATGTTAAAGAACTAAGCCTCCAATGTGGACAGTTGAAGAGAGGGCTTTTAGGAGGTAATTAAGGTTAAATAACGTCATAAGGTTGGGTCCCTAATCTGATAGTACTGTTGATTTTATCAGAAGACGAGAGGGAGAGGGAGAGGGAGAGGGGGCGGGGAGAGAGGGAGAGAGAGAGAGAGAGAGAGAGAGAGAGAGAGAGAGAGAGAGAGAGAGAGAGAACGTGACCATAGTGGGACCCTTCAAGAAGGTGACCATCTGCAAGCTAAGAAGAGAGCCCCAACTAGGAACAAAATCAACTAGCGCTCTGACCTCAGACTTCTCTGCCTCTGGAGCTGTAAGAAAACAATTTCTATTGTTTAAAGACACCCATCCATGGTACCCCCCCCTGACTAATAGAGATATAAAGCTTTACCATGCCTGAAAAATTAGGCTATTCAGTTACATTATTCATTAATGTCTAATAGTGGCTGGAAAAGCAATACTTTCAGCCCAAGATCTCATCCCAGAGCAGGGAAGAAGTTTATGCTGTAATAGACTTTTTAAGTGGGCAGTAGTGAGAAGGAATAGACACAATTTTCATGAATCCAGCTTTTCAATAATTTGGTTGCACACTTAACTTCTTTGGACTCTGTTTCATTTCTTTGGGAGTATAAAGGAGTTGGACTAGATGGGATTCAAGTCCTCAGTGCAGCTCAGCCACATTACGTTCAATGATTCACTTCCATTTATGTGAAAGGGCTTCAGAGATTTTCCTGAAAGCAGGTTTTAAAAGTAAATAAGTTCAGAATACTTCATAAGGAAGATGGAGAGAAAAGGAGCACATTTTAGAGAACTAGAAGCCTTAGGATTTCCAACCACAAGCCAGACTTTTCCGAGGCCCAACACTATAGCTAGTACTAGTCATTTCATTTAAAAAGACCTTATTAGGTAGGAGTGGGCACCTGGGTGGCTCAATCGGTTAAGCATCCAACTCTCGATTTCATGATTTCACCGTTTGTGAGTGGAAGCCCCGCATGGGACTCTGCACTGATAGTGTGTCACCTGCTTTGGAGTCTCTCTCTCTCCCTCTCTTCCTGCCCCTCCCCTACCTACTCTTTCTCAAAATAAATAAATATACTTAAATATAAAAAGGACCTTACTAGAACAATTGTCATTTAGTAAAATTCCCATGATATCTGGCTAATAAGTAGTCACTTAGTGTTCTCAAAAAAATTTCTTGGTAACCTACAACTAATTTTAGTGAATGTAAATTATAACAAACATGTGCACATCTCGACTGTGATGAATCTAGAACTCTAAACTTCCGGTTAATAAGACAAAACTCCTAATGAAAGCAAATCGTAGCTAATCATACAAGCTTTAAAAAGTTGCTGTGGTATTCTGAAAGATGTGTAGAACATTTCATATTCGCTCTCAGCAACTCATCCCAGTAGCTTGTCTTTAAAGATAATCACTCCTTTCCCACACCACATATGTCCCTAAGCTTGAGGACATTGCATTTCCACTTTTAAAGGTCTGCCATGCACCAATGGCAGGTTTAAAGACATTCCCTTCCAACGTGTCAAAGTCTTAGGCTTCTGAGGAAGAGAAACCAATGAAAATGTACACTGTAAATTCCCAGTTACAAAGTGCCTGCCTGCGGGAGGGCATTTTCACATTTAAATGTTGCCAACGACATGTAATTTGCAGCCCGCATGTATAGAAATTTTCCCTTGTAGACCTGCCCAAACCAAGAGCCAGGATTATTAAGAACAACCTTTGTTCCCTTTTCATATAAACCTAGTGCTTCTTATACAAACATATTTTTCATGTTGGAGTGAGTTGTAAAGCCTCTAATCCCAGGGGTGTAATAGGACACCTCTCAATTATGTATCCCGGGATGAGTAATTTCACAAGCTGAAGGAAAGAGATAAATGCATTAAAATCTTCTTGCAAAACAAATTTCTGGGAGAGAAAAAGATGAAAAAGGAAGTGAATATAAAAACTGAAGATTTACTTCATTGTGCAGAAGAGAATATTAGACTTGCCTTCCAACAAGTACTTAATTCATAATTCTGCACAAACAATCGGGGTACCAGCACTGCCAAAAGTCTTCCTAATATGCATGTGCCTACCAGAGCTCAGCTCTGTCTCTGGCAACTGCAGAGGATGAGAAGTGTATAATAATCACATTCTGGAGTGAGTCATGGGTCAGAGAACCTGTGAGGAATTATCTCATTATATCATTTCATTCAGGATTCGTTCTATTCAGAGGAAGAGTTGGTTACTTCTGAGCTTTTCGGCCTTATCAGAAGCTATCTATCAAGCCCCTGATCTGTAGGAAGATACATGGTAGCTGGATGTACCCTCAAAAGACCCTCAAAAGAGCCAGGGCTTCTATAGGTAAAGACAAATAACCATTTAAAAGCAACATCGTCTGTCCTGGGTGAAAATCTTAAAGATATGCAGAGGTAGATATAATCAGGTGGTTGGAATGATTAAAGAAGACTTCATGGATGAATTGACACACTGAACCTAAAAAAAAAAAGGTAGATAGGCAGAGATAGAGAGTATCCTGAGAGTTACCTCGTGTGGGAGAAATGGAACCATAAACGCCCAGAGGCTCCAAGATGTAAAGCCTGGTTGGAGAAAACGTATCTTATTAGATGTAGCAGCATGAAAGTGTTTTTGTGGATAAGAAATGATTAAGTATCCTTAGCTTTGTAAGACACAAACCTGGCACACCAACATACTGGAAGACAGAGGTGGATATGTG
Organism: Suricata suricatta; assembly: GCF_006229205.1. Lineage (NCBI taxonomy): Eukaryota > Metazoa > Chordata > Mammalia > Carnivora > Herpestidae > Suricata > Suricata suricatta. The sequence goes on from NC_043704.1 coordinate 109,896,760, forward strand.
GGTAGGAGCCAGGAATCAGGAATCGAACATGTCCCAGCAAGGTCCTTTCTAGTGAGGCATTTCCTTTAAACCTCATTAACAACACAGTGTCTGCAATCTAAAGAATTATGAACCTTAGAATTTTCTAAGGAAGGGGACTTAGGAGAAACTTAGTTGAACTTCCAAACCCTGAATGACCCTTCATTGTCTGCTTTTATCATTCCTGTGACAATGAATGTCCATCTAATTCAGTTAATTCTCTTTTGAGACAACTCTAATGGTTTATTTATTTCTTTATTCGTGTGTGTGTGTGTGTGTGTGTGTGTGTATTTAATGTTGAACCAAAGATTAGTGCTACAGGCGAGGTTAAAACTTCAGGTCATCCCTTCAAACATTGGAATACACCAGATTAAATACAGCCCTTCCTCAGTTTATGATGGGGTATGTCTGATAAACTCATTGTACATGGAAAATATCATAAGTCAAAACTGCGCTTCATACACCTCATCTACCAAACATTATAGCTTAGCCTTGCTACCTTAAACGAGCTCAGAATACTTACATAACCTACAACTGGGCAAAATCATCTAACACAATGCCAATTTTTAATTAAGTATTGAACGTCTCATGTAATATATTGAATACAGTACTTAAGGTGAAAAACAGAAGAGTTGTATGGAATGAACGGTTGTAAAGTATCCGTTTTTTACCCCCCTAACAGCAAGGCTGACTGGGAGCTGTGGCTTGCTGCCCAGGATCATGGGACAGTATCCTACTGTGTATCACTAGCCCAGGAAAAGACCCAAATTCGAAATTCAAAGTACAAGTTCTACTGAATGTGCATTGTTTTTACACCATCATACAGTAAAGAAAAAAAATTATTCAGTTGAACCACTGTAAGTCACGGACTACCTGTGGTCCCTTTCTTTTAGTGCTTTGGCTATTGCAACTTAATTTCAGCCTCCTCAGCTGGTTGGTCTCCTTTCAGCACGCTCCCATTTGTGAGAGTTTCTCTGAAAGTTCAACATTTAGCATGACACATTATTTAGAAATTGTATGCCTATATCTACCCGTCTTCTAGATAGGTGTTCTGATTAATACATAACAGTATAATTAAAGTTTCTTGGCAGCTGCTATGCAAAGCAGAATCATATTGAGTTTACTGTCAGCTAAATCCTAATGCATTTCCTACCCAGCCCAAGCAGTGAAACCCATATTGTACAGCTGTGCCAATGGTTTTGTAGACTGCAGTGAGATCTTGTCATTAATTCCTGTTAGATGTAGGCAGAATTAGTCTCTTATTTCGATCTGTTAAGATTACGGTTCTTTCAGTCAACATATTATCTATCGCTCTCCAGTTTTTCTTCTCCAGGTTTGATCAGCATACAACAATGACCTTTAATAAAACTATTTAATAAGCCGGGGCTCTGAAGTACCCCCCCCCCAGATCATTGGATGGTTTCACACGAACAATTTAGAAAATAATATTTATGGAATTCACCTAATCTTGCCGCAATTTAGCCAATATTCATTTCTTAATCTCAATTATAGGGATAATGTGATATAGTAGTCAGATATCTTGCTTAAATACTGGGTGCCTGTGCTTTCAGCATTCTCCATTTTATAAGTTTTCTTTCAATACTATTATCACAAATTTTGTTTAATGGGTTGTTTCTGCAATGCCTTTGTAAAATGAAAGTGAGGTAGAATATAGGGCCACATCCTATTACCCAGTAGGACCCTTCAAATCAATTACCATGTGAATTATGACTATGCTCCAACACAAATGACACATAGGTCAGCAAACTTTTTTCTGTAAATGCCCAGATAGTCAATATTTTAGGCTTTGTGGGCTGCGTGGCCTCTGTTGCAAATATTTAGCTCTGTCGTTGTAGAGCAAAAGCAGCCATAGACAGTACTACATACTAACCAAATGAGTGTGGTTGCTTTCTGTTGAATTTTATTTACAAAAACAGGCAGCAAGCTGGATTTGACCCAAGACAGGAGTTTGCTGACCCCTGTATTAGTATATTAGCATTACTGGAGGGGAGGTGGGCAGGGGATGAGCTAAATGGGTGATGGACATTAAAGAGGACACTTGTTGTGATGAGCACTGGGTGTTATATGTCAGTGACGAATCAATGAAGCTAATATTACACTATATGTTAACTAACTGGAAGTTAAATAAAAATGCAAAAAAACCCCCAAACAACAAGATATTAGTATTAATACACTGTCAATGATCATATCTATAATATCTGAAAGTACAGAGAAATCTCCAAAAAATGAGAACCATAGATGAGAAAAGTCAGGAAAATAATTTGATGATAATCCTTCTGCGAGGAGAGTATATGGCTACTGGCCTCGAGGAGCCACTGTGGACAGCTGAGCGCTTTAGAGGAGAGGATGGATGATCACGGCCATCTGCAGGAGAGTATGCCCAGCAGCAAATGTAAATGCAATCTATTTTGCACTTTTGCTGAGGTTTGGGCCTGGTTTCAGTATTGGTATTACTCAGATATCACACTCAATTCTCTGGAGGCTTGATACGAAACAAAGAAGCAGACAGAATTCAGCTACCACCAGCTTGAGGTTATTTATTTTTTTTAATTTGGCTGGTGACAGTTAGAAGGCCTTGGGCAGAAGTACATAAATGAGTATTTAAATGAGTATTTAAAGAAATGTGGCAAACTCTGTTCAGTAAAGCTTGACCTATGTGCTCACAAAGTACAATGTGAATATAAAAATAAACAAATGGAACTTCCTCCTGGGGGAAGAGTTCGCCTGTCACATGAACTGAAACGGGAACTGAAAGATTCTTTTGGGAAGGACGTTATTGTTCTCTACACTTGTATGGAGTTCATATACCATCTTTCTTCAGTTTATAAAATACCGTGGACCATAAGATGCACAGCTGATTTAATAACAGCCATACAGGAAAGCAACCCAAGAAAAGTCTATTACATGTTCCCATCAATTGTGGGCTACATCCTGGCTTAGAAATTTAAAGAGTGAGAAAGAGCAGTATAACATGGAAGAAATATTTCATATTACCTCTCCACTGTCCCCTCCCCACTCCAAACTATATATATGCACACACCTTCGCTTTAGGGAAAAATAAGACAAGCAGAAGCCTATAACTCATCTTTCAGAAATAATACAGCATAAATGAACCTCACTGCTTTGTCCCAACTTGTTTATACTAAGATGAGATGAAATTTTATATTTGGGGTGTTTTTAAGTGGACATGAAATTATTAAGGATGTTTAAAAAATGAACCTTTATTTTAGAACAGTTTTAGGTTTATAGAGTTATTTCAAAATAGTATACAGGGTTTTAAGGGACCCCACACCCAGTCTTTCAATATGGCTCTTGTCAAGTTTTAAGAGTTGTTTGTACATTTTAGTTACAAGGTTTTTTGTTTGTTTGTTTTGTTTTTTAAAATAATCACTACACCCAACATGGGGCTCAAATATGCAGTCCTGTGATCAAGAGTTCCATGCACCAACTCAGCCAGCCGGGAGCCCCTACATACAAGTGCTTTATCAGAGATATGTTTTGCAAATGCTTTCATCCAGTTTGTGGTTTATCTTTTTTTTTTTTTCATAACTGTGTCCTAATTTCCTTCTCTGTTCTAGGATCCCATCCAGGCTACCACATTAAATTTAACAGTCATGTCTCCTTAGGCATCTCTTGGTTTTAACAGTTCCTCAGACGTCTCTTATTTCAGACGACCTTGACGGTTTTGCAGATTATTGGTCAGATATTTTACACAATCTCTCCCAACTGAGATTTGTAATACGTTTAAATTCTTTTGCCATTCTAGGATCCTCCAAGTGCTGAAATGATTCCTTAAAATTGTACATGTTAAGATTTATTCTTTGTGCTGTAAAAGTCTATGGGTTTTGACATTGCCTAACATCTTATATTCACCACGATTGCAGCATACTTCATGGCCCTAAAAGTAGGTTTACTGCCCTAAAATTTCCCCTGTGTCTTACCTGTCAACAAGTCATTGCGTGCCACTGAACCCCTGGCAACCACTACCTGTTTACTCGCACTCTGGTTTTGCCTTCTCCAAACTGTCATACACTGTGGAAGCATACAATAAGTAGCCTTTTCACACTGGCTGCTTTTATTTTGCAATACGCATTTCAAGGCTCCTCTATGTACTTGCATGGCTTGATAGCATGCAATATTTGTGTACTTTGGATAAGAGTCCTCTATCAGATGTATTTGTTGCAAATATTCTCTCCCAATCTGTGGCTTGTCTTCACATTCTCTTGACATTGTCACTCACAGACCAGAGTTTTTCATTTTAAGGAAGCTTGTCAATTATTTCTTTTAGGGATCGTGCTTTGGTATTGTGTCTAAAAACGTCATTGCCATACTTAAAGTTATCCAGATTTTCTCTTATGTTATCTTTCAGGAATTTGAGAGTTTTGTATTTTATATTTAGGTCTGTATTATTTGGAGTTAATTTCTATGAAGTATGTAAAATTTGTGTCTAGATTCTATTTTTTTTTTTGCATGTTGATGTTGTTGTTTTGCATCATTTGCTGAATGGATTGTCTTTTCATTCCCTTGATTGTACCCTTCGATGAACCAAAGTTTTAAATTTTATTTTTTAATTTTTTTAAAGATTTTTTTAACATATGCATTTATTTTCCATCCTTTACAATACAGTAGTTGCAATGACACTCAAAACAGAAAAGCAAAGTAAAAAATCAAAACACCAACTTCTGTTT